>NC_090647.1:378292227-378649727 GCF_040937935.1 Hyperolius riggenbachi | reverse complement strand
ATCGCCGTACTCAGAAGAAGTAGTATAATGTGTATTTTTATACATACCCATGCTGGGTGGGAGAAATCTCTCTGTAAATGGACAATTGTGTGTAAAAAAAATCAAATAATTGTCATTTACAGAGATATTTCTCCCACCCAGCATGGGTATGTGTAAAAATACACCCCAAAACACATTATAATACTTCTCCCGAGTACGGCGATACCACATGTGTGGCACTTTTTTGCACCCTAACTGCGCTAAGGGGCCCAAAGTCCAATGAGTACCTTTAGGATTTCACAGGTCATTTTGCGACATTTGGTTTCAAGACTACTCCTCACGGTTTAGGGCCCCTAAAATGCCAGGGCAGTATAGGAATCCCACAAATGACCCCATTTTAGAAAGAAGACACCCCAAGGTATTCTGTTAGGAGTACGGTGAGTTCATAGAAGATTTTTTGTCACAAGTTAGCGGAAAATGACACTTTGTGAAAAAAAAAATTAAAATCAATTTCTGCTAACTTGTGACAAAAAAAAAAAAATCTTCTATGAACTCACCATACTCCTAACGGAATACCTTGGGGTGTCTTCTTTCTAAAATGGGGTAATTTGTGGGGTTCCTATACTGTCCTGGCATTTTAGGGGCCCTAAACCGTGAGGAGTAGTCTTGAAACCAAATTTCTCAAAATGACCTGTGAAATCCTAAAGGTACTCATTGGACTTTGGGCCCCTTAGCGCAGTTAGGGTGCAAAAAAGTGCCACACGTGGTATCGCCGTACTCAGGAGAAGTAGTATAATGTGTTTTGGGGTGTATTTTTCCACATACCCATGCTGAGTGGGAGAAATATCTCTATAAATAGACAATTGTGTGTAAAAAAAAATAAAAAATTGTCATTTACGGAGATATTTCTCCCACCCAGCTTGGGTATGTGTAAAAATACACCCCAAAACACATTATACTACTTCTCCTGAGTACGGCAATACCACATGTGTGGCACTTTTTTTAAGCCTAACTGCGCTAAGGGGCCCAAAGTCCAATGAGCATCTTTAGGCTTTACATGACCCCATTTTGGAAAGTAGACACTTCAAGGTATTCAGAGAGGAGCATAGTGAGTCCGTGGCAGATTTCATTTTTTTTTTGTCGCAAGTTAGAAGAAATGGAAACTTTTTTTTTTTTTTTTTTTTTGTCAGAAAGTGTCATTTTCCGCTAACTTGTGACAAAAAATAAAATCTTCTATGAACGCACCATGCCTCTCACTGAATACTTTGGGATGTCTTCTTTCCAAAATGGGGTCATTTGGGGGGTATTTGTACTTTCCTGGAATTTTAGCCCCTCATGAAACCTGACAGGTGCGCAGAAAAGTCAGAGATGCTTGAAAATGGGAAAATTCACTTTTGGCACCATAGTTTGTAAACGCTAACTTTTACCCAATCCAATAAATATACACTGAATGGTTTTTTTTTTATCAAAGACATGTAGCAGAATAACTTTCGCGCTCAAATGTATAGGAAATTTTACTTTATTTGAAAAATGTCAGCACAGAAAGTTAAAAAAAATCATTTTTTTGCCAAAATTCATGTCTTTTTTGCTGAATATAATAAAAAGTAAAAATCGCAGGAGCAATCAAATAGCACCAAAAGAAAGCTGTATTAGTGACAAGAAAAGGAGGTAAAATTCATTTAGGTGGTAGGTTGTATAAACGAGCAATAAACCGTGAAAGCTGCAGTGGTCTGAATGGAGAAAAAGGCTCTGGTCCTTAAGGGGCGAAAAGACTGTGGTCCTGAAGTGGTTAACCTGTTTAAAAAAAACAAAAAAAAAACTTTTTATTACTGCTGATACAAATCCTGCAATAAATCTGCAGTGTAGTTTTATGAAAAGCACTTCCAAAAGAATCTGGCACAGCTCTTTTAGAAGAAAATTGCTTTGTTTTAACCACTTGAGGACCACAGTCTTTCTACCCCTTAAAGCGGACCCAAACCAAACATTTTTTTTTATTAAAAATATTTAGTTGCAACACTCTGACACATTCAAAGATAAATAAACACTCCTTCATACCTATGAGCATTTCAGTGTATGCTTTTCACCCGTCTCTTTTCATAGCTACGATTATACTGGGGGCAGCCATTAGCAATTTTTCCATTGCCAGACACCATCTACTCCACCAGTTTGCCGGAAAAATCCCGGCAATTTGAAAGGAAGGGAGGGGTTTCTCCAATAAATGTAAAATATTTTATATTTGTCATCATGCAGCCGAAAAAAGGCTGCTATTTATTATTATAATTTAGAAAATAGATTTTATTTCTGAAATCTTGTATTTTTAATTTGGGTCCACTTTAAAGGGAACCAGAGACGTTGGGGAGGAGCTTTTATACATACCTGGGGCTTCCTCCAGCCCCATACGCACGGATCGCTCCCACGCCGCCGTCCTCTGCTGCCTGGATCCGCCGGTACCGGCTCCCGTCATTGCCGCGAGTCGGCCGGCAGACGCGGCCAATTGTCTGCATCACACGGGGCTCCCTCCGTATACGTACGCATGAGGCTGCCTACTACGCAGCCTCATGCGTACGGGTATGGAGGGAGCCCCTGTGATGCGGACTATTGGCCGCGTCCACCGGAAGTGACGGGACCCGGTACCGCTGATACAGGAAGCGGAGGATGGCGGCGTGGGAGCGAACCAGGCTTATGGGGCTGGAAGAAGCCCCAGCTATGTATAAAAGCCTGTTCTATTTTTTAACAACATTCCTCTCTGGTTCCCTTTAAGGACCAGAGCCTTTTTCTCCATTCAGACCACTGCAGCTTTCACGGTTTATTGCTCGGTCATACAACCTACCACCTAAATGAATTTTACCTCCTTTTCTGGTCACTAATACAGCTCTCTTTTGGTGCTATTTGATTGCTGCTGCGAGTTTTAGTTTTATTCATAAAAAAAAGACATGAATTTTGTCAAAAAAATGATTTTATTTTTTTTAACTTTCTGTGCTGACATTTTTCAAATAAAGTAAAATTTCTTGTATACATTTTTGTCCAAATTTATTGTGCTACATGTCTTTGATAAAAAAAAAAATCCATTCAGTGTATATTTATTGGTTTGGGTAAAAGTTATAGCGTTTACAAACTATGGTGCCAAAAGTGAATTTTCCCATTTTGAAGCATCTCTGACTTTTCTGATTTCCTGTCATGTTTCATGAGGTGCTAAAATTCCAGGATAGTATAAATACCCCCCAAATGACCCCATTTTGGAAAGAAGACATCCCAAAGTATTCACTAAGAGGCATGGTGAGTTCATGGAAGAATTTATTTTTTGTCACAAGTTAGCGGAAAATGACACTTTGTGACAAAAAAAAAAGTTTCCATTTCTTCTAACTTGCGACAAAAAAAAAATGAAATCTGCCACGGACTCACTATGCTCTTCTCTGAATACCTTGAAGTGTCTACTTTCCAAAATGGGGTCATTTGTGAGGTGTGTTTACTGTCCTGGCATTTTGGGGGGTGCTAAATTGTAAGCACCCCTGTAAAGCCTAAAGGTGCTCATTGGACTTTGGGCCCCATAGCGCAGTTAGGCTGCAAAAAAGTGCCACATGTGGTATCGCCGTACTCAGGAGAAGTAGTATAATGTGTTTTGGGGGGTATTTTTACACATACCCATGCTGGGTGGGAGAAATATCTCTGTAAATGACAATTTTTTTTTGTTTTTTTTTACACACAATTGTCCATTTACAGAGATATTTCTCCCACTCAGCATGGTATATGTAAAAATACACCCCAAAACGCATTATACTACTTCTCCTGAGTACGGCGATACCACAGCTTTTTGTCCCTAGGCCTTCTCAAAGGACTAGAGGACATGATCTGCGCATGGAGGAAAAACGTTTTAGCCACTTATTTAGGAAAGGGTTCTTTACAGTAAGGCCCAGTGCACACCGAGCGGTTTTTGGAGCGATCCGCCGGCCGCATCCGCCTCTAAAAACGCTTGTCTAATGTATTGCAATTGGATGGTGCACACCGGCGGTTTGCGTTTTTTGCCAAGCCGCAAACGCGCCTCCTGCTGTGCGTTTGCGGTTTTCGGAAGCGTTTCGTCCTCAATGTAAAGTATAGGAAAACCGCAAACCGCTCTGAAAAACGCTAGTTCAGAGCGGTTTGCCAGGCATTTTTGTTACAGTAGCTGTTCTGTAACAGCTTTTACTGTAACAATATGTGTAATCTGCTACACAAAAACGCACGCAAAACCGCTAGGTATGTTTAGAAAACCTCTCTAAACATACCTAGAATCTCTCTGAAATCCGCTCCCAAAACCGCTAGCGTATTGCGGATCTGCTAGCGGTTTTGGTGTGCACTGGGCCTAAGAGTGATTAAGATGTGGAATGCATTGCCACAGGAAGTCGTTATGGCAAACTCTATACCTGCATTTAAAGGCGGCTTAGATGCTTTCCTTGGGTTGAATGACATCCATGGCTACAATTACTAGGTAAGGCCTAATGATGTTGATCCAGGGATTTTATCTGATTGCCATCTGGAGTCGGGAAGGAATTTTTCCCTTTTGGGGCCAATTGGACCATGCCTTGTAAGGGTTTTTTCGCCTTCCTCTGGATCAACAGGGATATGTGAGGGAGCAGGCTGGAGTTGTACTTTGTACTGGTTGAACTCGATGGACGTATGTCTTTTTTTCAACCAAAATAACTATGTAACTATGTGTGGCACTTTTTTGCATCCTAACTGCACTAAGGGGCCCAAAGTCCAATGAGTACCTTTAGGATTTCACAGGTCATTTTGCGACATTTGGTTTCAGGACTACGCCTCACGGTTTAGGGCCCCTAAAAAGCCAGGGCAGTATAGGGACCCCACAAATGACCCCATTTTAGAAAGAAGACACCCCAAGGTATTCCGTTAGGAGTATGGTGAGTTCATAGAAGATTTTATTTTTTGTCACAAGTAAGCGGAAATTGATTTTAATTGTTTTTTTTCACAAAGTGTCATTTTCCGCTAACTTGTGACAAAAAATAAAATCTTCTATGAACTCGCCATACTCCTAACGGAATACCTTTGGGTGTCTTCTTTCTAAAATGGGGTCATTTGTGGGGTTCCTATACTGCCCTTGCATTTTAGGGGCCCTAAACCGTGAGTAGTCTTGAAACCAAATGTCACAAAATGACCTGTGAAATCCTAAAGGTACTCATAGGACGTTGGGCCCCTTAGCGCAGTTGGGGTGCAAAAAAGTCCCACACATGTGGTACCGCTGTACTCAGGAGAAGTAGTGTAATGTGTTTTGTGGTGTATTTTTACACATATCCATGCTGGGTGGGAGAAATATCTCTGTAAATGACAATTTTTTGTTTTTTTTTTACACACAATTGTCCATTTACAGAGAGATTTCTCCCACCCAGCATGGGTATGTGTAAAAATACCCCCCAAAACACATTACACTACTTCTTCTGAGTACGACGATACCACGTGTGACACTATTTTGCAACCTAGGTGCGCTAAGGGGCCCAACGTCCTATTCACATGTCATTTTGAGGCATTTGGATTCTAGACTACTCCTCACGGTTTAGGGCCCCTAAAATGCTAGGGCAGTATAGGAATCCCACAAGTGACCCCATTTTAGAAAGAAGACACCCCAAGGTATTCCGTTAGGTGTATGGTGAGGTCATAGATTTTATTTTTTGTCAGCTGTTTGCCTTTGTCAAAAATTAATTACCTGAATTAAATTTGAACGCACGGAGGACACCCTCCGTGCCATTCCGCAGGATCCCTGCAGTTCAATAGTCCCCCCGGGCCGCTCCCAACCCCACAGCCCGGGTCGGGCCCTCCTGCCTCCACTAAAATGGTCGCCAGAGTTGGCCGCGGCTGCGCAGTCCACATAGACGCGAGTGCGGCTGCGCAGCTCTAGGGCCTCCCCCCTGATCCACGCTACAGGAGACAGCCTGTAGTGTGGATCGGGGGGGGGGGAGGCCATAGAGCTGCGCAGCCGCACTCACGTCTATGCGGACTGCGCAGCCGCGGCCATTTTAAATTTGAATGTCCTCCGTGCATTCAAATTTAATTCAGGTACTTAACTTTTTTTTTTGGACTCGTAAGTCCTTTGAAGCCCTGGTTAACCTTCCTGACATTTTTAAGCTAAACTGGAGAATAGGTTTTCACTCACAATTTTCATAAATGACAAAGCCGCTGAAGAGAAATTCCCTTTGTAAAGTTTAGTGTACCTGAGATGAGAAGTGTTTCAGGAACCAGACTTACTTGGGACTTTCTTAAGCCCCGTTAGGGCCGCTCATCCCTCGCAGACTCCACGAGGGGCTCAGGTCCCTGGCAATTCAGCCCAAAAGCCTGGGTAAGTTGCACATGCGCAGCCAGGCGCACACCCACGTCACACTCTCATCCCTGGGAGCGTTCTGCGCAGTAATACTTAAAGCGGAATATAACCCTGCATTTCAACTTTGCTCTAAAACATTATTTGCAGTATATTATATGCAACCAGCATTTTTTTTTTTTTACTAGACCAGCAATGGAAGGGATACATAGAACTTTAAAGTTCCTGGACAGAACTGCAGACGCATCCGAAGCTGACATAGATACATTTTGTTTACATAAATGTATCTAAGTGTGGCATGTGACTCACTCTCTCTGACTGAGAAGGAGCTGGAGGACAGCCAAAGGGTGTGTAACATTTATCACTTGTTACATTCTAGTTAGTTAAATGTATCCATCTGAACTTCTGCATATCTCTCCACGGAACTTTAAACCTTTGTGTTTAACCCTTCCAATGCTGGTCTAGTAAAAAAAATGCTGGTTGCATATAATATGCTGTAAATAATGTTTTAGAGCAAAGTTGAAATGCAGGGTTATATTCCGCTTTAAGGAAGCCCCAGGTAAGTATGAAACCTGGGACGCTTCTCGTCTCAGGTTCGCTTTGAGTTTTCTGAACCAGAGAGCCCTCCAACTACTGGAGGACGTGGTAGCACAGTGGGAGTTTCTAGATTGAGAGCTGCTTTCACCGTTTAGCTCCTCACTCTGATCAATTGGGCTTTTAGCTGCAACTTTCTTTTCAAATATTGCAGCTTAGCAAGTTATTGTGAGGCTGAGCTCTAATTTCTGTGTTGGCCTCAAAAAAAAATTCTGTGTGGCTCATAATGCGATTAGGCAGAAGAGTGGACAGCTTTCTTCTCAGTAAATTGGACTAAAAAAAGGGGGTTTTAAATCTATTTATTGCAAAGATGGCTGATATGCAATACACACATTATGTATTGCAATTAATACACATGTATTGCCTTTAAAAATAATATAAAATGAAATACTGAAATTGGGCTTACAGAAGCTGATACAAGTACTGAACCAGCCAGTGGCACCTGCTTTTTAGGTTTTATCCCTGTTTATAATTGGGAATTGGTTGTAAAATAAGTTATGCAGCTTGAACATCGATCAATCAAATGCCTTGGCTACATTTGCTTGTTGCATCGACTTAGAATTATTTGCATCTCTGATAATCTAAAAATATGGAGTATTGCTTACAACATTTTAGAAAATGCATTCTTATTACCATTATATAAAATGTTACATCTTGCATCTTTTCTTTTTGTTAAAGGTACCCATGATTTTAGTGGGCAATAAATGTGATTTGGAAGATGAGCGGGTAGTTGGCAAAGAACAGGGACAAAACTTAGCCAGACAATGGAATAACTGTGCCTTTTTAGAATCCTCTGCAAAGTCTAAGATCAATGTAATTGAGGTTGGTATCATTTAATTAATTTCATGAGATTGTGGGTTACTTACAGCATTGCTCTCTACTAACCTACCTGATGTCCTAGTGTCATGCATCTGGATTAACAGGCGTTTTGGTTCCTTTCTCTGTAATATATTGTCCATTGATTATTGATACTAGTGTCTCCAGGTACTTTGCAGATCACTGCAGAAGATGTCAGCAATATAAAAATACATAATGTCCTACAGAATCATAATTGCTGCATAGGCTTTTGCAGCCATAGTGTTAAGTCATGAACATGCGTACAAAGGACTGTCACCTGCTGGGATTGGCCTTGATACCTTGGGCGACATTTCTGATCTAAACAGATGCCTCACTACCCTAGAGGCTAGCAACTCCTCTGTTATGGAGCAGGAACACATGGCATATGAAGAACAGCCTCCGGCAGGTGGGATGAGTACAAGAAAAATGTGCGCAGAGGTTGGTCTGCAGGACAGATCTTTAGATGACATAAGTTGTGCTCCCGCACGCACACAGTTTTTTGCTCAAGGCAGTCCTTATCGGCATTCAATCCAGCATGTGTACATAGCTTAAGGTCAACTTGTCTTGTGCTTTTTAGAGAAACCAAGAAAATACAAACAAAATATGCAAACATACTACAAAAGAATCTTGTTATTGTAGACTCTGATATAGTAAACTCAGCCCTCTGGGCCCAGCCATGTGCTTGTATGAATATACAATGTATGACATTTCCTGATATAGTAAACTACTTGGCCAGGGCACAAAAACACCCTTTTATAACTCCAAAATAATATCATGTATAAATGTTTCCAAAAGAACGGAATTAAGCATGGTGTCCAGAAAGTCTATCACCCAAAGCATAGTTGTATAGTAGTAAATCTACACTAATGATCTAGAAGTTTGCTTGCCTTCAAGACCTCCCAGCTAGACCTTCTCATCTCTAGCAGCTATTATTCCACTTGCACAACAAACCAGCATACTAGCTGCATCCAGTGATGCAGCATGGTGCCTATCAATCTGTTGATTGCCCCAATATTGATGGGGTGTTTTGTCCCTCGGAAAGGGCAAAAATAACATGGAATTGCTGAAGCATTCTCGCTGAACCCTAGCTGGGAGACCTTGCAATAAATGGCAGCTCCGTGTGCAGTTGCAGGAGTGAGGTTTAGGCCATTATTTACATGGAGCAGTAATGGCTTGGTGTTTCAAGCATTCACCATTTGTAAGACGACCAAGTATTAGCTATGGCTATACCAGTTTACACCCGCTCAAACTTAATCACATTCAAATACAGTGACAGACAGTTGAGATAGGCTTCAGAAGACAGAGCTCTCTGCCACAAAGTCGCAGAGCTCAATGAAGCTCTTTTGCATAGATAACTGTTTAACACTTCCTGTACTGGAAACAATATTAGACTCAAATCTCTGTTGCTCATGTTTTATTTCTTAGCTGTACTACACATAAAAAGCATTATATTATACGTTTATTTTCACTTTAAATTCCTGGGGAAAAAAAAAAACTGAAAGTAAACCTGTGAGTTACAGGAGAAAAAAAGTCAGATACTACCCACGGACAGGAGCATGGCCATGGGCACCACTTTACAAAACTCTTCTCAACAAGATTCCGGGGGTTCCAGCACTGGATTGGTGTAGGTGAGGGGAATGGGGGGCTCCTCTAGATTATCCAGAGACTTTCCTCTACTGAGGTAAGTACCCATTTGGGGCACTTTTTTCCCCTTTGGGTAAACTTGAAGTGAGAGCAATAAAGAGACTGCCATCTTCATTCTCTAATAATGCCAGTTCCCTGACTTCTGTTCTGACGCTCTGCCTCTAGCACTTTAAGCCTCTGGCCCAGAATGAGCATGCTGATTAGATGTTTCAACTCCACTGGCAGCATGCATGTTGAGTATGTGACTCAAAACAACTTTGCATGACAGCCAGGCAATCTGCATCGTTTATAAGAGAATGAAAATGACAGCATCCTTTTTTCTCTCGCTTCAGGCTCCCTTTAAAAAAGACATATAGTGCCTTCCAAGCAGAGAATGAATACGGTATGTTAAATGCTGTATCAAAAGAGGAAAGCTGGCTGTGTCTGTCATCGGCCCTCTGTTTATGTCTGGTTTCCCAATGGAGGGCCTCTGCCTATTGAATTAATCAACACTGCTGTATTTGGAAAACTGTGGTTCTTTTACAAAGGCTGGTTTCCACTTGGAGTAGTGGCTGTTTCCATTTTGGCCACCACTCCCATTGTGATGCGCAGCCAAAGCCCAGATCGCTAAGCTGTGCCATGCACAGCTATAGGAATTTGGCTGTGGAAATCTGCATCATGCCGTCCAGATTTGCTGGACTACACTGCAGTGCGATCTGGTCGTCAAGTCATTAGTGATATAGACAGTTTCCCAACCCCACTTGCATTCGTAGAAAATCAGCAAATTCCGGCATAGTGGAAATAGTCCCTTTAGTACTTTAAAGAGAGTACCGTATATACTCGGCTATAAGTCGAGAAATTTAGGACTGACTCAAAGTATAAAAGTGGGGGGGTCGCCTTATATTTGAGTCAGTCCTAAATATCCCACTTATAGCAGGGTGGGGGGAGGGCGTCTCTCTCTCGCTCCCCCTCTGTTGTAACTATCATGCTGTAAATTTTCCCCTTCCCTTCCTCCCCCACATCTCCGTGCAAAGATGGGCTGCCTCTCTCTCCCCCTCTGTGTAATTAATGTTCGGTGCCGTCGCAGCAGAAGCCGACACTTAAGTTTCATTGCCAGCACGGTATCCTCCCTTCATGCCGCTTTCTGTCCAATAGTACAGCGCGACTCTCGATGTCACATGACATCGGGAACCGGAGCTGTACTAACATGAAGGGAGGATACCGTGCTGGCAATAAAACTTAAGTGTCGGCTTCTGCTGCGACGGCACCGAACATCTTTGCACGGAGATGTGGGTGAGGAAGGGAAGGGGAAAATTTACAGCATGAATTCAGCGCTGGCAATAGGAACTGTGTCACTTCTGCTGATGTGCTCACTGTGCATTAGATCGCACAGAGGGGGGAGAGAGAGGATGGAAGTACAAAAAAACGTAAGCAATGCGGGGAAGGGGACAGAAAGAGGCACCTTCCCAGCACATAACATTACAGAGTTGTGCTGGGAGGGAGGGGGGATTTTCAGTGTGTTGCCGGTATTTGTATGCTTTTATGTTGGGTATACTAAAATGTTGAAACACCAGTGATTTAGCACTGTGGGGAGGGATAGAGAGACGCTGGCTGCTGGGGCTCTCGGAAGGGTGTATTGTTTAAAGCGGACCTGATCTCAGATCTTTCTCTCTGCTCTAAAAGATATGCAATAGCATAATAACCATTAAAAGGTTTGTATCAGCTGTAGTGTGTCTACTTCCTGCTTTCATGGAAGCAGGCATATTGTTAACATCCTGCACTTTCAAATGAGCTTATCTGCCTTCTCAGGTGACACAGGGGAGAGATCAAATTACAACTTGTTATTAGACACAGATGAGGGGGAATTAGACAGGCTAAACTCTCTTAATACATACAGGGTGCATTTCTCTATGTTTTCCTTCTGTCCTGTGCAAGGCTTCAAGTCTACTGTGCAGCCATTAACTTTGCTACATAGACTTATACTTGAGTAATTAAATAATTCCAACTTAAGAGGGTCAAATATTGGGGTCGACTTATACACGAGGTCGACTTGTATCCGAGTATATACGGTAATATAAGAGCATTGCTAACACTCCTGAAAATGCAGAATGCCTGGGAATTTAGTTCCCTCTTTTGATGTTAATACTTTCTTAACCACTTATTTAGTATCAGTCAGCAGATTAGGTGTGCATGCACCACTGCTTGAATGGTTGTTCTAGGTGTGAGTCTCAATAACCATCTTTTTTTTTTCTTTTCTTTTTTTCGTTTTTACTCCTCTTAGTTTAGGTTTTCTTTACTTCTTAACCATATGAGTGATGCTGGGCATACACAGAGTTTCTTTTCCTTATCAATTGAGGCGCTGATGGCTCGAGTGATAATATCCGACCTGCCAGATAGATTCCCCGCTCGATTCCCGGCGGCGGGGAATCGAGCGGCTGATAAGGAGTGCCGGTGGGGACGAGCGGGAATCAATGCCAGCGGCTCGATCCGGCGCATAATTGCATCAGTGTATGCCCAGCATTACGCCTAGATTAGGTAGACTTGATCTGAGAAGTAGTAGGGCACAATTATAGATTTATTTTTTTCCCTCCCAAATGCTACAGGGTAACAGCCCCAGGCACAAATGTTTAGGACTTTGAACTACTTAGAGGAGCTGTCTTGTATAATTGATTTCTATTCAATGTTTTAGATCTTTTACGACTTGGTCAGACAGATAAATAGGAAAACACCAATTGAAAAGAAGAAGCCTAAAAAGAAATCTTCATGTTTGCTGCTTTAGACTGTCTTCAAGCAGCAGATCTGAGCCAGGTAAATGGTAAACCTTGTTGGTTTTGCATGGTAAATGTTTGAAGGTGCCCATACACTATACAACCAAATTATTTGATTTTCCCATTCAATAAAATGATCGATTATATAGAACATTTTATTGTATTTTTTTTAGTCTAGTTTGGCCACCTAGTCCAAACCTCATTGCTGCCATTGTTCCCCCTGTGCCCAATAGCTTTCTCCCTGGCCCTGCCTGGAACCAGTAGCCTATTAGTCCCCTGTTTGGCTGTGGTAGTAGATGGCTGATAGCAACTACTGCTACTAATAATTTCTATAATGATGTTAATCTTGTTCTGCTATAATATGCCGTGGACAAGCATGAATGTACTGGGCATGCACAAGTAAGGGGGGGGAGAGGGATTGTTGCTCTGTATCCAGGGGGAGGAAGAGGTCCGTGTGGTTGGTGGGGGAGTAAATAAGTGATCAGTGTGGGTGCTGGGGGAGGGAGTGGTCAGTGTGGGTGCTGGGGGAGGGGAGTGGTCAGTGTGGTTGCTGGGAAGGGAAAGGTCAGTGTGAGTGCTGGAGGAGGGAGAGGTCTGTGTCAGTGCTGGGTAGAGTGGTCAGTGTAGGCACAGGGTGAGGGAGAGGTCAGTGTCGGTGCTGGGGGATGGAGAGCCACTAGGATGCAGTCCAAAGTTTCCTGGGTGGGGGCAGAGCTGGCTGTTGGTCGTGGGCAGAGCTGCCAGTGAGTAGTGGACGTGGCGTTTTACCCAGCCAAAGGGGATCTTTAGATGTGGCCTAACTCCCTTTCCACCCACAATATGGGACCATATGGAATATGAGCCAGCTAAGTAGAGCTTGTGTTTAGGCAGTAAGGTGCTTGGCTTCACTCCTGCAACAACAAATACAAGTTAATTCAGTGTCATGGTACATCTACAACATTGTTCCTAAAACAAGAAGGAAGGATTGCATTGCTGCCTACAACACAGCCTTAAGGCTCATACACACATCAGACTATAGTCTTTGGAAAATGAAAGATCACAGACCAATCTTACCACCCTTCATGTAGTATGAGAGCCATACTCTACACAGTCTATTCTATGGAGCTGAAATCCCCATCAGAAAAAAATCTTTGCAAGATGCTGCACACAAACATGCTGCGCACACTCAAAAGATCTGTAGCTGCAAAAGATCTGTTCCTGCGAAAAATCCATTCCTGCAAATTGCAGTGATAGTCTGCAGATCATCATACACACATGATTTAACTGACATTGATCTGCAGATTAGATCCACCAAGATGGATTTTCAGATCTGCGGATGATTGCTTGATCTGCAGATGAATGTCAGTTAAATCATGTGTGTATGATGATCTGCAGATCTCATAGATTATCATTGCAATTTGCAGGAATGGATTTTTGGCAGGAACAGATCTTTTGCAGATACTGATCTTTTGTGTCTGTACAGCATCTGTGTGTGCAGCATCTTGCAAAGATTTTTTTCTGATGGGGAGTTCAGCTCCATAGAAAAGACTGTGTAGAGTATGGCTCTCATACTACATGAAGGGTGGTAAGATTGGTCTGTGATCTTTCATTTTCCAAAGACTATAGTCTGAATGTGTGTATGAGCCTTTACTCCTAACAGATTTGACAAGTTTACTTTAACCTCCCTGGCATTTTGATTCCCGCGGCCGTGGGAGGGTTTTTAACCTAATCGCCGCCGGTGATCAAGCCCATCAGGAAATCCCGTTCTGAACGGGATTTCCTTCAGGGTTTCCCCCGTCGCCATGGCGATGAACGAAATGACGTCACAGGGAGTCCCGATCCACCCCATAGCGCAGCCTGGCGGGGATTGGCCAGGCTGCGCACGGGGTCTGTGGGGGGGAGGGGCCTTCTTTTGCGGCGGCGATCGGAGAAACACGCAAAGTGCTAGCTGCGTGGTGTTTCAAAAAAAAAAAATTATTCAAATCGGCCCACCAGGGCCCGCGCAGTGCATTGCGGTGTTACTGGACGAGCTGAGCTTGTCCGTAATGCCCAGGAGGTTAATGGTCATCTCTGCAAATCTATAGGTTGCTGTGCATAGGGAGGATTAACTGAGAATACAAGAGCCAGGCAGTCTATTCCACTTTGAGTAGCCAGAGAGCTATAAAATAAATGCAAGCTGTTTCCAGGTTAAGAAATAAACTTTGATTAGCTGCACATGAAGATTACCGATTAGTTGCAACAGAGTGGCCCATCTATGACAGAATACTGATAACATTCATGAGAAAATACTTTAGATATGATGCACATACTTAAAGAGGATCTGTAATTACACCCCCTCCCAGGGGATACTAACCTCAGGAGGGGGAAGCCTCTGGATCCTAATGAGGCTTCTCCTGTCATCCTCTTACCCTCTGTTCCAGCGCTGGCTCCCCCAAGATGTCGGCTGGGGCACAGGCATAGTAGCGACTGCAATATTTACCTTCCAGCGCAGGCCCAGTAGCGGCTCATGCGGCAATGGCTGAGCCCGGTCGAGTGTGCTCTACTGCGCAGGCGCGAGTCGGGCTCGGCTATTTCCATGTGAGTCTGAACGGAAAGTTGCCACTGAGCCTGCGCTGGAGCCAGGCAAGGTACACATTTCCATGTCCGCCGTTCAGGGGCTGCCAGCGCTGTAACAGAGGGACAGAGAAGGATGGGGAAGCCTCATTGGGATCCAGAGGCTTTCCTCTCCTGAGGTAAGTACACCCCAGGGGATGTTTTTATTTTTACAGAGCCTTATTTAAGCCTGGTACACACATTCAATTATGATTGGCCAATAGCTTACCAATTTTACCACCTCCATGTAGTAGAGTATTTTCCTACTCAATCTGCTCATAGTATTCAATAGCTGTTGACCCTCATACTACATGGAGGTGGTAAAATTGGTCCGTGATTGACCAATCATAATTGAGGCCGGATCCACACTTCAGAGCGCTTTGTGATTGATTAGCGCTTTTTTAAAATTTCTCCCATTCACTTTCATTAAAATCATGGTAAAAATCGCTGCAATTTTTCATGTACGCGATCGCTGTGAATGGGAGAAATTTTTAAAAAGCGCTCAGAAAGCGCTAATCAATCACGAAGTGCTCAGAAAAGCGCTTATAGTGTGGATCCAGCCTAGAAGTGTGTTCCTAGCTTTATCTTGCTCTCCCCCCTCCTCATACTTTTAAATGGCAAAGTCACTTTTTGTAATATGGAATGCAGAAGTATCCTGGTGTTTAAAATTCATAATGCTACCTACAGTCTAATTTACATATTTCGAAATGTTCTAGTCTAGAAGTAACAAACATGTGAGTGTGAAATTTTTTGTGTCGTACCCAGGACAGAGTATAATTATTATTTTTTTGTACATCTTTCTTTTATGTAGAATACAGGAATGAAGAACTGTTGCTTAGTTGGAAAGTGCCAGCATTCCAAGATGTAAAAATATACACAAACCTAACTTAACATATCCTAAGAGGCCTCTTCTGTTTTATATTTTATGTAAACAATTTAGAAGATCTCCAATACTGTTTGCACAAGGTTACCTGGAAGTGAATTGGCTGTGTTTCTCTCCAACAAGAAGACACATTTGTGTCAACTTTTGCAATAGTAGTGACAATAGATGTGAAAATAAAATGACTTGACTCTACTTTGATTCTATGAGAGCATGAATGAATTTAAAATGTAAAAATTGCAGTCTTGTTACCGAAATGATTTTCACATAAGTTCAAAATCTTTTCCATGTCATGCCCACGTCAAGCACTAAAATATAGCCATTTATAGTTTTCTTTATAAATATACAGAGAGATATATATCCCCTTTTATGAACTCAGTGGGACTAATAGCTTTGTGTCACAGTGACTTCATTTTATATTTAAAACCTGAATTTATCGTTACTATAATTTTGCCATTCTATTATAATTAAAAAATAATTTTGTGCATATTGCTTTTTGGGAGGGATAGTTAGCTATTTTATAGGAAAAACAGAATCTTATTTCTATAAATTTCAAAACTGAAATATATAATATACTAAACTAAAACAACTCTAATATTGCTTCTTGTTTTACTGTCACAGATTAAATTCCAGCTTTTATGAATGATTACATTTTAGTACATTTTCATTTTTTGTCATTGCGTGTTTTTTCACCCTCCATTTTCTTTTAAAGCCCAAAATGTTTTCCAATTCCATTCAAACTGTCACTACGAGAACTTTTTATGCATTCATAAGATCCTTAAAGGAAACATCAGGCAAATTATAAAAAAAATCTCATCAACTTACCTGGGGCTTCCTACAGCCCCTTTAAGCTTGAGTCCATCACTGCAGCTCCGCTCTCAGCGGGTCACCCGGGGTGCCCTCTGTAACAGCTGCCAAACTAGAGAGGTCGGCGGCTACTGTGCGAGCGTGTGGCCGCACCATTTGTGTTCACGCTCCCGCCGCCAAGAACATTCTGCGCAGTACTTCTGTGCCTGCGATGTGAGCAGCATGGCTGCACGCTTGCTTATTGACCCGGGGACCCTGGGCAACCCGCTGAGTGGAGCTGCAGCCAGGGACACACAAGCTTCCAGGGACTGGAGGAAGCCCGAGGTAAGTAAATCTGATTTTTATTCATTTTCCTGATGTTTCCTTCAAATAGCTGATGTCCAATCATGTTTACAATCTTAAGATCCCTTTCAACCAACTATTTTTCCTCAGCTGAATCCTTTGGAACTCAAGCTGTGATTCCAGAATGCTCTGTTGCTGCTTTATTCGCTTGCAACCTGAAAGAGATCCTAAAATGATAGAGGTAAAGCCTGACCTCTTTAGTCTTTTTACAAACTGTCTATAGCTTGCCCGCTATACTTAATATTTTACAGCATATCACAGACAATGGATCTGTATAGGAACCACGCAAAATAGAATTTTATATAGAACAAGTTTTGCAGTCCATGGTATCTCTTCTTCTACAGGTTTCCTTAAACAGCATGGTTAAAGGGGCACTATGGCCAAATTCTTCTTTTTAAGTCCCTTCAACATAAATATTTCTATGTGCAGCATTGTTAATGGCATTTATGGTGGCTGTTCAAATTTTTTTTTTACTCTGGCACTACCCATTTATTGTCAAGGAGGCACGTCGGAAGATTTACCTTACTGACGCCAAATCAGCATAATCCATTGTGTAGTAGGAGGCATCTAACTGTTGTCTGTTTTGCCGTTTTTTCCTCCCCCCTCTGGTTTTCTCAGCGAGGATTATTCCAACTGTTACTTCAGTTACTGAGCTATGTGTACAGCTACAGCGCAGGACGAGATAAAGCAGAACACAGCAATAGCGCGCGTGTCTGCTAGTTGCTGCCGCCGCCGCTGTGTGCGCACTTGAAAAGACTAGTGCTGGTTACCACAGTAACGGACAATAGGTGTCCGTTGCTGTGCCAGCTTCAAAGAAGGTGTCCTCAGCAGGCAGCGTGAAACTATAGAGTGGTAAGGCGCCGTCCTGCGCTGTACGGTGGCTGCACAGCTGTGTTAAAGGGACTTAAAGAGAATCTGTATTGTTAAAATCACACAAAAGTAAACATACCAGTGCGTTAGGGGACATCTCCTATTACCCTCTGTCACAATTTCGCCGCTCCCCGCCGCATTAAAAGTGGTTAAAAACAGTTTTGAAAAGTTTGTTTATAAACAAACAAAATGGCCACCAAAACAGGAAGTAGGTTGATGTACAGTATGTCCACACATAGAAAATACATCCATACACAAGCAGGCTGTATACAGCCTTCCTTTTGAATCTCAAGAGATCATTTGTGTGTTTCTTTCCCCCTGCATCTCTCATGCACTGAAGTTTCAGGCTGCTCTTTTCTTCCTGCAAACAGCTTTGCCCTTGTCTGTAATTCTTCAATGTGCGAAAGCCCAGCCAGCTCAGAGGACGATTTATCCAGCTTGTAAAAGATAAGAGAGAAGAGAGAAGTTGCTCTAATCTAAATCACACACAGGCAGTGTGCATAGAGGGGCCTGGAAGGGGGAGTTCATAGCAGAACCACAACACTGAAGAACTTGGCAGCCTTCCAGACACAGGCTGACAAGTCTGACAAGAGAGAGATAAGTTGATTTATTACAGAGACTGTGATAGTACAAAGTGCTGCAGTAAGCCAGAACACATTAGAATAGCTTTTGGAACTTGTAGGATGATAAAAAACAGGATGCAATTTTTGTTACGGAGTCTCTTTAAAAAGAAGAATTTGGCCATAGTGCTCCTTTAAACTAAACCAAATAACAGCCCCACCTACACACCCTGCTATATATTCTAAAGTTGGGCTACTGCTAATCATGTGACAACTTTTTTACAGCTAAAAATTCTCCTTTAAAAATGTAACTTTGGCATTGGAAAAGCAACATTTAGGCAATGTGCCTATGTTTTCAGATGATATATCTGCTACTCTGTACCTGATGTTGAACTTTAACGCCCCTTGTTGATGATATCAGTTGATTTGCTTTATCTCAGTAGTTTATGTGCCTTATTTTGTTAAAAGATAAAAATGTCCAAATTACTGAATTGTACATTTCATACCATAATTAATAAATGCAATCTATTTTACAAATACATTCCCAATGAACATTTCATAAGACTTTTTTGTAGACAATTGTTACAAAAACATCTATTTTATACAGTATTTTAAATAGTCTGCATCAGAGTTTATGTAAAACATAGTAATGGTAACTAAAGTACACATGTACACTAACCTGTAGAAATGTACTTTATCGCACATTACGTTAGATTTTAGCTAAATGTGTCAGCAACTTTTACAGAAATAACTATTTTAATAATGCATTATAAATTAACAAGACATGTAGAGAGAGCAGGCATTGATTGTGTAAAAGTGGTCCGATTATATATTTTTTTTCCTTAGGTGTTCCTGTTTAACTTAGCTACTACTATTCATATTGCAGTTATTGGCATAAAATGCTTTTTATCATTCTGCTTTCAATTAGTGGGGCTCATTCATCTTAAAGACTTATGCTGGGAATACACCATGTATTGTTATGACATCTACGCCAACCAGGGTAGGCAACCTGAGATAGAAAGACAATTTGCAAAAAGGCCATGTTATAAACCCAAAGACGCAAAATAAAGCTCGAAGGGCTATAAGCCCATGATAGTAGAAAAAGTAGCTTCACACCCCAAGGAAAATATTATATGCAGTGATATTGTCACTAGATGGCAAAGGAACATAAGCGGAGAGTCTCATATGGTGTTCCTGACTCTAAAAGAACCTGTGATATGGGAGGGCCATCCATGTGATAAATCACCTTTAGGGGGAAATGGCCCTCTTAAGTCAGAAATCTTGTGATCAAAGCCCAAGTGGAGACAAATACGTCTTCCCTACCTAAGTCAGTGGAAATTGGGTCCTCCGTGTATATATCATTATCCACTACTTCAGCCCAGGAGATCAGAGACTGAGGGGAGGAATTCTTCCAACCTCTAGCTATAACCGTCCTTGCTGCAGTGAGTAGGTGTCAGAGAAACACTTATTTTAGAGAAGCTATCTGGCCTGGAATCATAGACAACAGGGCAACTTCTGGACTTGTTGATGGTGAAGAGCCACACATATTGTAAATCTGAAAAACTGTCTCCCAAAAGGTTTTGAGTAAAGGACAAGGCCACCAGATATGCAACTGTGACCCTACCTCAGAGTGACGGCGCCAACAAAAATCTCATACTGTAGGAAAAATCTTGTGTAGAATCTGTGAGTAGCTTATTAACTCCTGAAGACGAGAGGAAACTGAGACGACATGAGCAAGTTCAAATGCCTTGGAGCACTGATCTGAGGTGAAGGTTAACCCCAATAATTTCTCCCATTGTGTACATAACGCTGGGACAGATTCTGACCCCTCTTCCCTCAGGAGCCAATACAAAAGAGAAACCATGTGTAAGTTTAGATTGCTTAGAACAAAGAGCTTCAAAGTTGTTAAGGTCTCAGGCTAGAGCCGATTTTGTCACCTAAAGACTTCCAAAAGGAGGTAAACTGCTTCCAAACAAACCAATCCTTACCCTGAAATAGCCCTTCCCCAGGAATGGAGAAACCAACCGGAGAGGAATATCTGACATGCCTGACCTGTGGATAAGAACTTCTGGTAAGGGACAGGATGACATTACTCCTATGACTAGGCGTAAAGGCCGGGTTGTCAAATAATGGCACGAGAGGACTGGAGGCTTGGCAGGGCCGGATTTGTACTTTTTACCGCCCTTGGCCAACTATCTCCAGCTGCCCCATGACTACATTGGAGTTAAGATAGGGTTATCTGACATGGGGAAGGGGTGTGATTAGGGATACTCATAGAACAGGCATTTCTGAAGTTAGGCAAAAGTAACAAATGCAACTGCATTTTAGTGGAGATTAAGGCCACGTTCACAGTGGTGTGTTACAGTGAGTTGTATGCACCACCTATGTTCAGATTGTGACAGGTGCATTGCAATATAATGGGTTGCGGCACTTTAACATACTACATGCAGTGTGTTACTACTAAATGCTTGCGGTAACATTAACAGTGAAGCATACTTTTCATTGACTATTTACTTCACTGTACATGACACAATGCTAGCATAACGCTGGAATGCAAGGGCCACTGTAAATGTGGCCTAAAGCTAGGCCCTTAGGCAATTTCGGGTGAGGCTACGTATTTCTGAATAGATTTAGAAAAGGGATAACATTTATCAGCTTAGGGTTACTCATCAAAAGATTAGGGTGATTACATTGACTTAGGACAGTCAGTGACATGACTATGTACTCTGTAAAGTGCTGCAGAAGATGTCAGTGCTATATAAATAAACACTAACAATATGGTAGCACATTAGACTATGACTATGGTGGGATTAGAGCTCCTCTGAGGACGTCAGTGACGATACTATGTGCTCTACATAGTGTTGCAGAAAATGTATGATGGGGTTTACAGACTGCAATATATGATAGAAAAGAGAGGACTACATAGCAGAGAGGGGAGAGAAAATGACAGAGAAAGTGATGGAAGGAAGGTGTAGAGAGGGACGAAGGAAAAGAATTGCAGGATTGCAGTCTCAGATATACTGTTAATGATTGAGGAGGAAAGACATGTTATTCAGCATCAGCCCCCCTTCCCTCCTGTAGTTGAACTTATCTTTATTGCTGCTGACTGCCGATATCTTTATTGCTTAGTTACTTGCCTGTGACAGGCAAGCTTCTTCCGATATTTACCACTGATTGCAGCTCTCGCTATGGGACTCTTCAATCTCCCGGAAAAAGCTGGCAGAAGCTGTGAGTGAGGAGCAGCCGGAGAGGAAAGGGGCGTGGCGGCAGAACACACAGCTCCGCGACAAGGGGAGAGGACGGGGTGGACTCAGAGCGACAGGCTGCAGGCATAGACATCACTGTAAACAGCCTGTAGTGTCCTCATCTCTCACTTCTCCCTTTCATTTTGGACTGCCAGAACCAGCCCTCCGTGGCTGCCTGCAGCTATGTGTAACAATCTCAGAAACAGGGCGGCCGCGGATCAGATCTGGCTGGCTGCACAGCACACAATGCATATAGCATAGTGGCTGGACTACATCACTCAGAGGCTGAAAATCGCCCTTGCTATTCAGGCGCCCTAGGCCATGGCCTATGTTGGCTTGGCTGAAATCCAGCCCTGCCTGTTGGTGGTTTCGGAGTAGGCGACCTGCAGGCAGAGATGCTGTGTGGGCACCGACTTAGTCTTGGGGCAGGCAGTCACACGGCGTGCAGGCAGAGATGCTGTGTGTGGGGACTGACTTACTAGTCTTTGGGCAGGCTTGACCATGCTTTGCAGACCAGGCATCCATGGTCAGATATACCCTTGACCCAATGCTGTGTGCCAGAGATGACACCACTTGCCTTTCAACATCATGGTACAGTTTGAGTATCGCCTTTTTTGAGAAATAATTTTGGCCAGGTATCTTCCACCGCAGTGTGTGGCTTTGCTTTCTCAGCGGACCAGCGTCTTTTGACACAGTCGATCATGAAATCGTGCTCAACAGGCTACAAGAGTACTGTGGCATAGATGGCATTGTTCTCCCGTGGTTCAACTCCTTCCTGGCTGGCAGAACACAAAGGGTAGCCTTAGGGCCCTTCCTCTCCAACCCTGTACCTCTAAAATACGGTGTACCTCAGGGCGCAATATTATCCCCTTTACTTTTCACCATATACATGCTGCCACTTGGAGAAATCATATAAAAACATGACCTGACATATCATTGCTATGCTGATGACACCCAGCTATATTTGTCATTCAAACCTGCCGTCACAGACCCTACTCCACAAATAAATACATGTTTAGCTGAGCTTCAGGAGTGGATGAATAATAATTCGCTAAAACTTAACGCTGACAAAACTGAGGTTCTTGTTATCGGGGGTCAGGGCCCAACAGCAAAGCAGCCCCAGTCTCAACCAGCACCGCTAAGGATAGGGAGGTCAGACCTGAACAACTCAGACTGTGTGTGCAGCCTGGGAGTACTGATTGATGGGAAATTAAGCTTCAGGAATCAATTCGCAGCTGTTGTGAAACATTCCTTCTTTCACCTAAGGAATATTGCAAGGATTAAACACCTCATTCCTTCATAGGATCTTCCAACCCTAGTTCATGCCTTCGTCACATCAAGATTGGACTACTGCAATGTTCTCTACACAGTCCTTCATAAGAAAGACCTACGCCGCCTGCAATTAGTACAGAATGCTGCCGCAAGACTGTTAACGAGGCAACCCCGCCATTGCCACATAACACCAACCCTGTGCTCACTCCACTGGCTACCGATAAAATGGAGAATTTTGTTTAAGATTGGCTTACTGACATTCAAATCCTTGCACAATCTGGGCCCAGGATACCTGAAGGACTTGTTACAACTGCTTCACACCCCCCACAATCTTAGACCAAAAGGACGTAACACCTTGGTCACCCCCAGAGTCCACACCAAAACCTTTGGAGACAGAGCCTTTTGTCATGCTGCCCCTACACTTTGGAACTCCCTGCCACCCCCAATCAGGACAGCTCTATCCCTGGAAGCATTTAAGTCTAAACTAAGTGGGGTGCCAGAATCAGAGCAGGAGGAGGAAGATATGTCATGGTTCCGTGCGGAAGCTGAGGTGATCTGTGTTAAATTGTCAACTACGTCCTGACAATCTTGGGGGTTGATGGAACGTGCCTTCTGAACACTGTACTTTGGTCCAGGGCCGCACGAAATCACGACAGCACGACCTCGAACAGACCTGCCGGGTGGCCTGCCTCTGCCAGTTTTGTCCATATTGGGGGGGGGGGGGGGGGATGAAGTGAAAGGTACGCACTGACTTGACTAATACAATGTGCAGCCACACAAGTGCAGTGAAAGGTATACACTGACTGCTGATATAACACTGGTATCAATACAATGTGCAGCTGTCACACACACAGGTGCAGTGAACAGGTATGCAGTGACTGGTATATAAAACTGCGTGCTGTCACGCAGGTGCAGTGAACAGGTATGCATGGACTGGTATTACAAATGTGCAGCTGTCACACACACAGGTGCAGTGAATAGGTAGGCACTGAATGTGCTGGGCCTGGCACAGTATAGCAATTAGCAAGGGCCAGCTGTGACACATATATGCAAGTGCAAAAAAAAAACACATCACAAGAACATTAGCTCTCAAAAGAACTGTTTTGGGGTGCTTTTTAGCAATAAGTATCAGCAAGGAGCAAGCTAACAAGTATAACAAGAGCCTAACTAAGCTTTCCCTATCTCTGCAGCAACCTCTCTCCCTTATCTCACTAATAGCAGCAGAGTGAGAGAAAGGCTGACGCTGCTGCCTTTTATAAGGGGGGGGGGGGCTCCAGGAGGGAGTGCAGCCTGATTGGCTGCCATGTGTCTGCTGACTGTGATGTATAGGATCAAAGTTTAGCCCAATGATGTAGTATAGGGGGTAGGTCGAACTCGCATAAAGTTTACGTTCGATCGCGAACGCGAATCCGTGATGTTCACGCGAATAAGTTTGCATGCGAACCGTTCGGGTCATCTCTACTTATTGGAGGGGGGAAGGCGGGAAGGCCAATCTCTCTGCCTTTTCTTTCACACAGGTGCTCCCTCCCCATTCAGACTCCCTCCACCCTGAGCTCACCTCTCTGCTCTGTCCATGCTAATTAGCAAAGACAAAATGACTGGGTCTCCACCTGAATTTGTGCAAAAATGCTGGTTTATTGTACTATAGTAATAGAAAAAACACACTCTGAATGTTACACACCTAAGAGGGATCCAGGTGTGGACTGGTTGACTCCCTGGTATATCTATTACTTTGCGGTAGAGCTGAGGGATCACTTTTCTTGCTCTGTCCATGCTAATTGCCAGGCACTCTGTCATAGCACCCTTGCAGACGCATTGCCCAGCAATGTAAACACAGAGGTCGGGAAGCACACATCGGCAGAATGACTGTTGTTCTCTCTCCTGCCTGACCTCTTACTCGTTTACAGTACAGCTGGGTGTCTCCCTCCACCTGGATCTCCTCCTCATCGCAGCATGGCTGGGGGGGTCTCCTTTTTGTTACACAAGGGTCGAATGGGCAGCATGGGGTCACTCTTCGGACATAACAATACTTGCAGGCCGCAGTATAGCAGCTGAGTGGCACTTCTTTTAAATATTGCCCCTCCTCTACGATTGGATGGCCAGGCAGCACCAGCATTGGCTAATGGGAAGCTGGTGCTGCTGCTGCTATTTGCTTGTCTCCCCCGCATGCTGCTCCGTGACAAACTGTCACGGAGAAATCTGAGGCCCCTGCAGAGGTTGCGGGGCTCCCTTCAGGTGTGGAGCCTGGGGCGATTGCCCCACTTGCCCCTCCCCAAAGGCTGCCTCTGCCTTTTTATTTGTTTAAATATGATTTTAGTGGAAAATATGAGATACCAGAATTCAGCATCTGTAAGCGTTAGTGAAGCATTATGTTAATCACACATCTGTCCTGCCGCCACACTCCCCCTTTTAGTTGATCAGCATTCCTAGACCTCCTATGTGTTCACAATAATATACCATCTCTCTTTCCTGCCAGCATGTATTTATTAACTTGACTTTCTGGTGTGCCATGTCATGTGAGCAGAAATGGAGCTATGGAGTCAGAATGTACTGACCACAGGAGGGAGAAAGAACATACTGACCAGACAGTTCAGTTAGTTACCTTTCCTGCATGCTCCATTGTCTACACTGCATGCCCACTGTTGGCATCATAGAAAACCGTGTTGAGCATATGCACAATACTGCCTGGGCATGGGCCCTTCCAGGAGTATAGGCCCAGTCAAAATTTCAACCTCTATAATCCTTGCTTTTACACCAATGATATACTGTTTCTACTATATATACAATTACTACAATGCACAATTATGTAATATTTTTTTTCTTAACCTCTTGACGACCAGCTAACGCCGATTGGCGTAAACTGGTTGTCTGAGGGTTTCCATGGAAACGGCCGCTCGTTTGAGCGGCCTTTCCATGTCAGTTCACGGAGGGTGTCTCCGTGAACAGCCGGAGAGCCGCCGATCGCGGCTCGCCGGCAAAATGTAAACAGGTGCGGAAGAAATCCCCGCTGTTTACATCATACGGCGCTGCTGCGCAGCAGTGCCGTAAGGCAGATCGGCGATCCCCGGCCTCTGGCCGGGGATTGCCGACATATGATAGGCTGAAGCCTATCCTTCAATGCGCAGGACGGAAATCCGTCCTGCGCAGCTCACGGGGAGGGAGAGGGAGGGAGCGGGCGAGACGGCGGAGAACGCTGCGGAGGGAGGCTTTGAAGAGCCCCCCCCGCTAAGCAAATGCAGCCGGTGGCGATCAGACCCCCCCAGCAGGACATCCCCCTAGTGGGGAAAAAAGGGGGGTAGTCTGATCGCCCTGCTGCACTCCTGATCGGTGCTGTGGGCTGTAGAGCCCACACAGCACCGATCACTGAAAAATCCCCTGGTCGGCAAGTGGTTAATTTACTACTGTGGACAGCTCACCTACACACTATTTAACCTACCTAGGTGTGCTATTCCATCCGTGGCTCAGCTGTGAAAGAAAAAATAGGAAGAATCTGCATTCAAACAAAGGTTTAAGCCTAAATGGTCAGTGGGTGTTCTTACTGAAAGGCAGATGGCATTGCCACATATTAAGACAGTAAGGTCTCAGTAGTCCTAGTACTTTTCTTCAAGATTTATTAAACATTCCAACATTTCAGAGCCACAGTGGACCCCTGTAACAACAATAATCCGCCCCCAAGAGCAAACAAATACTTAGCAATGATTATCCATTGTACTATAGATATCTGGAAATTACTAAAATCCAAACTTCAAAGGTGCCAGAAGTAAGAAAAACTGCACAATCTTTTCCAAGGTACAGACATGGCACAAAAAATAGAGGGAGACATCCCAGGTATTGTGATGAAAGTTGTGAGGAACTAATGATCCAGACATAGGGATCTAGTCATTAAACTTCAGTAATGAGTGTAAAGTCTTAACTTATGATGAGTAGAGCAGAATGCAATACATTACATGCAATACATTACATGCAATGCACTACACTCTACTCATCAGGCATAAGACTTTTTAAACATGTCACTCTGATTATCACAGTTTAGTGATTATGCTGGTCAAGCAGTATACAAAGTTTGAGCCAGTATGCAAAATGTATCATACCAAATGGCTTAAACAAATAGCATGAGTCACCACAGAGGTTAATACAGAAAGCTAAACCCCCTCAAAATGAAAGGCAAATGGCTGAGTCCCAAATATATTTATCACAGACAATTTAACCTGAGTAGGCAATAGGTGTTCCATTTAACCAGTGGTTAAGCTGTGAAGGAGGCATCCAATCAGAGGCCTTGGTTTCCTCTAATGGCCTACTGCTATGGTGATTTTAAAACAAGACTCAAATGCCTGTAATATGGCCAGTGGTGCATCTATAGGGGTGCAGGCATATCTAGTGCCATCGACGCCACATGGCTATGGAAGCCATGACTGTCCTCAAGCAGGTGCAATGAATCTCGCCCCGCTGCACCTTCTGTTCACAGGGTGCCGGTGCCCGTTTCCATGGCACCGGCGCCAATCTCTTCAGCCAGGCTTGCAGCCTGCTTGCGCCACAGCTGTAGTTTGTGGCTACATTTAAGACCCAGTCACCTAGCATCCAATCATCTTGTGTTGTGCCTATAAAAGTGTACATCCTCTGCCTCTGCCCCATGAATTAGCATTGCAGCATTTCATTGGCTGCTTCAGAATGCTGCTGAGTGAGAGAAGGGAACCTGGGTGTGAGGGTGGATTGGGCTGGCAGGGCGCTGGTGAACTGTATCTGTGGAGAACTGAGGGCCGAGAAGCTGCAAAGCAGAGGGTGAGTTAAAGCAGGTATGGTGATTAGCGTTGTTGATAATATTTTACTACTGGCCTTTAGTGGGACCCAAATTTCCAGGTGCCTTTATTTGACAGACGCTTGCCAGTAGTGAAAATAGTATCCAAAACAAATCAAAAATCTTCCACAAAGGCACTGCAAAATCACTTTTGAAAAATATTAGTGGCCTATCTACTCTGGACTACCTATCACGAAAGAGCCATGAATAAACGCGATCGCAATCGATCCAAATTGTATGTGTAGGTCCAAGCAGAGTACAGCCTTGGGGTCTTCCTTTGGCATCTGGCCATCTCAGTTGATAGCAGAGCTTTTTTTTTCATGGGGAATTCATTTGTTCTCCAGGGAAGCCAGTGTTTGTATTCATTTACCTGGTTCAAAGAAACTTATCTCTCAGCTAGGTGTGATTCAGTACAATTTGGCCTAAACTACTTTAGAAGTCAGGACGCCCACAACGGGGCCTATTCAGGATTTGGTATCTTCCAGACATGCTGGAGCCATTCTACCAGCATCAGGAATACATGGAGTATATGATTTTTGCTTGTTTAACCACTTAAGGACCACAGTCTTTTCGCCCCTTAAGGACCAGAGCCTTTTTCTCCATTCAGACCACTGCAGCTTTCACGGTTTATTGCTCGCTCATACAACCTACCACCTAAATGAATTTTGGCTCCTTTTTCTTGTCACTAAAAAAGCTTTCTTTTGGTGCTATTTGATTGCTCCTGCGATTTTTACTTTTTATTATATTCATCAAAAAAGACATGAATTTTGGCAAAAAAATGATTTTTTTAACTTTCTGTGCTGACATTTTTCAAATAAAGTAAAATTTCTGTATACATGCAGCACGAAAAATGTGGACAAACATGTTTTTGATAAAAAAAAACCCATTCAGTGTATACTTATTGGATTGGGTAAAAGTTATAGCGTTTACAAACTATGGTGCCAAAAGTGAATTTTCCCATTTTCCAGCATCTCTGACTTTTCCGCCCACCTGTCATGTTTCATGAGGTGCTAAAATTCCAGGATAGTATAAATACCCCCCAAATTACCCCATTTTGGAAAGAAGACATCCCAAAGTATTCACTGAGAGGCATGGTGAGTTCATAGAAGATTGTATTTTTTGTCACAAGTTAGCGGAAAATGACACTTGAGACAAAAAAAAATAAAAAATAAAAAATTCAATTTCTGCTAACTTGTGACCCAAAAAAAATGAAATCTGCCACGGACTCACCATAGCCCTCTCTGAATACCTTGAAGTGTCTACTTTCCAAAATGGGGTCATTTGTGGGGTGTATTTACTGTCCTGGCATTTTGGGGGGTGCTAAATTGTAAGCACCCCTGTAAAGCCTAAAGGTGCTCATTGGACGTTGGGCCCCTTAGTGCACCTAGGCTGCAAAAGGGGGTTACACATGTGGTATTGCCGTACTCAGGAGAAGTAGTATAATGTGTTTTGGGGTGTATTTTTACACATACCCATGCTGGGTGGGAGAAATATCTCTGTAAATGACAATCTTTTGATTTTTTTTTACACACAATTGTCCATTTACAGAGATCTTTCTCCCACCCAGCAT
Source organism: Hyperolius riggenbachi (assembly GCF_040937935.1). Taxonomy (NCBI): domain Eukaryota; kingdom Metazoa; phylum Chordata; class Amphibia; order Anura; family Hyperoliidae; genus Hyperolius; species Hyperolius riggenbachi. The sequence continues at coordinate 378,620,710 of NC_090647.1, read as the reverse complement.
GGGTATGTGTAAAAATACACCCCAAAACACATTATACTACTTCTCCTGAGTACGGCGATACCACATGTGTGGCACTTTTTTGCACCCTAACTGCGCTAAGAGGCCCTAAGTCCAATGAGTAGCTTTAGGATTTCACAGGTCATTTTGAGAAATTTCATTTCAAGACTACGCCTCATGGTTTAGGGCCCCTAAAATGCCAGGACAGTATAGGAACCCCACAAATGACCCCATTTTAGGAAGACACCCCAAGGTATTCCGTTAGGAGTACGGTGAGTTCATAGAAGATTTTATTTTTTGTCACAAGTTAGCGGAAAATGACACTTTGTGAAAAAATCTAATAAAAAGCAATTTCCGCTAACTTGTGACAAAAAATAAAATCTTCTATGAACTCACCGTACTCCTAACTGAATACCTTGGGGTGTCTAATTTCTAAAATGGGGTCATTTGTAGGGTTCCTATACTGTCCTGGCATTTTAGGGGCCCTAAACCGTGAGGAGTAGTCTTGAAATGAAATTTCTCAAAATGACCTGTGAAATCCTAAAGGTACTCATTGGACGTTGGGCCCCTTAGCGCAGTTAGGGTGCAAAAAAGTGCCACACATGTGGTATCGCCGTACTCAGGAGAAGTAGTATAATGTGTTTTGGGGTGTATTTTTACACATACCCATGCTGGGTGGGAGAAATATCTCTGTAAATGACAATCTTTTGATTTTTTTTTTTACACACAATTGTCCATTTACAGAGATATTTCTCCCACCCAGCATGGGTATGTGTAAAAATACACCCCAAAACACATTAAACTACTTCTCCTGAGTACGGTGGTACCACATGTGTGGCACTTTTGTGCACCCTAACTGCGCTAAGGGGCCCAAAGTCCAATGAGCACCTTCAGGCTTTACAGGGATGCTTACAATTTAGCACCCCCCCCCCCCCCCACACTTGCCAGGACAGTTAACAAACCCCACAAATGACCCAATTTTGGAAAGAATACACGCTAAGGTATTCCATGAGGGCCATGGTGAGTTCATAGAAAAATTTTATTTTTTGTCACAAGTTAGCGGAAAATGACATTTTGTGGAAAAAAAAACAAACACAATTTCTGCTAACTTATGACAAAAAATAAAATGTTCTATGAACTCACCATGCACCTAACGGAATACTTTAGGGTGTCCTCTTTCCAAAATGGCATCATTCGTGGGGTCTGTCCTGGCATTTTAGGGTCTCTGCAATCATTACATGTATGGCCAGTATTAGGAGTTTCTGCTATACGCCTTATATTGGGCATAAGGGTAATGCACTCTGGGCTGAAAGGAAAAATGAACGTCAAACAATCAATCAATCAATCAATGTGGATGAAAAAATATCTGCCAAAAAAATTTGAAAAAAATAAAGAGGGGAAGGTGTCTGCCAGGACATAGGAGCTGCCGCCCCAAAAATCCAAACCCACCAGCTCGTATGCCCTGGCAAACCTGATTTATCCATTCACACCGATCGATGTGGATGAACAAATCATTGCCAGAGTTCTTTTTTGATACAAAGTGTTTGCCAAAGCATATGAAACCCCAACACCACTCCTCGGCCCATATGGCTCGGCAAACGTATCTTTTTGACTGCGGAGGAGAAATCTCGTCCTGCAGCGCTACATGCACCGACTTGTGTGTAAGCTGACAGACGCGCAATGTTCTGTCAGGATGCACCATCAGTGCTGCAGCTGATTGGTCGGTCTGGATAGAAAAAAGAGAGAAGAAAAAAGACAAAACAATACAAAAAGGAGGGGAAGGCGTCTGCCAGGACATAGGAGCTGCCACCCCAAAAATCCAAACCTACCAGCTCGTATGCCCTGGCAAACCTGATTTATCCATTCACACCGATCGATGTGGATGAACAAATCATTGCCAGAGTTCTTTTTTGATACAAGGTGTTTGCCAAAGCATATGAAACCCCAACACCACTCCTCGGTCCATATGGCTCGGCAAACATATCTTTTTGACTGCGGAGGAGAAATCTCGTCCTGCAGCGCTACATGCACCGACTTGTGTGTAAGCTGACAGACGCGCAATGTTCTGTCAGGATGCACCATCAGTGCTGCAGCTGATTGGTCGGTCTGGATAGAAAAAAGAGAGAACCATCAGTGCTGCAGCTGGTTAGTCGTTCGCTCGGTCCACCTGGAAGGTTATTGGATGGAAAAAAAGAAAAAAAAATACAAAAAACCCCAAAAAACAAGCAAGCAGCAAAGCAATTACTTCATTAACATTAATAAACGTTGAACTTTTTTAATAAAAAACTTAACATTGCAAACCAAACATTAACTTCTTTGCTTACCTGTTTTTTTTTTGTTTTTTTTTAACTTACCTCCCGAGGACAAACCTCTCCTCCCCCATGGAACAATGTGCGAAGTGCAAATCGCACAGAGTTGTGGCGAAGTACATTACGCAATTTGTCCCAAGTGAAAGGAGAGGTTTCTGGCAGCCCTGTGTATTAGGGTCTCTAGAAACCCGATGTTTGGTTTCACACTGCATATTGACATATCCGGTGGGTCGAGCCCGCCGCACCGTATCGTCCAAAACAGACCTTCAGGCAATACCACAAGAGTAGCATTCGGCCTAGTAATGAACTGCGTCGCCATAGACCAACATGACTTCCGGGCCGATTGATATTGCCACAGAAGCCACGCAGTAACGTAGGCATGCACTAGCGTAAGTCAAGCACTTCCGGCGTAGGGGGGGACCGCAAAGTGTGACTTTTGCTAGGCATTTTGCCCTAACGCATCGCAGCAGTGTGAAATAGCACTGAGAGACCCTTGTGTGCCTACTGCTGTGTGTGGAGTTCCCTACTCTCTAATAGTGTACCTGCTCGTGGTACCTCTCAAAACACTCCCCTAGGCATAGGCCAGGCTGGTCAGGACAGGTGGGACAATAAACAGTGGTGTCACGCCTTATTCCAGCCCTGCTGCAGACACGACAGCGTTTTCTTCGGATTCGTTGACCTGGGGTACTCGGAATTGGATAGGCGTAATGCCTTCCATGCAGCCGGCTAGTTGCATCTTGGGGTTGGGCCACGGCACCTCCTGGATACAGGAGTTCCATCACGATCTGTTTATTAAATTGAATAAACGATCCAGTTCTCCCAGCCTTACTGTAGAGAACAAAGCTGTTGTAAATTGCCAATTGAATGAGGTAAAAAGACACTTTTTTTATACCAGCGTATAACTCTGACCCGGAAGATTCGTCGAATGAGGCGTCCCAATCGTCCTCATCCGACTGGGCCATGTACCTGAGAACCTCATCATCGGAATACCCCTTTCTTGCCATGGTGGGCTGCTAAATTTAGTGGGTATTCCTCTGAGACTACCTAGAAAAAAAGAGCACCTACCTAGCAAAAGGGAGTATTTGAGAGGTAGAAAGCTGTGGTCACTGAGTTTTGATAAAAAAATCAAAACTGATGTTTACAGTGCCACAGCTATTGTACAGTGTTTTTTGCAGTGATCAGAAAAAAAATTCTGTCACTGCGGTGGGGCGGGCTGAACGCAAGTGCAGGCGAACGATCAGGCCTGATCGGGCAAACACTGCGTTTTTTTTGTGGATCCTAGTGACCCTAATAGATCTGACTGCGATCAGTAATGATCACTTACAGATACTATATAGTACTAATGTTGATTAGCGACAGTGATGACGCTAATTAGTGACTGTGGTGCAGTGGGCTGAGCACTAACTGACACTTACAAAGGGGCCTAGCTAAGTGGCCTAACTGCTAACACTAGTGATACTAAAAAAGTGACAGTTTTCACTGTTTTTAGATCACTTGGATAGTGATAGGGGGGTGGTGGCGAGTGGGGAATCGGAGGCAATCAGAAACAATCACAGGACAATCAAAGGCAATCACAGGGCAATCGCAGGCCAATCACAGGGCAATCACAGGGCACTCAATTCCCGGGACAATCAAAGTCAATCACAGGGCAATCAAACCAATCACGACACAATCAAAGCCGATCACAGGCCAATCAAAGCAAATCACAGGGCAATCACAGGGCAATCAAACCAATCACGGCACAATCAAATCACGGTACAATCAAAGCCGATCACGGGACAATCAAAGCCGATCACGGAACAATCAAAGCCGATCACGGGACAATCAAAGCCGATCACAGGCCAATCAAAGGGCAATCAAAGCCAATCACGGGACAATCAAATACAATTACAGCACAATGAGATTGAATGTCAGTACAATCAAATACAATTGCAGCACAATCAAATACAATGCACTGGGAAGGTGATTGGGGGGGGGGGTCTGAGGGCGATCTAAGGGTGTGGGGGGTTGATTAGGTGCCCGCACGGGGCAGACTGGGTCCTGATCTGGTGGGTGGCAGACACAGGGGGTGACGATAGGAGATCAGTGAGGGATTACAGGGGAGAATAGATGTAAACCATGCACTGGAGAGGTTAGCAGGAGGGGGGGTCTGAGGGCAATCTGAGGGTCTGGGTGGGTGATCAGGTGCCCCCAAGGGACAGTTTAGGGTCTGCGCTAATGGGTGGTGGTGACAAGGGGTGATAGACAGGTGATAGATGGGTAAGGCAGCTATATACAGTATACAGGGGGTGGTCTGGGAGGGGGGTCTGGGGGGGATCTGAGGGTAGGGGGGTGATCAGGGGACCCTAGGGGGCAGTTAGGGACCTAACCTAGGGGATAGCGTCCCTAGATAGTGACAGGGAGTGATTGATGGGTTTTTAGGTGGGTGGTGGGGGGCAGATACTGGTGTGTTGGGGTGGTCGGGGGGTTCTGAGGGCTGGGGTGGGCGATCGGGGGGTCTGTGTGGGGCAAAGTGTGTTTTTTTTTACTTATCTGTGGGCTGCCTGTCCTCCCTGATGGTCGCACGACGAGTGACCATCAGCGGAGGAGGCAGCCAGTATAATACACTTTGTTACAATAACAAAGTGTATTATACGCTTTCCCATAGGCTGATCGCCGCATTTGAAACCCGCCGGCGCTGCTAATTGGCCGGCGGGTTTCCGAGCAGGGTGGGCGGAGCCTATTGCCGGCGGCGATCGCGTCATTGATGACGCGATCGCCGCACAGCCACCGCTGATGCCGCCCCCGCCGATGGGCGTATTGCAGTCGTTTGGGCCCGGTCTTTGCCGCCGCCCATCGGCTGGGGGCGGTCCTCAAGTGGTTAAGGAATACCGTTATATGATAGGTATGGAAATTATATCATTCTGCCAGTGCGGATCAGCTGAATATTTTAATATTAAATATATGCTTCTGACATACCTAGCCACCGAGGTATTCAGCTGCTTTGTGTCAGAACATGTGACACTAACCAAGTTTGATATCATAAGAATTGTCATATTCTGAGGACTATGAATCTGTGATTGTTATTTGTGTGCGAGAAGCGTGAGAAATATGAAAAATTCCTATTTTTGTGAACTCCCAACGCCCCACCCAAAAGGTTAACCGCACCCAGTGCAGCCCAGGGGCTGACCCTGAGATCCAGACCAAAAACCTGGGTCATTGAAAAGGATTTGACTGGAACTTCTCCCCAGTCCTTCATGTTAACAACATAACGAGAGCATGCTGCTGACCTGAGGACTGAGCCAGTGGCCATCTTGCTTGAACTTTGGTCTGAGACAAAAGATTTTAACTTGTTCCACAAACGGACATATTTTATCTGAAACTTAAGAATTAGTTTATATATACTCGCATACAAGCCGAATTTTTGACCCCCAAAAAGGGGGGTCAAAAGTTGGGGGGGGTCGGCTTGTATGCAAGTCTTTCCTGGTGGTCGGGTGGTCCGCGCCCTGCTCCCCCCGCGGCCGCCGCTGCTATTACCTGCTTAGGCAGCGGCCGCTTCCTAATCCGCATTCCCCTTCTCATGTTGCAGAGTATATCACAGCAGCGCGCCCGGCGCTGCTGCTTTGACAATGCAGGGGGCAGGAAAGAGCGGTTCCCCTGGTAACGGCGATACAGATCGCCGCTACAGGGAGCTGCGCTCTTTCCTGCCCCCTGCATCGTCACAGCAGCAGCGCTGGGCGCGCTGCTGTGATACACTCTGCAACATGAGAAGGGGGAACGCGGATTAGGAAGCGGCCACTGCCTAAGCAGGTAATAGCAGCGGTGGCTGCGGGGGGAGTGGGGAGGGCACTACCTAGCTATACTGGACACTACCTACCTATACTGGGCACTATACTGGCTAAACTGGGCACTTTACTAGCCATACTGGGGTACTATACTAGCCATACTGGTGCACTATACTAGCTAAAATGGGCACTATACTAGCTAAACTGGGCACTTTACTAGCTATACTGGACACTACCTACCTATACTGGGCACTACACTAGCTAAACTGGGCACTATACTAGCTATCTTGAGGCACTACCTACCGATACTGGGCATTATACTAGCTATACTGGGACACACTGGGGGGCTGCACCAATCCAGCATTTCCTACCCCCGGCTTATATGGGGGTCAATCATTTTTCCCTGGTTTTTCAGGGAAAAGTTGGGGGGGTCGGCTTATATGCGAGTATATACGGTATTTCTTTCCCTTTTTGTTTTACACTGGGTTATCATTGCCTAATTGTTACTTTTAATGATTTTATGTATATATTAATTATTTATATTGCATTTATTAATAAGACTCTAAAGTCATGTATTTCTTAGCTACACCTACTATACAGCCACACAGAATGCATCCTAGCTTTTCGAAGAGTCGCTACTACTGTTCATATAGCCATATAAAATAGAGTGCGTTTTAACCGTTTATATCCGCAGGTCTTAGAATTAGAGTGGATCCTCTGTCCTTCTATAGAGGTGTGGCAGCTTTGTACCCTGAAATAGTGTGTAATTTGGGTTACTGTAGTTTGCAAGCCTCCTTCTAGCCTGTCTGCTGCCAAAATTCCAACGGTTCCAGCTCATCAATTGCGTCCAAGAGGTTGGACAGTCTGTGGGTCAAAATACATTGGAAGGCACTGATCGGTCCGGCCAGTAGGGGGCCTGTGATCCTGGTCTCCCCCAGTATAGGTATCTCTTCCGGTATTGTCACTAAGGGGAAGCCTCCACTAATTGGGGGATGGTTGATTTGTATCAACCTAAACAGTTTGGGTGCTCTGGTCTAGTCTTGCTCTGATAGGCCTCCCAATTCAAACTGATACCCCTGGTTTTGCTAGCCTTACCCCAATGCAAGATGGCTACAGTAATCCCAGAAGTCATATTGGCTAAATAACATTCACCAAATATGGTATAAGGATCTGCTCAGAGACAGAAGATGTTTTGAAATTAAAGTGTCAGTACACATGTATTAAAGCAGTTCACTAGGCCATAGGTAGCATATTTTTTTTCTTCAGGAAAAAAATAACATAGAAACAGGCAAATCTGCATTTTTTAATTGAATACAAAAAAGGCAGTAGATAAAAATATATTATGTTAAACTGACCATGTAAAAACACAACTTTTCACAAGAGGGTAAGCAATGTATGGTAAATTCCTACAGATATACCTGAACACATGATCTGCTAACATGCAAAACTGGCATCAGTCAAAGACACACATGGTAATCTAAAATAAATAACTAAAAAAAAAAAAGAAAAAGATATATATATATATATATATATATATATATATATATACTAACAAAATTGCTCTGTGATCAAGGATAATTCTTTGGCTTTTGAATAACGTCCCGGAATGTTAGGATTTTCTTGTTAGGCTTAGAATGTCCCCTCTAGGCACTCATGCGATGTCAGGACTGTTGCTCACATATCTGTGATGATCACTTTGCCTGTGGCATGTCTGCTTTAGAATTATGAATGACGTTGTAAGTTCAGTAGATAAACATTACAACACAATTGCCCTGATCACCAGATCAGTAGTGGTTTTAACTCTGTTACATATTTTCACTTTTTTGTTCAGTTCCAAGCATATACTGTATGGAACCACAATTCAGCAAAAATAAAGTTGTTGTTTTTTTGTTACCATAATATATTTATCACTTTTTGTATGCTCATTATTTTATTTGTTTTCCTGTGTTTTTTGTAATAATTTGCTACACATGCAATTCTTAGTTTATTTAGCTGATCAGTTATCAGAGGATTTTATGCAAATAGTAAAACTTGTCCTCAGAATAAAGTGAAACAGCATAGGGAGATTACCTAGCCATAAACCACGTCACTCCCATTCTATGGTTGGTCCTTGCTGCCATGGAGATGTAGTATAAGGTCCACAGTGTGGCTTGAACGCAAAAAAAAAACAGTGCAAGGCTTAGTAACTGTGTCTCCACACATGCTTGATTGAAGAAGATTGGTTGAACTAAGCAGCCACTTCATGTTTGCAGGTTCTACGTCAGATGATGTGAAGTGTATGTATGTTATATATTTATATATATATATATATATATATAATATATATATATTCTTATGTATGTGTGTATGTATGTACGTGTGTATGTGCCGCGATCACTCGAAAATGGCTTGACCGATTTGAACGAATCTTGGTACACATCCCTTACTACCTGAGATGATATGTTCTGGGGGTCTCGTGTCCCCCCTGCACACGTGGGCGGAGCTACAAACAGCTAATCAGATTTCACTCATTCATGTCAATGGAAAAAAAATGTAAGGCTGCCATTCTCACAGTAATCAAGCCAGAGTCCCCACACTTGGCACAGTTGGTCACTTAGTGATCGAGGATACAAATCCAGGAAAAGTGGGCGGAGCATTAAACAGCAGATCAAATTTCAGCTGTTCATTTTCAATGTAAAAATGAAAACTGCAGCCATTCGTTAATCGCAGGGTTTTCAAACTTGTCACACTTGGTCACTGGGTAAATGAGGTTAATATTCAGGAATGTGGGTGGAGCCTACAACAGCCAATCAAAATTCACCAATTGATTTTCAAGGGGAATATTTAAACTGCTGCCATTCTTACACTGTTAATGGCAAAAGCTTCAAACTTGCTACAGTTATTCATTGGGTGACTGGGGTCCCAATTCACTAAAGGGGCGGGGCCAAAAACAGCCAATCAGATTTCATTGGTGGATAAACTGCTTCCATTCACACATTTTTGATGCCAGGAACCTAAAAGCTCACAAACTTGGTCATTGAGTGACTGTGTGTCAAGGTTACAAAAAGTGGGCAGAGCCAAAAACACATTTCACTGGGAAAATATAAACTGCAGCCATTCTTATACTGTTAATAGCAGGGTTCTCAAACTTTGCCCAGTTGGTCACTGGGTGACTGGGATTAATAATGAGGAAAATGGGTGGAGCCTACAACAGCCAATCAAAATTCTCCTGTTGATTTGCAAGGGGAATATTTAAATTGCTGCCATTCTTACACTGTTAATAGCAGGTGCTTCAAATCTGGTACAGTTGGACACTGGGTAACTGGGGGGTTAATATTCAGAAAGGGGGTGGAGCCACAAACAGACAATCAGATTTGTTTAATTTCAATGGGAAGATACAAATTATTAATACCAAGTACCCCAAAGCTCATAAACTTGATAATTGAGTGATTGTATGTCAAGGTTAGAAAAAGTGGGCGGCGCCAACAACTAAATTTTTTTACATGGGAAAATATAAACTGCAACCATTCTTACACTGTTAATGGCAGGGTTCCCAAACTTGACACAGTTGGCCACTGGGTAACTGGGATTAATATTCAGAAAAGTGGGTGGAGCCTACAACAGCCAATCAAAATTCACCTATTGATTTTCAAGGTAAATATTTACGTTGCTGCCATTCTTACACTGTTAACAGCAGAGGCCTCAAACCTGCTACAGTGGGTCATTATGTGACTGGGGTTCAAATTCACTAAGGGGGGGAGCCACAAACAGCCAATCAGATTTCTTTGCTGGATAAACTGCTTCCAGTCACACAGTTTTGATGCCAGGAACCCGAAAGCTCACAAACTTGGTCATTAAGTGACTGTGTGTCAAGGTTGCAAAAACTGGGTGGAGTCAAATACAAATTTCACTGGGAAAATATAAACTGCAGCCCTTCTTCACTGTTAATGGCAGGGATCTCAAACTTTGCACAGTTGATACTGGGTGACCGGGATTCATATTTAGAAAAGTGGGTGGAGCCTAAAAAAGCCAATCAACATTTGCCTATTGATTTTCAAACTGAATATTAAAATTGCTGACATTCTTGCACTGTTAATGGCACAAGCCTCAAACCTGGTACAGTTGGTCATTGGGTGACTGCGGTCCAAATTCACTAAAGGGGATGGGGCCACAAACAGCCAATCATATTTGGTAGATAGACTTCAGGCATTCTGTTATTTGCAAGGTTCTCAAACTTGACACAGTTGGTCACCGGATGACTGGGATTAATATTCTGGAAAGTGGGTGGAGCCTACAACAGCCAATGAAAATTCACCAATTGATTTTCAAGGGGAATATTTACATTGCTGCCATTCTTACACTCTTAATAGCAGAGGCCTCACATCTGGTACAGTCAGTCACTGGCAGACTGGGGTTTAAATTCTGAAAAGGGACGGACCACAAGCAGCCAATCAGATTTGTTTAATTTCAATGGGAAAATGTAACTTATTGATGTCAAGGACCCCATAGCTCATAAACTTGGTCATTGAGTGACTGTATGTCAAGTTTAGAAATAGTGGGCGGAGCCAAAAACTAACTTTAAATTGGAAAATTTAAACTGTAACCATTCTTACATTGTTAATGGCAGGGTTCCCAAACTTGACACAGGTGGTCACTGGGTGACTGGGATTAATATTCAGAAAAGTGGGTGGAGCTGAAAAAGCCAATCAAAATTCACCTGTTGATTTTCAAGGTGAAAATTTAAATTGCTGCCATTCTTGCACTGTTAATGTCAAAAGCCTCAAACCTGGTACAGTTGGCCATTGGGTCACTGTGGTTCAAATTCAGAAAAGGGGACGGAGCCACAAACAGCCAATCAGATTTGTTTCATTTCATGGGGAAAATACAAATTATTGAAGCCAAGGACCCCAAAGCTCACAAACTTGGTCAATGAGTTACTTTGTGTCCAGGTTACAAAAAGTAGGCGGAGCCAAAAACAAGTCTGACTGGGAAAATATAAACTGCAGCCATTCTTACACTGTTAATAGCAGGATTCTCAAACATTACCCAGATGGTCACTGGGTGACTGAGATTAATATTCAGAGAAGTGGGTGGAGCCTATAATAGCCAATCAAAATTCACCTGTTGATTTTCTAGGGGAACATTTAAATTGCTGCCATTTTTACACTGTTAATAGCAGATGCCTCAAACCTGCTACAGTTGGTATTGGGTGACTGGGGTTCAAATGCTGGAGAGGGGAGGAGCCACAAACAGCCAATCTGATTTAATTTCTATGGGAATATACAAATTATTGATGCCAAAGACCCCAAAGCTCACAAACTTGGTCATTGAGTGTTTGTGTGTAAGGGTTAGAAAAAGTGGGTGGAGCCAAATGCATACCCAGGCAACGCCGGGTCATCAGCTAGTGTGTATATATATGTGTATATATATATATATATATATATGTATATATATACACATATATATATATATATATATATATATATATATATATATATATATATATATATATATATATATATATATATATATATTTGTAGTGCCAACATCGTCCACAGAGCTTTATACAGCAGTATATTGTCTTGTTACTAACTGTCCCTCAGAAAAGGAGCTCACAATCTAATCCCTACCATATTTACCATAGTTCATCATAGTCTAGGGGCAATTTTTTTGGGGAGAAGCTAACCAAGTTATGTTTGGGTTTCTGGAATGTGGAAGGAAACCAAAGTGCCCGGAGAAATCCACCACAAACATGGGGAGAACATCCAAACTCCTTGCAAATAGTACTGTGGCTGGGATTCCAACCAGGGGACCCAGCACTACAAGGCGAGAGCAAGGTCAGGCCATCCCATTGGAGAATCATCTGGCATGAGTTGCCTGGTCAGTTGAGTCTTATCCTCCAGTGGTGTAGCAATAGGGGGTGTAGAGGTTGCGACTGCACCTTGGGCCAGAGTGGCCCTTCCTCAACCACAGTATTAGCTATCTATTGGTCTTGTGCTGGTAATAACTTCTAGAGATGCTTTGAATTGTGGTAAAACTGTCCCTCATCCCCTGCTTATACCTCTAATACTGTGATTGTCCTTGGCAGGTTTTGGTGTGCCATATAAATTGTTATGTATAGAGTGCCTGGGGTGGGGCCCAATGTGAAACGAGTACTGGGGCCCACAGCTCCTTAGCTATGCTATTGTTGTCCTCTGCTTATACCATACTCTCACAGTACCAATCTACTAATTATTCTTTTGCTTTGAAAAAGACTCTGACTGATAATTTGATCTGTTTCTAGAAGTGGCTCTTCAAAACTCGATGCTGTCCAATGAAGCAAACAACCAAATACAACCTAACAACCTTATAGGAAATTAATTGCACACTTGAGATTAGAAGTATTTTCCCATTTTCTGATTTGGCTTTTGTGTTTGCATGTTTGTCACAGTTAAATGCTGCAGATCATCAAACAAATGTAAATATTAGACGCAGAAAACCAAAGTAAACACAAAATGCTGTCTTTAAGTAATGATTTTATTTATTAAGGAAAAAACGTTTCTAAACATATATGGCCCTATGCGAAAAAGTAAATGCCCCTCTTGTTAAATCGTGAAGAAACTGTGGTTAATCACAATTGTTTGGAAAGTTAAACTTCACTAGCCACAACCAGGCCTGATTACTGCCAGACCAGTTGAATCAAGAGATCACTTAAGTGGACCTGAACTCTTGCAGATGACAGAGGGAAACATAGGGAAATGCACCTTGTATGTAAAAGAGTTTAAAGAGTTTAGTCGAATCACCTCCCATATTTAACTAACTAATCACCACTGTAATTTGATCTCTTAGCTGTGTCAGCTCAGGCAGCTCCTCTGCCACAGCAGAGCAGCATATTTTTAAACAGGATGTTAACAATATGTCTGCTTCCATGTAAGCAGGAAGTAGACACACTGCAGACTTATTGCAGGATTTGTATCAGCTGTAACAAATAAATGTTTTTCTTTAAAGGTTATTATCCTGCTGTGTATATTTCAGAGCAGAGAGGAAGTTCTGAGTTCAGGTAAAAAGTTTACAAAACCATTTCTTAAGCTTTGGAACTCTATCAAACCATGGTAAGAGCCATTATCCACAATTGGATAAAACAAGGAACTGCGATGAACCTTCCCAGGAGTAGTTAGTCTACAAAAATGAACACTCATCCAAATGGTCACAAATGAATTCAGAACAACATCTAAAGAACCTCAGGCCTCACTTACCTCAGTTAATGACTCAACCATAAGAAAGTGACTAGGCAAAAATCGCATACAAGGCAAAAACCACTGCTGAACAAAAATAACATAAAGGCTTGTCTCACTTTTGCCAAAAAGATCTTGATTATTCTAAAAACATTTAGGAAAATATTCTGTGGATTGACAAAATAAAAGTTTAACTTTTTGAAAGGTGTGTGTCCCATTTCATGTGTCACAAAACAACATATCAGAAAAATAACATAATGCCAACAGTCAAACATGTTGTGGTGGTCGTGTAATGGTCTGGAGCTTTTTTTTCTGTTTCAGGACTTAGATTACTTGCTTTGATGAAACCACTGATTTTGCTTTCTAATAAAAAAAAAAACTCTGGAGGGGAATGTCTGGCCATCAGTTTGTGACCTCAAGCTTACTTAAGTTTTGCAGTACCAACAAGACTGGATGCAGGCTTGCTAGGCTCCTTGCCTGAACGGGACTAAAAGGTGCTTAAAAGTCTTTCAGACCACGCAAGCCCAGCCACATTTGTGTCGATCTGATAAAGGACATGACTGCCCACAAGAAGGGAAGAATAAGGAGGCTAAAGACATCCTTGAGGGCTCCTTCGCAGAACCCTCCAAACCTGCCATGAGCCTCTCACCACCAAGCTCACTGCAGACTCCCAAGGGCTCACAGTATAAGAACCAAAGCCAGAGGCAAGATTATTCCACCCTGCTAAATTCCATCTATAAAACACTAAAATTAACTGGATACTGTGGTCTCCAGTATTAACACACAGATTTGTGACCTGGGGAATCGTGGGCATGAGGTGGAGCAACAGTTGGACAGTTTCGCTGACTCTTTAGGGATAAATGATAAAGAAAGGCTGAGCACCCATGACCAGAGACTAGATCAGCTTGAAGCTCAACATGAAGATTTTGAAAATCAGGTCTGTAGGTCAAATGTCTGTATCAGGGGACTACCTGAATCCAACCTTCCTATTTTGGCGACTAACCTCTTCTCAGCTTTACTACCACAACTAGAAGCCTCCTTATTGTGGCTCAACAGGATTCATTGGGCCCGGGGAAGGCCATGAAACCCTGATTTGCCCTGTGATATGGTCCTCAAATTCCATTACCCTGAGACCAAGGAGCAAATAACGGCAGCTGCTTGGAATATTACACCCTTGCCGGTAGTCCCAACCTCAGTGAAACTTTAAATGTACTTGTCCCCAATTGCCCAAGCCTTGCTAAATGAGTCAGTTTGTTATAAGTGGGGTTCACTTGATCACTGTGAGGAAACGCGGAAAAGCCGTCGTCTCTCAAAGTGAGGCGGCTGTTTCCGCGTCCAGCAGGGCGTCACAACGCGGAAAAACCGCCGCATGCCGCTTAGGCAGAGCGGCGGAATCCGCATTGGGAACGACGGAATCCGCATTGAGAACGGCGGAATCCGCATTGGAGGCGGCCCCCGCAAGCGGTTCACAAAATACATTGTTAGACAGTACTGGTGTGGCTGGGACTGATAGTCCACCAAGATTCAGACTTACACGCGCGCGAGCACAGAGGCAGAGTTTAAATAACAGTTAGAAGGGAGTCAGCTGACCAGCTGGGTCAGCTGACAATTTCCACTGTTCTCATTGGACCAGCAATTAGGGAGGTCCTGGAAAGGTCCTAGAGTATATATACTGCTGGTTGTACACTTGCTCTTTGTCTGGCCTGCGAGCACATACGTGGAAGCACCCAGATCCGTAGTCAGATCCGCAAGTGTGCCGGGACCAGCTGGAGCTGTAATCCTACACTTAGCTAGATTCTTTTGATAGCTAAAGTACTAGTTTGATTGTGATTATCTGTTATGACTTTTGCATGCCTTGACTACCCTTCTGAACTCTGATCCTGTACCTCGATATTTCTGATACTCTGTTGCCGAACCCCGGCTCGTTCCTTGACTCTGCTTCTGCCTCCTGATTTTGTACCCCGATATATCTGATACCCCGTTGCTGAACCCTGCCTGTACTTTGACTCCGCCTTTGCCTCCTGATCTTGTACTTTATCTGTCCGTGTGTGTACGACTTGGCTTGTCCGACCTCGAGAACCGACCTTACTGTTAGAGGCGGTTCCTCGCTCTGTTAGTAATCCTTCCTCCTGAAGGTTACTTCCAGCCTGTCCTTCCTACTGTCAGTCTGACTCCTCCCGTCTTGGAGAGCTCAGGTCTGCGGAAGGAATCTGTGCAGTACTCCTTGCTGCACTGAGGCCTAGTCCTCTAAGTGTTACTGTTACACCCAACACTACACTCTACTCAGGTGAACAGAGGTTAGCTAGTATATCGGATTATCAGTGATACTGCAGATCACGTATAATCTGGTATACATCTGTATTCCCAGTGATTCTGCAGATCACTGGTAATCAGATCCTCTCTGTGCTTCACCGATCGTTACAGAACGCCAGACCCCAATACTGATGGACGCACGCGCTGACCCTCTGACTGTGCTTGCCACTTCGGTGGATACCATCCATCAAGCACTGGGCCAGCACAAAGCCTTAATTGATGCACTAAAAGGCTCTGTGCAAACCCTTCAGACGTCAGTTGATTCAGTGCGATCCTCTCCTAGTGATGACATACGTATGCCTGTACCTGATAAATTTTCCGGCCACAAGTCTGACTTCCGGAATTTTAGGAGTAGAGTGTTGTCATACTTCGAGCTGAGACCCCGATCCTCGGGGACTGATACCCAACGGGTCATATTTATTAAAACATTGTTAACCGGTGACTCCCAGACCTGAGCATACAATCTGCCTCCCACTGATACTGCTCTAACTTCGGTAGAGGATTTTTTTAAGGCCATGGCCGTGATATACGACGACCCTGACCTTGCGGCTACCTCTGAGCGCAAGCTCAAACTTTTGCGGCAAGGCAGAGGCTCAGTCGAGGATTACGCGGCAGAATTCCGCAGATGGTCAGTCACTGCCAGATTTGATCATTTTGCCCTGATGGATTACTTCTTGTCTGGGTTGTCGGAGGAGGTCTCCGATTTAATGTTAACTTTGCCCGAACCCAGGACAGTCGATGAGGCCATCACATCGGCCATCCGAGTCGACCGTCGATTACGCCATCAGAGGCAAATTCGAGGCAGTCACCGTGTAAGGGCGGCATCCTATGCGGCACCCTCTGCTGCACCCTTAGTAACACCGTCTCCCTCTGTCTCATCCCCTCCGGCCTTGCCTCCACCCGAACCAATGCAGATTGGTCGATCGAAATTGACCCAGGTGGAGCGAAGGCGGAGGATGACGGAACAGCTGTGCTTGTATTGTGCAGAAGCAGGGCATAGGGTGCGAAACTGCCCGAACAAGTTGGGAAACGAGTTTGCCTAGGAGTAGTGGGGGGTGACACCCTAGGCACACCATTTTCACCCCTTCAAGAAAAGAAATTGCTTCTCCCCTGTACAATTACATGGGAGAAGAAATCTGTGGCCACTGAGGCTTTCATTGATTCGGGCTCAGCGGCCAATTTTATGAACTTTAAGTTTGCTCAGGAGTTGGGTATTCCTCTCACTCCTGTGACACCCCCCATTCAGGTCACGGCAGTAGACGATTCCCCTCTGCAACGGAATCGTGCTCTGTCACAGACCCCGGAGGTGAAGGTCACCATAGGGGTACTGCATGGGGAACAATTATCGTTTTTTTGTATTGCACATGTCTACCTCAACTATTATCCTAGGCATGCCGTGGTTGCAACTTCATTCACCTCAAATAGACTGGGCCACGGGTCAGTTAACCACTTGGTCACCTCGTTGTTTTCAGCAGTGTTTGGGGAAGTTGACCTTGGGGCAAACCAGAATTCAGGTGGAAGGGGTACCAGATCAGTACTCTGAATTTTCCAACGTGTTCTGTCCCAAGGCAGCTGATAAATTGCCCCCGCATGGCCTTTTTGATTGTCCCATTGATCTCCGTTCAGATTGTGTACCTCCCCGGGGTCATTTGTACAATCTATCAGGGCCCGAAAAATTGGCCATGCAGGAGTACATCCGTGAAAATTTGGCCAAGGGTTTCATTCGCCCGTCCCGGTCACCTGCTGGAGCAGGGTTCTTTTTTGTCAAAAAGAAAGACGGAGGCCTGCGACCCTGCATCGATTATCGCGGTCTCAACAAGATTACTGTAAAAAATCGCTATCCGTTGCCACTGATAGATGATTTGTTCACTCAGATTACTGACGCTAAAATCTTTTCTAAGCTAGATTTGCGGGGCGCGTACAATCTGATACGTATAAGAAGGGGCGATGAGTGGAAAACGGCCTTTAATACACCTGACGGGCATTATGAGTACCTGGTGATGCCCTTCGGGCTATGTAATGCTCCGGCCGTTTTCCAGGAACTCATTAACGAGGTATTCCGGGAGGTGTTGGGGAAATGTGTTCTAGTTTATCTTGATGATATTCTTATCTTCTCCAACAACCTCGCTGAACATAGAAACCATGTGAGGTTTGTGTTGAATCAGTTAAGGCAGAACTCGTTATACGCAAAGCTTGAGAAGTGCATCTTTGAAGTAACATCTGTCGCTTTCTTGGGGTACATAATTTCCACCACGGGCCTATCTATGGATCCTGCCAAGGTCTCCGCTGTTCTGGAGTGGCCACAGCCGGTTGGGTTGAAATCCCTTCAGCGCTTTCTTGGCTTCGCCAACTACTATAGACGGTTTATAAAAGGGTACTCCACGGTCATTGCTCCCCTTACCTGTCTCACTAAGAAGGGGGCAGATACCACCCACTGGTCTCCTGAGGCTGTACAGGCTTTTGCCACCCTGAAGGGCCTATTCTGTTCAGCACCCATCCTCAGACATGTGGATGCCTCTTTCCCGTTCATTGTGGAGGTGGATGCCTCGGAGGTTGGGGTGGGGGCTGTGCTGTCTCAGTGGTCAGGCTTGCAGGGTAGAATGCACCCGTGTGCGTATTTCTCTCGCAGGTTCTCCCCTGCAGAGAGGAATTACGATATTGGCAACAGGGAGCTTTTGGCCATCAAATTGGCTTTCGAGGAATGGCGACATTGGTTAGAGGGAGCTGAGCATACCATCACGGTTTACACCGATCACAAAAACCTAGAGTACATCGAGGGGGCTAAGAGGTTGAGCCCGCGCCAGGCTCGATGGTCGTTGTTCTTCTCCAGGTTTAGTTTCATTATTACGTACACCCCAGGGAGCAAGAATGTTAAGGCGGATGCTCTATCCAGATGTTTTGAATCAAAGACAGCACAGCCCTCCGTTCCAGAGACCATTATTCCCCAGAGATTAATACTGGCAGCCACTGGAACCTGGGAGGATTGGAGGGAGACGTTGGCTCCCTTTCAGCAAGACATCCCGGAAGGGAAGCCCGCAGGGGTCCTGTTCGTTCCTCTGCCTTTTCTCCTTCAGGTTCTTGAGATGTTCCATGCGCATAAGAATGCAGGGCATCCTGGGGCATCCAGAACACAGGATCTGGTAGCCAGATGCGCCTGGTGGCCTTCCTTGGCAGCGGATTGCAAGGAATACGTGAAAGAGTGTTTGATATGTGCCAAGAGTAAACCCTCCCGGCTGGCACCTGTCGGTACTTTTCAGCCTTTGCCCACCCCGAATGAGCCGTGGACCCACCTGTCCATGGATTTTGTGGGCGAGCTTCCCAGGTCTGAAGGTATGGCGGTCATTTGGGTGATAGTCGACCGCTTTAGTAAGATGGCCCACTTTGTGCCTTTGAAAGGACTCCCCTCGGCTCAGGAATTGGCCGAGTTGTTTATCACTCATGTCTTCCGTTTACACGGCTTTCCCGTAGACATAGTCTCAGACAGGGGAGTCCAATTTGTTTCACGATTCTGGAAAGCTTTTTGCCACCTCATGGGCATAAAGCTGTCTTTTTCATCTGGCTATCACCCACAGACCAACGGCCAGACTGAGAGAATAAATCAGTCTTTAGAGCAATTTTTAAGGTGTTATGTGGCAGAGGCGCAGGACGATTGGGTCAGATTCCTGCCCTTCGCAGAATTTGCCCAGAATAATTTAAAAAACTCGTCCTCCGGATTCTCTCCTTTTCAGGTGGTGACGGGGAGATCACCCAAATTTTCCCCATTACCTATAGCCTCCACTCCATTCCCAGCCCTGGAGGCCTGGCAAAGGTCATTGAAGGACCTTTGGGGGACGGTTAGAAGTAACCTGGAGAAGGCCTTTTTGAGTCAGAAGGGTCAAGCTGACAAGAGACGGTCGCTGGAGTGGAAGTTCCGACCAGGAGACTTGGTCTGGGTGTCCACACGTCACTTGACCCTAAGACAGCCTTCGAATAAGCTTGGTCCCAGGTTTGTGGGTCCATTCCCGGTTGTCAAGAAAGTCAATGATGTTACTTACACCGTTGATCTTCCCTCTGGCATGCGGGGGGTGAGGTCCTTCCACGTGTCCCTTCTTAAGCCAGCAGTCCAGGTGGGTCCCACTCCTCCTCCTCCTGTCTTGGTAGATGCCCAACCCGAATATGAGGTGGAGAAGATTCTAGATTCACGCTCTGTACAAAACTCGGTACAATACCTCGTACACTGGAAAGGGTACGGCATTGAGGAGAGGCAATGGGTACCGGGGACACGCATGCATGCAGACGAATTAAGAAGGGAATTTCATGCCTTACATCCCGAGAAACCTGGTGGGAGTTGTCCGGAGTCCTTTCCTCGGGGGGGGGGGGGGGGTACTGTGAGGAAACGCGGAAAAGCTGTCGTCTCTCAAAGTGGGGCGGCTGTTTCCGCGTCCAGCAGGGCGTCACAACGCGGAAAAACCGCCGCATGCCGCTTAGGCAGAGCGGCGGAATCCGCATTAGGAACGGCGGAATCCGCATTGAGAACGGCGGAATCTGCATTGGAGGCGGCCCCCGCAAGCGGTTCACAAAATACATTGTTAGACAGTACTGGTGTGGCTGGGACTAATAGTCCACCAGGATTCAGACTTACACGCGCGCGAGCACAGAGGCAGAGTTTAAATAACAGTTAGAAGGGAGTCAGCTGACCTGCTGGGTCAGCTGACAATTTCCACTGCTCTCATTGGACCAGCAATTAGGGAGGTCCTGGAAAGGTCCTAGAGTATATATACTGTTGGTTGTTCACTTGCTCTTTGTCTGGCGTGCGATCACATACGTGGAAGCACCCAGATCCGTAGTCAGATCCGCAAGTGTGCCGGGACCAGCTGGAGCTGTAATCCTACACTTAGCTAGATTCTTTTGATAGCTAAAGTACTAGTTTGATTGTGATTATCTGTTATGACTTTTGCCTGCCTTGACTACCCTTCTGAACTCTGATCCTGTACCTCGATATTTCTGATACTCTGTTGCCGAACCCCGGCTCGTTCCTTGACTCTGCTTCTGCCTCCTGATTTTGTACCCCGATATATCTGATACCCCGTTGCTGAACCCTGCCTGTACTTTGACTCCGCCTTTGCCTCCTGATCTTGTACTTTATCTGTCCGTGTGTGTACGACTTGGCTTGTCCGACCTCGAGAACCGACCTTACTGTTAGAGGCGGTTCCTCGCTCTGTTAGTAATCCTTCCTCCTGAAGGTTACTTCCAGTCTGTCCTTCCTACTGTCAGTCTGACTCCTCCCGTCTTGGAGAGCTCAGGTCTGCGGAAGGAATCTGTGCAGTACTCCTTGCTGCACTGAGGCCTAGTCCTCTAAGTGTTACTGTTACACCCAACACTACACTCTACTCAGGTGAACAGAGGTTAGCTAGTATATCGGATTATCAGTGATACTGCAGATCACGTATAATCTGGTATACATCTGTATTCCCAGTGATTCTGCAGATCACTGGTAATCAGATCCTCTCTGTGCTTCACCGATCGTTACAATCACTTAACTTTACCCAGCAGAGCACAAGTCATCATGTCACTTCTGTGGAGGAGGGCAGACTGATACTTAAGTGGCTCTCTTCAATTCAATCTGCAGGAGCTCCCAGACTGCAATGACCGGAGAGAGTGTGGCGCATAGTCGGCAGAGGCTTTAATCACCAACTGGTGGCTCCTTCTAGCAGAGCTGGGACAAGATCCTCCAGCACCCAAGGCTGAGACACCAAAGTGCGCCCCTCCATCCTTTCCACCTCAGCTGTCACACACTGATTGCTATTAGACTAAGAGGGCCACAGGGCCCAAAACCTCCCTAACACCTTAATATCTAGTTATCTGGCTTGCAGTCACTGCTATGTATCCCCTTTTCTTATTTCTTTCTGCTTCAAACACAATTAGGAATGACAGCTGAATGAATTGTGCGCCCCCTCTTACTCTGCGCCCTGAGGCTGGAGCCTCTCCAGCCTATGCCTCGGCCCGGCCCTGCCTTCTAGGTCCCCCAGATAAGTATGCTTGTTCCTAGTCCACTACCTTCAGCATGTAGGGTGCAACCCTGTGCCTGCTCTTATAATTGAGGATGATCTGCAGTCCTCTGTGTTCTCTCCACCACCATGGTATTAACTACGCTTGGGTGATTTACTGTCCTCCAGCCCCCCATGTGAATTGACTTACCTGATCCCTGATGTTGACAACATTAACTGTCTCCTTTAGATTCAAGTTTGAAACCTTGCATAATTCTGGAGTGCTTTCCCTAATACTGCACATTGGATAAATAAATGGATTCCTGAGCTGGCCCACCTAGGGATATAGTGGTTGTAGGACATCTGATCAAAGTTCAACATTAAGCACTCTCTACTGGTTTGTGGAGACTAGTCCTATACTCATTATCCATATATTACATGGCGATCCATATATAAGGCTATGTCCTGTACCCAGTTGTCAGAATTTTTTTTTATTTTTTTGCTGCTCCAATGCTAGGACTGATCACACTTCTGTTACTGTACACTCATCACCACTCTGCCCCAGCACTGAATGCTAATTCTCTGAATCCCATGCAGGTTACGCCATGTACGGCATCGCCTGGGTAATTGTATTTTATTGCTGAATGAAGTCTCTAAGCTTGAATTGAATAAAGTTAAGTACTTTACTGTTACATTAATTCTAACTAAAGTCTAGGTTGACATATGGATTGATGTTCTATGTCTCTCTCTGCTCATAAAGCATATACAATTATGCTTTCACTTGGTTTTCCCTAATCCATGTGGATAGAGACATTGTGAGTTCTCTTATGTCACCTTCTTGTGCTCGACATATACTAGGCTGACATCCTATATAATAATAGGCAACGGTCCCTGCTTACAGCAGGGACAGTTGTCTCTGTGTAGCTGGGTCCGTGCTTTTTGCTACTGCGCATGTGCGCTAGTGTTGTCCGGATCATGAACGATTCGGATCTTTGATCCGAATCTATTTTATGAGTCGATCATCCGAATCATCAAAATGAACGATTCGGATCGCAAAAGGGGCAGGGCCAGGAGCGACACGCCCCCTCTCAGCGGGCAGCGGGGTCCTGGAAGCAGGGATCGCTCTGTTGGATGGGAGCCAGCCTTGCAGGGAGACAGGTAGATGAGAGAGAGGGGACATGGGTGCCACTGCCAGATATGTGTAGAGCACACATACTGGCTGCAATGTGCTGCTCATTATAGGCTGTCTGTTCCGTAGTTGTGCACAGTGAACACATTGGAAGCTTTTGGCTCAGCACAGCTCAGTAACTTTGCAGACACTGTGATTGAAAGGCAATATAATCCTCCTGCACTCGGCACTAAACAGCTGTGCTTATCTTCTGGGAATGCTTTCTTTCACTGTGCGACCTTTTCTTTTAAAGTGTACAGATGAACATATAGGTGAAATATATGTAAAGCATATGACTTCAGCATGTGGGTATTATGTGCAAACATTTCTGCTCTCTGCTGGTCCCTCCTCCCTTCTCTGTCCACTCCCTGCCCTCTGTCCATCTTCTCCCCTTCTCTGTATGTCCACCCCCCTCTCCTTCTGTCCACAGACCTGTCCTGCTGTTCATTTCACCCCCGAATGCTTCCGGTAGTAAAATGATCCGAGATTCGGATCAAAGATCCGGATCTCTTCAATGATCCGATTCGAATCATCCGGATCATTGAAAAAATCCGAACTTCCCATCTCTAATGTGCGCAGCATGGACCCAGCCTCACACAGGCAGGAGGACAGGGACAGGCGAGTGTGTGAGCGGGCGGGCAGGCGTGCGGCGGTTGCGTGCGGCGGGTGAGCGCACAAGTGTGCGGCGTGTGCGCGCGGCGAACGTGCACGATGGGCGGGTGCGCGCATGCGAGACAGACCTAGCCCGTTTATAGAACCCTGGTCCTATGGATCCCATGCAGTCTTTACCAAGGACGATCTGATATGCCCTAGGCTGACATATAGAATGATATACTGTATCTTTTTCTATTCATAATGCATATAAAACTATGTTTTGTGTACCCACTTCTTTATCCTTGATCCTCAATTGTAGAAACGCAGAGACTCCTATTGTTGCCTAACTGTGTTGTTGGTTTTATGTGCCATGAGGCCGATCTGCCACTGGAAGATGGTATGTATGGACACAACCTTTTACACAACCTTAACACATACAATTTATGCCCTGATATTAATGACAGGATGCCTCTTGACTTAGTTGCTCAGCAGGATGGATTTTGGCATGATGGGTGGCTGGTGCTGCCTACTATAACCATATATCCATCTTGTGTTACCAAGGTAGCCACACTTAGTTAGATCTTTTAAGGGCAACAGTGAGACTTTAACAGATCATATCTATTTTCTGTACTGGGATGCAAGTAACTAATTTCCTCTGTCTATAGGCCACATCGCCCTAGCCAAAGTGTCCAAAGATGCTTACATTTTTTTGTCCATGCATGGTATCACCTAGCGAATAATGTATATCTTAAAGGTCTGTCAAGATTACTACCATGCCAGAATGCAAGGTCTGTTTTGTGTTAAAGTAATACATATAGCTACGCACCTTCTCCTCTTCAGGTTCATTATGCTGTTTCCCCTAACTTCAGGACTAGGGTTGAATTTTAACTCTAGATTGCCTTCTTGTGCATTACCAAGGAGTTCACTAGTTGTTCTCGGTTTTGTTTTATTCTGGTCATAGATTTCTCTTATTGAATACAGCCTACCTCAATCCATTCCCTAATTGCACACCTGGCATGCCTTAAAAATGATATAAATTAACCTTAGGGGATTTTGCATGCCAACCAAAAGGAGAAAGGTC
The DNA here is from genome assembly GCF_040937935.1 of Hyperolius riggenbachi. NCBI lineage: Eukaryota > Metazoa > Chordata > Amphibia > Anura > Hyperoliidae > Hyperolius > Hyperolius riggenbachi. The sequence continues at coordinate 378,596,325 of NC_090647.1, read as the reverse complement.
TTTATTGCCTTTCTCTGCCACAAACTAGATATTATTTGTTTCCAGGAAACTCACTTCCCAGATGAATCCTGTCCTCAATTCTTTCACAAACAATTTTCTAGGATATGTAAAGCGAATGCAGCAGAGTAGTCATGACACATACACAACATGGAGATGAGCTTGGATCTCACGATACAGACACCGGATGGAATCGGTGAAGATGAGGTGGGTGGAGTAAAGCCGGAGCAAGAAGCAGAGGTAGCCGCTAGTTGGGTCACAGTTAGATGGGGTAGGGGAAAAAGTGGCAGGGACGCTAGTCCCGAGTTGTCCCTCACTAATAAGTATGCTTGTTTGCGTAATATTGGGGAGGATGATTCAGGAGTAGCAATGCTGCAGCAGGATGTGCTCCTTAGCAACCAAGGGGCAGACTGCTGTAACGAGAAAGGGAATAGGAGTGCAGCTAAGGCTAGACAGGTACTGGTGGTAGGGGATTCAATTATTAGGCGCACAGATAGGGTAATCTGTCGAAGAAACCGTGAATGCCGTACAGTCTGTTGCCTCCCGGGTGCTCGGGTTCGGCATGTAGCGGAAAGAATTGACAGATTATTGGGTGGGGCTGGGGAAGACCCAGCTGTCATGGTACATATTGGCACCAATGACAAAGTTAGTGGGAGATGGAAGGTCCTCAAAAATGATTTTCAGGTACTTGGAGATAAACTTAAAGCAAGGACCTCTGTGAGAAAACGCGGAAAAGCCGCCGCGTGTGCTGAAAGCAAGGCGGCTGATTCCACGTCCAACGTGGCGGTTTGCACATGTAGGCACGCGTCTGGTAGTGTGGCAGAACGTGGAAAAGCCGCCGCATGTTCTAACAGCAAAGCGGCTGTTTCCGCGTCCAAGGGGGCGGTTTGTACGCAGCAGCGTGCCTTTGGAGTGGCTGGGTCTGTTAGTCCACATAGATGGATGAAGAGCTACGCACGCGCGGGCCAGAAGTCAGGACCTTTATACCAGCAGGGGAAGTGTCAGCTGATCAGGACGATCAGCTAATTCCTGCTGGACTCATGATTGGCTGAGTGGCTCGGGCGGGGCAGCAGAGTTCAGCTACTATATATTCTGCTTGCTTGTCAGTTGCTGGTTGTCTGCCATTGCAAACACTTTGTGGAAGCATTCAGACCATAGTCAGATCCTTACAGTGTGTTTGAACCAGGTGGACCTGGGAATTCACACTGAGCCAGATTACCTTGCACTGTTATTATTTGTTAGACCAGTTCCAGGGTGTTGAGATCAAGGCCCTCACACCCCAGACTAGGAATACTGTGTATCTTCTGTGTATTCTCTAGCATAGTTCCAGGGTGTTGAGATCAAGGCCCTCACACCCAAGACTAGGGAACTGTATTGTCTTTGTGTTATATTCCAGACTAGTTCCAGGGTGTTGATGATCACGGACCTCACACCCAAGACTAGGGAATTGTATTATCATTTATGTTATGCTCCAGACTAGTATTAATCAAGAATATCTTGGGGTACAGTCCTTTTTATTGTGAAGGATCAAAACACAGTCCTTTTACAGGGTAATCCACCTTACCCACCAACGCTTATTTGTAACTTTAGAAAAAGGACTATATATCAACTGATGCAATCTCAGAGAGGCAAAAGAACTATGAAAAAATATTTATTGACACGTATAGAAAAATATCAAAAAAGTACATAATTCTTCAATATCACAGTAATCGGTCTTGGACATATATAGAATTGATTTGAATCAACAAGCGGTTGTAGCTTTTACGGGTATGCCTTGAAGTTTAATACCCGTAAAAGCTACAACCGCTTGTTGATTGTGATATTGTGATATTGAAGAATTATGTACTTTTTTGATATTTTTCTATACGTGTCAATAAATATTTTTTCATAGTTCTTTTGCCTCTCTGAGATTGCATCAGTTGATATATAGTCCTTTTTCTAAAGTTACAAATGCTCCAGACTAGTTCCAGGGTGTTGTGACTACGGACCTCACACCCCAGACTAGGATTGTGCTATTACTGTATTACGTTAGCCCAGTTCAGGGCAAAACCTTTCATATTAGCAGCAGGGCTTCCTGCAACCCAGCCTCGGTCCCTCGCCCAGGGGTCCACAGGCTACAGGAATATCACCCACAGTCAGGGGTGAATTCCTCAGGAGTATTAGGCCGCCAGCTCCTCTGGTGGTCTCCACTCAGAGTTGTTACTGTTACACCAAACACTCTCACACACATAGGTGTCCAGAGGTTAGCAATATATCTGATTATCGGTGATACTGCAGATCATCAATAATCGGGTATATATCTGCATTCTTGGTGATACTGCAGATCACCAATAATCAGATTCTCTCTGCGTGCTGACACCAATCGTTACAACCTCCAAGGTGGTGTTCTCTGAAATACTGCCAGTGCCATGTGCTACATCTGAGAGACAGTGGGAGCTTAGGGAGTTAAATAAGTGGCTGAGAAATTGGTGTAGGAAGGAAGGGTTTGGATTCCTGGAGAACTGGGCAGACTTTGCAGTCGGCTACAGGTTCTACAGCAGGGATGGGCTGCACCTTAATGGGGAGGGTGCAGCTGCATTGGGGGAGAAGATGGCTAAACGTTTGGAGGAGATTTTAAACTAGGATCTGGGGGGAGGCGGGAGGATAAAGTCTCAATATGTAGACAAGATAAGGTAAAAAGACAGTGGGACCCTAACATTATGGGGGGTGGAGAGGGGGGTGGGGACAGTGTAAAGATTAAGGAGGTTGGTAAAACGTCAAGTAGCCCATTTCATGTAAACAAAATTGGTAAATGTGGTGGTAAAAAAATAAAGTGCATGGTAACCAATGCTCGGAGCCTTGCAAATAAAATAGATGAACTAGAGTTCATTCTGAATGACAAAGGCTATGACATTGTGGGAATAACCGAGACATGGATGGATGAAAGCCATGACTGGATAGCTAATTTAAAAGGATACAATGGGCCTGATTCGCAAAGCGGTGCTAACAGTTAGCACGCTGGTGAAAAGCCCTTTATCATGCCTAAACTCAGTTTAGGCATGATAAGTTTAGGTGTGATAAGTTTAGGCATGATAAGTTTAGGTGTGATAAGTTTAGGCGTGATAAGTTTAGGCGTGATAAGTTTAAGCACCAACTGGGTTAGCACCGCAGTGCACAGCTGATCAAAAGTTTTGCGCTAGCAAAGTCTGGTGCACTTCGCATAGAGTTTAATGGCGCTGCTTTGCGTGCGAGACTTTGTGCGCGATCTAAACGTATCTAAACTTATCACGCCTAAACTTATAATGCCTAATCTTATCATGCCTAAACTTATCATGCCTAAAGTCTCTAACTGGGTTAGCACCGCTTTGTGAATCGAGCCCAATGTGTTTAGGAGGGATAGAACAGGGAAAAAAGGTGGAGGGGTTTGTCTCTTTGTTAAGAATTCTTTTACAGCTGTCCTTAACGATGAGATGGAAGAAGATTGCGAAGATGTGGAGTCCGTTTGGGTAAATATTCATGGTGGAAATAAAAGTTGCCAATTGCTTATTGGGGTATGCTACAGACCACCTCATATTAATGAAGCTGCAGAACTTTGATTACTACAGCAGATTGAAAAAGCTGCAAGTAAAAATGAGGTCATAATTATGGGCGACTTCAACTTTCCAAACATTGACTGGGGTATTGAGGCTACCCATTCTGGTAAAAGCAGCAGATTTCTGTCAGCACTACAGAACAATTACTTGACTCAAATGGTAACGGAACCAACTAGGGGGAATGCGTTACTGGATCTGATAATTTCTAATAGACCAGACAATGTATCAAATGTGCAGGTTCAAGAACATTTGGGAAATAGTGATCACAACATGATAACGTTTGATCTGGTGACTGATAGGCCACGGGGCAGCGGGACCACTAAAACTATGAATTTTAGAAAAGCAAAGTTCAATCAAATTAGGCAGGCACTAAGTTTGGTGAACTGGGAAAATGTACTACAAGGGGAGGACACTGAAGGGAAATGGCAAGCTTTTAAACTTATTCTCAATCAATATTGTAGTATGTATATCCCATATGGAAACAAAATGTCTAGGAATAAAAAAAGGCCTCTATGGATGAATAGAAAGGTTAGGGATAAAATGAAGAGGAAAAGGAATGCCTATAAGGTCCTAAAACAGGAGGGGACTGAGGCTGCACTAAGCAATTATAAGGAGTGCAATAAAAATTGTAAAAAAGAAATTAGGCTGGCAAAGATCGAAGCTGAAAATCAAATCGCTAGGGATATCACATCTAACCCAAAAAAGTTTTACAAGTACATCAACTCTAAAAAAAGAAAGGTTGACTGTATAGGACTCCTAAAGGATGAGGGTGGGAACTCAATGGTGGATGATCAAGGTAAGGCAGAGTTATTAAATGCTTTCTTTGCTTCTGTCTTCATAAAGGAAACAGCACTGTTGCAAATTACAGAGGCAGAAGAGTCTTAATCTTCTAACTGTAATATTAAATACTTAACGCAGGAGGAAGTGAAGGCAAGACTAAATAAATTAAAAATAGACAAGGCACCTGGCCCGGTTGGCATGCATCCTCGGGTCCTAAGGGAATTAAGTTCAGTTATAGATAAACCCCTTTATCTTATCTTTTGTGACTCTCTTGCAACTGGCAGAGTCCCAGTGGATTGGCGTACAGCCCACGTTTTCCCATTATTTAAGAAGGGCAAAAATCAGATCCCGGAAATTATAGACCTGTAAGCTTAACATCAGTTGTATGCAAACTATTTGAGGGGATACTAAGAGATACTATACATGACTTCATAGTAGAAAATAATCTTATTTCTCAGCATCAACATGGGTTTACTAAAGACAGGTCCTGTTTGACTAACATGCTCAGCTTTTATGAGGTAGTGAATGCTAATATGGATATTGGTAATGCTGTAGATGTGATATACTTGGACTTTGCAAAGGCCTTCGACACTGTTCCCCACAGAAGTCTGGTGCAAAGTTGAGGATGCAAGGACTGGGGAAGAGTTTGTGTGCATGGATAGGGAACTGGCTAATGGACAGAAAACAAAGAGTTGTGGTCAATGGATCGTACTCAAAATGGGAGACTGTTAGCAGTGGGGCCCCACAGGGGTCTGTACTAGGTCCAGTGCTCTTCAATTTATTTATTAATGACCTAGTAGATGCATTAGTGAGCAATGTTGCTATTTTTGCAGATGATACAAAGTTGTGCAGAATCATCAACTCTCAGGAAGATAGTGTCATATTGCAACAGGATCTGGATAGGATGGCTATATGGGCACATACATGGCAGATGAAATTCAATGTTGACAAATGTAAAGTCATGCATTTTGGTCGTACCAATGATCTAGCACCATACAAAATAAATGGGATACAGTTGGGGACATCAAACTTGGAGAAGGACTTAGGAGTACTCATCAACAACAAGTTAAATAATCGTACTCAATGCCAAGCCGCTGCAGCTAAAGCTAACAAAATTTTCGGATGCATTAAAAGGGAAATAAAAACTTGAGATGCTAGCATAATATTGCCCCTGTTTAACTCTCTAGTAAGGCCACATCTGGAATATGGAATTCAGTTCTGGGCACCACATTACAAAAGAGATATTGCAGTTTTAGAGCAGGTGCAGAGACGAGCAACAAAATTGATACGTGGGATGGAAGGGGGCTTAGATGCTTTCCTTGCGTTGAAAGACATACATGGCTACAATTACTAGGTTATGCCTGATGATGTTGATCCAGGGATTTTATCTGATTGCCATCTGGAGTCGGGAAGGAATTTTTCCCTTTTGGGGCTAATTGGACCATGCCTTGTAAGGGTTTTTTCGCCTTCCTCTGGATCAACAGGGATATGTGAGGAAGCAGGCTGGAGTTGTACTTTGTACTGGTTGAACTCGATTGACGTATGTCTTTTTTCAACCAAAATAACTATGTAACTATGACATTCGTCAGGAACTCCTTACCCCTACAAGTTGGGTCAGTGACAACTAATTCAGAAGGTCGATACGTTGTTGTAAAGGGTTCTTTATACAACAAAGCCTTCTCCAAATAAAATGTTATGCTCCCCCTAAAAGGGCTTTTCACACTTTCTCTGACGTACAGCAGAACCTAGAAGTTGTCTCAATCTTACTGTTTATTATCTGGTGTGGTGACATTAACCTGACTCTAAAGGTGGCCATACACTTATAGATTTGCAGCAGATTCGACCATCAGATAGATTTTTGGCAGATGCCTGTCAAGTCCAATCTGACAGGAATCTATCTGATGGGTGCCACACACTAGGAACAGATTTCCAATAGATTTCAGAATGAAATATATTGGAAATCGATCTAAATGCATTATTGGACCATTAGATCCAATGCAACTCTATGGGCCATCGATCAGCTGCCAGCAGCAGATCGACCTAGATGTTCCATCCTGTCCGATAAATCAAATCAATCGAAATCGATCAAAATCGGCTGCAAAACGATCGAATGGGGAATTTGATAGCATTCTATACAATCGATCAATGGCTGAAATCAACCAGTGTATGGGCCCCTTAACTACTTCTGGACCAAGGAGATAGAGATCTACGCCCTGTTTTGATGGGCTCCTGGTTTGCAGGGCATAGATATTCTATCACCGGCGCTGCCGCAATCGTGCGCACCGAACCCGCTGCACTTAGCTGTCTCATGACAGCTAAGGCTTCCGGGTAGCGGCAGGAGCCATCACTGATTGGTTCCTTGCCGTTCCGCCTCCCTCTCCCTGTCACTGTGTGAATCTTTTGTGACAGGGAGAGACGCACAGCCTGCAGCCATGACAGGTTGTGTGATTTTAGTAAAAAAAAACAACACATTTTTAACCCGATCTCCCCCCCCATTCATCCCTTGATCTCCTCCCAATAACCCGTGTATATATAAATAAATATATATATATATATATATATATATATATATATATATATATATATATATATATACACAGCTTATACATATATAGTATATAGCTATATATAGTTATTTATTTATTTATTGTACTTATGAAGCGTCAACATATTACGCAACGCTGGACATTAGTTTAGGTTACAGACAATATTTAGGGGTGACATATAGCAAAATGACAATACATGAATACAAGAAAGACCAGATCATGCAGCACAGTATGAGTACAAGGTAATGCTTAGTCAGTCACTGGATGCAGCATGGAGATTAGGCGAGTTAGGTTCACTCAGATGCATAGCATGGGTTCACAGTAATGGAGGTGCATGATCAGGTAGGACACAAAAGGAGGAGGACCCTGCCCAAAGGCTTACAATCTAGAGGAAAGGCTTACAATCTAGAGGATATATATATATATATATATATATATATATATATATATATATATTTTTTATTTTTTTTTTTACTTGATTGTGATTTTTTTTATATTTACTGCAGTTAGATAGGGGTTAGTATATAGTGCAGGGTATATAGTGTTTTGTGTATAGTGTAGGGTATTTAGGGTTTAGTATATAGAGTAGGGTATATAGGGTTTAGTTTATAGTGTAGGGTATATAGAGATTAGTATATAGAGTAGGGTATATAGGGTTTAGTATATAGTGTAGGGTGTATAGGGTTTAGTATATAGGGGTTAGTATATAGTGTAGGGTGTATATATAGGCTTTAGTGTATAGTGAAGGGTATATAGTGTAGGGTAAATCGGGTTTAGTGTAAAGTGTAAGGTATATAGGGCTGTATATCATTAGTGTATAGGGTGGCATATAGGTTCAGGGTTTATACGGTTACGTATATAGTGTCAGTGTAGGGTCTGATATTGTCTGTGCATATACAGGCTTGTTAGGGCATATTGTGTCCTTTATAGTGTACTAAATATATATCTATATAGGGCAGATAGTGTCCTGAATATATATAGGGCATATAGTGTCCTGCACTATATACGTGATGGCGAAGAGGTCATTTACTGCTCAGCAGATTGTAGCTATGATGTCTGGTGAATCCAGTGAGGAATTAGACTCTGAAGAATCAGAGCCTGAAGATTCAGAGTTTGAGCCAATCCCTGACAGTGACACCCTACCGAGTGTATCGGATGTGGAGGAGACTGAGAGTTCTGGGACAGCCATGCCAGAGCAGCCAAGCACTAGTCAGGTGCAGGAAGAGAGTGTCGCAACACTCAGACAGAGACGCCGCAGGCAACAGACCACTTCTACTAAACGTTGCTGCATTGACGTACCAGAGGAATTGCTTCACCCCGTGTGGTCGCCTGCCAACCTAGAAGCACCCTCAATTCCTCCTTTCACAGCCAAGGCTGGAATTAAAGTGCAAACAGCTAACCTCTCCCTAATTCAATTTACGGAGCTCATAATCACTGATACAAACTTATATGCTCAGCAACACATTGCTGCAAAACCACAATCCAGCTATGCAAGGGCTTAGAACTGGTGGCCCACTACAGTGGAGGAAATAGACATTTTTAGGCCTCACAATAAATTTGGGCATTACTAAAAAACCAGACCTAAAACGGTATTGGTCGAAAAGACCAATTCAACACATGTGGATTTTTTCGCAAATAATGTCGAGGATGCGTTATTTGACATTGTTGCACTTCCTCCATTTCAGTGACAATTCCCAGTGCCGACCCAGCGAAAATCCAACTATTGATCCCCTATACAAAATTTGGCCCCTAATTAACTACTTATCGCAAAAATTAAGCGCCTCTGAGGCGCTTAATTTGAATCCTTGTGCAGATTGTTTGATACTCCTCCCTATATTGCCTGATGAAGCGGGGTTGAACCTGCGAAACGCGTTGCATTTCTTTTTGGAGTTCCTAATAAATGTGTTTGACTGTCTGAATCGCTGTCGTTGTCGTGTCTGCTTGAGGGAGGTAAGACCACCACTTCCTCCTTCAATTTTGCCATTTAAGTTGGTTTTTAAGCTCATTTAATCTAATCTTATACTTTTGGTGCCTCTGTTCATTGTATACAATTTTGAGTCCACCCTTGGTGTGGAGGGTTGCTACCCTTTCTTCCTGTCTACAGAGAGCGACTTCTTAATCCTGAGTGGGGTCAGGACAATCTCCCCACCTGCCTTTACAGTGGTTGCCTGCTGGTGACCCTGACTTGTGAGTATCTAGCAACACAAACTTATTGCCACCTTGTCCAGTACGAATTACACTATTGGGGCTCTTGGTGTTCCCTGTTTTTATCTCTTTGCTGAATAAAAAAATGAATTTTTCTTTTTGTCCTTATACATTTCATCAATTCCCACCAATAATCTGTGCAGTCAAAATAATCAATGCCCCCACAGATGGATACTTCAGGCGGTCTAGCTTTAAAAATAGTGTCATTTTAGCGGGAATTTGACAGACTTCTTACCTCAGACTTCATTGAAAGTGGACTGTGCTGGAAAATGCAAGCGTGTGATTTATGGTCTTTGAAGGTTCAATAATTGACAACTTTTTCTAAGCACTGTTTTGGACTAAAGCAGTAGTCTAGCCACATATATGTGGTATTGTTTTATTCAGAAGGAATTGCGGAATCATTTGTAGTGTGAATTTCTACAATACTTCAAAGCCTGTCTGCCAAAAAAAAACAAACAGAAAAACTGACATGTCTGAATAAAAAATGAATTTTTCTTTGTCCTTATATATTCCATCAATTCCCACCAATAATCTGTGCAGTCAAAATAATCAATGCCCCCATGGATAGATACTTCAGGGGTCTAGTTTACAAAATGGGATCATTTTGGCAGGAATTTGACAGACTTTTTACCTCAGACTTCATTGAAAGTGGGCTGTGCTGTAAAATGCAAGCATGTGATTTATGGTCTTTGAAGGTTCAATAATTGACAACTTCTTCTAAGCACTGTTTTGGACTAAAGCAATAGTCTAGCCACACATATGTGGTATTTTTTTATTCAGAAGGAATTAGGCTGCTTTCACAGTGGGACGTTACAGGCGCACGTTAGGGCAGCCTGTAACGCAGCCCACCGCACAGCAATGAAAAGTCAATGGGCTGTTCACAGTGCCCACTTGCGTTACATTGTAACGCAGCACATTTTTAAAAAGTGCTGCATGCTGTGCGTTTTTTGCACATGCTCAGTGATGTTGGAGGAGGAGGTCTCCCCTCCTCCTCCGCGGCCAGCAACATGGCTAATTAATATTCACTGCACTCAGTGACGTGCAATGTTTACTTCCTGGAGCGGCCGCTCTGTGCGGCGATTGGCCAGTGGGACCACGTGATGCAAATCACGTGGTCTCCGCATCACATTGCACAAAAAAGACGCACCAAGAGCTGCATAACACAGCTCTAGGTAGCGTCCTTGTCCAGCGCCACCTATAATGTCCCCTAAAACGCAACGTCCTGGTGGGAAAGAAGCCTTACTGAATCACTTGTGGGGTGAATTTCTACAATATTTCAAAGCCTGTCTGTCAAAAAAAAAACCTGAAAAACTGACATGTCTGAATTAAAAAAATGAATTTTTCTTTTTGTCCTTATACATTCCATCAATTTCCACCAATAATCTGTGCAGTCAAAATAATCAATGCCCTCATCGATGGATACTTCAGGAGGTCTAGTTTACAGAATGTGGTCATTTTTGTGGGAATTTTACTATTTCAGTGACTTAGTGCTTCAGAGAAGTGATGTACAATGCAGAAAACAAGCATTGTAGCTTTTTTTTCACTGAAAAGCAAAATTACACTTTTTTTTTCCCAGTCCCTACAATGTACCAAAGATGTAAATAATTTTCATTTTTTTTGCACATCTATACTAGAAACATATGGCAGAATACATTTTGAAAAGAATTTGTTTTAATTCAAGATATTTACATATTTTTGGTTGAAAATTTCAGACAATATTTTTTTTAGCATAAATTCTCTTAAACATATAAAATTCCATTATCAATATTATTAAGTGGTATAGAAAAAAATCCCTATTTGTTCTGAAAAAAACAATATCTCATTTGTTTGAATAGACCAAAAATTGACTGAAATATCTAAACTCAAACAAAGCATGTGAAAACCAGAAAAAACTCTCTGGTCCTTAAAGCGGTATTGTCACCATAAAAATAAAATTTCAACAGCAACTGTTCTGAGTGTATTAAGTGATTAAGATGCTAATCCAGCATTCAGATTTTTTATAAATATGTCTGCTGTTATTTTGCAGCATAACGCTGCATTGGACCTATTTTCGCCGTCGCCGTGGGCTGGAATGCCTGGGGCTCTCCTAGCTATAATTTATGCGGCTATTTCCCCTCCTTCTAACCCACCCACCCCTCCCTTGCTTCCCACCCACATCGCTCCTCCTCCCTGGTTGGCTGACACCGCATGTGACGTCTATACTAGACGCCACAAGTGTCAGCCACCGCTGTTGTGGGAAGAGGAGCTGCTGATGCCTGCAAAGTGCCCGGAGCCCTCATCACCGCCGCCCGGATCGCCTGTCACCGCTGTGCCGCCCGGATCGCCTGTCACCGCCGCTGCCGCCCGGATCACCTGTCACCGCCGCTGCCGCCCCGATCGCCTGTCACCGCCGCTGCCGCCCGGATCCCCTGTCACCGCCGCTGCCCACCGAAGAGGACACCTGCACCGCTTCTGCCCGGATCACCGCCGTTGCCGCCCGGATCGCCTGTCACCGCTGCTGCTGCCCGGATCGCCTATCACCGCCGCTGCCACCCGGAGGCCATTTTGTCGGGAGAAGCGGATCGCTGCTTCCGTCAGGAGAGGTAAAGGTACTATCTTGCCCCCTGCCTCTCCTCTCTGCACTCTTCCTACTGGCATGCGGCACATATACCCCCTGACTACATATACTGGGCAAATATACCCCCTGACTACATAAACTTGGCACATATACCCCTGGCTATATATACTGGGGCACATATACCCCTGCCTACATATATCCTGGGCACATTTACCCCCTGACTCTATATATCCTGGGCACATATACCCCTGGCTATATATACTTGGGCACATATACCCCTTGACTACATATACTTGGGCACATAAACCCCTTGACTACATATAATGGGCACATATACCCCCTGACTACATATAATGGGCACATATACCCCTTGACTACATATACTGGGCAAATATACCCCCTGACTACATATACTTGGCACATATATCCCTGGCTATATATACTGGGGCACATATACCCCTGCCTACATATATCCTGGGCACATATACCCCTTGACTACATATACTGGGGCACATATACCCCTGGCTATATATACTGGGGCACATATACCCCTGCCTACATATATACTGGGCACATATACCCCTTGACTACATATACTTGGCACATATACCCCTGGCTATATATACTGGGGCACATATACCCCTGCCTACATATATAATGAGCACATATACCCCCGGACTACATATACTGGTCACATATACCACCTGACTACATATACTGGTCAAATATACCACCTGACTACATATACTGGTCACATATACCACCTGACTACATATACTGGTCACATATACCACCTGACTACATATACTGGTCACATATACCACCTGACTACATATACTGGTCACATATACCACCTGACTACATATAATGGTCACATATACCACCTGACTGCATATAATGGGCACATATACCACCTGACTACATATAATGGGCACATATACCCCCTGACTACATATACTTGGCACATATACCCCTTGACTACATATACTGGGCACATATAAAACCCTTTGACTACATAAACTTGGCACATATACCCCTGGCTATATATACTGGGGCACATATACCCCTGCCTACATATATACTGGGCACATATACCCCTTGACTACATATACTTGGCACATATACCCCTGGCTATATATACTGGGGCACATATACCCCTTGACTACATATACTTGGGCACATATACCCCTTGACTACATATATACTGGGCACATATACCCCCTGACTACATAAACTTGGCAAATATACCCCTGGCTATATATACTGGGGCACATATACCCCTGCCTACATATATCCTGGGCACATATACCCCCTGACTCTATATATCCTGGGCACATATACCCCTGGCTATATATACTTGGGCACATATACCCCTTGACTACATATAATGGGCACATATACCCCCTGACTACATATAATGGGCACATATACCCCCTGACTACATATACTTGGCACATATACCCCTTGACTACATATACTGGGCAAATATACCCCCTGACTACATATACTTGGCACATATACCCCTGGCTATATATACTGGGGCACATATACCCCTGCCTACATATATCCTGGGCACATATACCCCTTGACTACATATACTGGGGCACATATACCCCTGGCTATATATACTGGGGCACATATACCCCTGCCTACATATATACTGGGCACATATACCCCTTGACTACATATACTTGGCACATATACCCCTGGCTATATATACTGGGGCCCATATACCCCTGCCTACATATATACTGGGCACATATACCCCTTGACTACATATACTTGGCACATATACCCCTGGCTATATATACTGGGGCACATATACTCCTGCCTACATGTATACTGGGCACATATACCCCCGGACTACATATACAGGTCACATATACCACCTGACTACATATACTGGTCACATATACCACCTGACTACATATACTGGTCACATATACCACCTGACTACATATACTGGTCACATATACCACCTGACTACATATAATGGTTACATATACCACCTGACTACATATAATGGGCACATATACCCCCTGACTACATATACTTGGCACATATACCCCTTGACTACATATACTGGGCACATATAAAACCCTTTGACTACATAAACTTGGCACATATACCCCTGGCTATATATACTGGGGCACATATACCCCTGCCTACATATATACTGGGCACATATACCCCTTGACTACATATACTTGGCACATATACCCCCGGCTATATATACTGGGGCACATATACCCCTGCCTACATATATACTGGGCACATATACCCCTTGACTACATATACTTGGCACATATACCCCTGGCTATATATACTGGGGCACATATACCCCTGCCTACATATATACTGGGCACATATACCCCCTGACTACATATACTGGTCACATATACCTCCTGACTACATATACTGGTCACATATACCTCCTGACTACATATACTGGTCACATATACCACCTGACTACATATACTGGTCACATATACCACCTGACTACATATACTGGTCACATATACCACCTGACTACATATAATGGTCACATATACCACCTGACTACATATACTGGTCACATATACCATATAATGGTCACATATACCACCTGACTACATATACTGGTCACATATACCACCTGACTACATATAATGGTCACATATACCACCTGACTACATATAATGGGCACATATACCCCCTGACTACATGTACTTGGCACATATACCACCTGACTACATATAATACCCTTTGACTACATAAACTTGGCACATATACCCCTGGCTATATATACTGGGGCACATATACCCCTGCCTACATATATACTGGGGCACATATACTCCTGCCTACATGTATACTGGGCACATATACCCCCGGACTACATATACAGGTCACATATACCACCTGACTACATATACTGGTCACATATACCACCTGACTACATATACTGGTCACATATACCACCTGACTACATATACTGGTCACATATACCACCTGACTACATATAATGGTCACATATACCACCTGACTACATATAATGGGCACATATACCCCCTGACTACATGTACTTGGCACATATACCCCTTGACTACATATACTGGGCACATATAAAACCCTTTGACTACATAAACTTGGCACATATACCCCTGGCTATATATACTGGGGCACATATACCCCTGCCTACATATATACTGGGCACATATACCCCTTGACTACATATACTTGGCACATATACCCCTGGCTATATATACTGGGGCACATATACCCCTGCCTACATATATACTGGGCGCATATACCCCTTGACTACATATACTTGGCACATATACCCCTGGCTATATATACTGGGGCACATATACCCCTGCCTACATATATACTGGGCACATATACCACCTGACTACATATAATGGTCACATATACCACCTGACTACATATAATGGGCACATATAAAACCCTTTGACTACATATACTTGGCACATATACCCCTGGCTATATATACTGGGGCACATATACCCCTGCCTACATATATACTGGGCACATATACCCCTGCCTACATATATACTGGGCACATATACCCCTTGACTACATATACTTGGCACATATACCCCTGGCTATATATACTGGGGCACATATACCCCTGCCTACATATATACTGGGCACATATACTCTTTGACTACATATACTTGGCACATATACCCCTGGCTATATATACTGGGGCACATATACCCCTGCCTACATATATACTGGGCACATATACCCCCTGGCTGCATAGACTGGGCACATATACCCCCTGGCTGCATAGACTGGGCACATATACCCCCTGGCTGCATAGACTGGGCACATATACCCCCTGGCTGCATAGACTGGGCACATATACCCCCTGGCTGCATAGACTGGGCACATATACCCCCTGGCTGCATAGACTGGGCACATATACCCCCTGGCTGCATAGACTGGGCACATATACCCCCTAGCTGCATAGACTGGGCACATATACCCCCTGGCTGCATAGACTGGGCACATATACCCCCTGGCTGCATAGACTGGGGACTACTAAACCCCTAAATACATTTACTGGGCACATATACCCCCTGACTACATATACTGGGCACATATACCCCTGGCTATATATACTGGGGCACATATACCCCTGGCTATATATACTGGGGCACATATACCCCCTGACTACATATACTGGTCACATATACCTCCTGACTACATATAATGTTCACATATACCACCTGACTACATATAATAGGCAGATATACCCCCTGGCTACATAGACTGGGCACATATACCCCCTGGTTACATAGACTGGGCACATATACCCCTTGACTACATATACTGGGCACATATAAAACCCTTTGACTACATATACTTGGCACATATACCCCTTGACTACATATACTGGGCAAATATACCCCCTGACTACATATACTTGGCACATATACCCCTGGCTATATATACTGGGGCACATATACCCCTTGACTACATATACTGGGCACATATACCCCCTGACTACATATACTTGGCACATATACCCCCTGACTACGTATACTTGGCACATATACCCCTTGACTACATATACTGGGCACATATACCCCTTGACTACATATACTTGGCACATATACCCCTTGACTACATATACTGGGCACATATACCCCTTGACTACATATACTTGGCACATATACCCCTGGCTATATATATACTGGGGCACATATACCCCTGCCTACATATATACTGGGCACATATACCCCCTGACTACATATACTGGTCACATATACCACCTGACTACATATAATGGTCACATATACCTCCTGACTACATATAATGGTCACATATACCCCCTGGCTACATAGACTGGGCACATATACCCCCTGGCTACATAGACTGGGCACATATACCCCCTGGCTACATAGACTGGGCACATATACCCCCTGGCTGCATAGACTGGGCACATATACCCCTTGACTACATATACTTGTACATATCTCTCTCACACACTCACTCTCTCACACTCACTCAAACTCACACTCACACTGCGGGGAGCAGAGGAGACGCCGGAGGGAAGCCTGCGGGGAGCAGAGGAGCCGCCGGAGGGAAGCCTGCGGGGAGCAGAGGAGCCGCCGGAGGGAAGCCTGCGGGGAGCAGAGGAGCCGCCGGAGGGAAGCCTGCGGTGAGCAGAGGAGCCGCCGGAGGGAAACCTGCGCGGAGCAGAGGAGCCACCGAAGGGAAGCCTGCGGGAGAAGAGGAGCCGCCAGAGCTGTAAGGTAAGACTCACACTCACCCTCTTACACTCACCCTTTCACACTCACTCTCTCACACTCTCTCTCACACACTCTCTCTCACACACACACACGCACACACACTCTCACACACTCTCACACACTCTCTCACACACTCTCACACACACACTCTCTCTCACACACACACTCACACACTCTCTCACTCACACACTCACACTCTCTCTCTCTCACACACTCTCTCTCTCACACTCTCTCTCTCTCTCTTATATTACTTATATTACTTATACTGGGGAATCTTACCTGCCTATACTTATACTGGGGAATCCTACCTGCCTATACTTATACTGGGGAATCCTACCTGCCTACACTCATAATGGGGGGACCTACCTGCCTACACTCATACTGGGGGGACCTACCAGCCTACACTCATACTGGGGGGACCTACCTGCCTATACCTATACTGGGAAAATCCTACTTGGCTACACTTATTCTGGGGGAAACTACCTGGCTACACTCATACTGGGGGCTATACTTATAATGGGGGGATCTACTGGCTATACCTATACTGGGGGAATCTACTGACTGTACCTATACTGGGGGAATCTACTGGCTGTACCTATAGTGGGGGAAACTACCTGGCTACACTTATACTGTGGGGAATTACCTGGCTACACTTATACTGGGGGAACCTACCTGGCTATACCTATACTGGGGAGACCTACCTATTTGCCTAACACTCACCCCCTCTATCCTATGCCTAAAGGTGTGACCCCTTGGATGCTGCCACTGTTGGAGGGAGAGACCATGGACACCGGAGGCGGAGGGAGAAGAAAAATAAAAGCCTGTGGACGACGCAGTCGGTGTGAGAGGACAAGGAACGGGTGCGCAGAGAAGCCCCAGTTGGATAAGGAAACGCAGTAATGCATAAACACTGAGCTCCCTTTTCCTCTGCCTAACCTTCTTCTCTGCCTAGCACTGACCTCCCATCTCCTCTGCCTAACGCTGACCTTTCTTCTCCTCTGCCTGACATTGACCTCCCATCTCCTCTGCCTGACGCTGACCTCCCATCTCCTCTGCCTGACGCTGACCTCCCATCTCCTCTGCCTGATGCTGACCTCCCATCTCCTCTGCCTGACGCTGACCTCCCATCTCCTCTGCCTGACGCTGACCTCTCCTCTGCCTGACGCTGACCTCTTCTCTGCCTGACGCTGACCTCTTCTCTGCCTGACGCTGACCTCTCCTCTGCCTGAAGCTGACCTCTCCTCTGCCTGATGCTCACCACTCCTCTGCCTGAAACTCACCTCCCATCTCCTCTGCCTAACACTCACCTCCCATCTCCTCTGCCTAACACTCACCTCCCATCTCCTCTGCCTAACACTCACCTCCCATCTCCTCTGCCTAACACTAGCCAAGGGCAGGAGGAAGCCCCGGGTAAGAAAAGTTCTGCTGCTTCCCATATTCCTTTTCAAATATTTATAACTGTCAGTAAGGTCTAACACTAATCCTGTCTCTTGTAAAAAAAAAAAAAAAAAAAAAAAATGGAGGAGAGCTATGTATGTATTTTAATGTATTTTAGAGTATGGAGGGGGAAAAAGTTGAATGTTGGCAGCAGTGGACATTAGCACCGGTCACATTGGAGGGATCACAGAGCAAGACCGGCATCGGAAGGGGACGGTGTGGCGGCACAGAGGAACTAAGTGCACAGGTGCTGACACTGAGATGCCTGGGCACTGAAGAAAACACGGACACCGGTGGACGCAGCCACCTTAGGATTTGATTAGGTTGGATGAGGATAAAAAGTGACTTCTTGCGCAAAATCCTCATGTTGTAGTTGAATGTTTCCTTGTTCCAATGAAAATGTAAATGTTTTGTAATTTTTGTTTCTACTTAATGTAAAAACTTTTGCTGAAATATTTTTTAATAAATTTTATTTCTTACACAACCTGTAAAAACAGGAAAACTATGTCGTCAATGAACAATAATTAACTTTGTAAAATTGGACACTGACTTTGAAAGCATATACCTTTGGTTTCATGCAACAACTGTTCAATGCTTGTTATACAGCAAATGTAGGTGATGATGTGCAGCCAGAGGTAGGGTTGGGTATCCCTGGCTACCTATGCTGCGGCCATCTAATACTGGCGACCTATGCTGCGGCCTCCTACTACTGGCTACACCTATTCCTGGCTACCTATGCTGCGGCCACCTATTACTGGCTACACCTATCCCTGTCTTTCTATGCTGTGGCCACCTATTACTAGCTACACCTATCCCTGTCTACCTATGCTGCGGCCACCTACTACTGGCTACACCTATCCCTGGCTACCTATGCTGCGGCCTCCTACTGGCTACAACAGGGGTGCCCAATAGGTTGATCGCGATCTACCGGTAGATCGCGACCGCCTATTTGGTAGATTACGTCATGTAACATTTTGCGGCTGTCAGCTGTCAGAATCTACCTACACTATACCTGGCTAACTATACTGAAGGCACCACACCTAACTACACTATACCTGGCTAACTAACTGAAGGTCCCTGCACCTAACTACACTATACCTGACTAACTATACTGAAGGTTCCTGCACCTAACTACACTATACCTGGCTAACTATACTGAAGGTTCCTGCACCTAACTACACTATACCTGGCTAACTATACTGAAGGTCCCTGCACCTAACTACACTATACCTGTCTAACTATACTGAAGGTCCCTGCACCTAACTACACTATACCTGGCTAACTATACTGAAGGTCCCTGCACCTAACTACACTATACCTGGCTAACTATATTGAAGGTTCCTGCACCTAACTACACTATACTTGGCTAACTATACTGAAGGTTCCTGCACCTAACTACACTATACCTGGCTAACTATACTGAAGGTTCCTGCACCTAACTACACTATACCTGGCTAACTATACTGAAGGTCCCTGAACCTAACTACACTATACCTGGCTAACTATACTGAAGGCACCCACACCTAACTACACTATACCTGGCTAACTATACTGAAGGTTCCTGCACCTAACTACACTATACCTGGCTAACAATACTGAAGGTTCCTGCACCTAACTACACTATACCTGGCTAACTATACTGAAGGTCCCTGCACCTAACTACACTATGCCTGGCTAACTATACTGAAGGCCCCTGCACCTAACTACACTATACCTGGCTAACTATACTGAAGGTTCCTGCACCTAACTACACTATACCTGGCTAACTATACTGAAGGTCCCTGCACCTAACTACACTATACCTGGCTAACTATACTGAAGGTCCCTGCACCTAACTACACTATACCTGGCTAACTATACTGAAGGTTCCGGCACCTAACTACACTATACCTGGCTAACTATACTGAAGGTCCCTGCACCTAACTACGCTATACCTGGCTAACTAACTGAAGGTCCCTGCACCTAACTACACTATACCTGGCTAACTATACTGAAGGTCCCTGCACCTAACTACACTATACTTGGCTAACTATACTGAAGGTTCCTGCACCTAACTACACTATACCTGGCTAACTATACTGAAGGTTCCTGCACCTAACTACACTATACCTGGCTAACTATACTGAAGGTCCCTTCACCTAACTACACTATACCTGGCTAACTATACTGAAGGTTCCTGCACCTAACTACACTATACCTGGCTAACTATACTGAAGGTCCCTGAACCTAACTACACTATACCTGGCTAACTATACTGAAGGCACCCACACCTAACTACACTATACCTGGCTAACTATACTGAAGGTTCCTGCACCTAACTACACTATACCTGGCTAACAATACTGAAGGTTCCTGCACCTAACTACACTATACCTGGCTAACTATACTGAAGGTCCCTGCACCTAACTACACTATGCCTGGCTAACTATACTGAAGGCCCCTGCACCTAACTACACTATACCTGGCTAACTATACTGAAGGTTCCTGCACCTAACTACACTATACCTGGCTAACTATACTGAAGGTCCCTGCACCTAACTACACTATACCTGGCTAACTATACTGAAGGTCCCTGCACCTAACTACACTATACCTGGCTAACTATACTGAAGGTTCCGGCACCTAACTACACTATACCTGGCTAACTATACTGAAGGTCCCTGCACCTAACTACGCTATACCTGGCTAACTAACTGAAGGTCCCTGCACCTAACTACACTATACCTGGCTAACTATACTGAAGGTCCCTGCACCTAACTACACTATACTTGGCTAACTATACTGAAGGTTCCTGCACCTAACTACACTATACCTGGCTAACTATACTGAAGGTTCCTGCACCTAACTACACTATACCTGGCTAACTATACTGAAGGTCCCTTCACCTAACTACACTATACCTGGCTAACTATACTGAAGGCACCCACACCTAACTACACTATACCTGGCTAACTATACTGAAGGTTCCTGCACCTAACTACACTATGCCTGGCTAACTATACTGAAGGCCCCTGCACCTAACTACACTATACCTGGCTAAGTATACTGAAGGTCCCTGCACCTAACTACACTATACCTGGCTAACTATACTGAAGGTCCCTTCACCTAACTACACTATACCTGGCTAACAATACTGAAGGTTTCCACACCTAACTACACTATACCTGGCTAACTATACTGAAGGTCCCTGCACCTAACTACACTATGCCTGGCTAACTATACTGAAGGCCCCTGCACCTAACTACACTATACCTGGCTAACTATACTGAAGGTCCCTGCACCTAACTACACTATACCTGGCTAACTATACTGAAGGTTCCGGCACCTAACTACACTATACCTGGCTAACTATACTGAAGGTCCCTGCACCTAACTACGCTATACCTGGCTAACTAACTGAAGGTCCCTGCACCTAACTACACTATACCTGGCTAACTATACTGAAGGTTCCTGCACCTAACTACACTATACCTGGCTAACTATACTGAAGGTCCCTGCACCTAACTACACTATACCTGGCTAACTATACTGAAGGTTCCGGCACCTAACTACACTATACCTAGCTAACTATACTGAAGGTTCCTGCACCTAACTACACTATACCTGGCTAACTAACTGAAGGTCCCTGCACCTAACTACACTATACCTGGCTAACTATACTGAAGGTTCCTGCACCTAACTACACTATACCTGGCTAACTATACTGAAGGTCCCTGCACCTAACTACACTATACCTGGCTAACTATACTGAAGGTTCCTGCACCTAACTACACTATATACCTGGCTAACTATACTGAAGGCACCCACACCTAACTACACTATACCTGGCTAACTATACTGAAGGTCCCTGCACCTAACTACACTATACCTGGCTAACTATACTGAAGGTCTCTGCACCTAACTACACTATACCTGGCTAACTATACTGAAGGTTCCTGCACCTAACTACACTATACCTGGCTAATTATACTCAAGGTCCCTGCACCTAACTACACTATACCTGGTTAACTATACTGAAGGTTCCTGCACCTAACTACACTATACCTGGCTAACTATACTGAAGGTCCCTGCACCTAACTACACTATACCTGGCTAACTATACTGAAGGTTCCTGCACCTAACTACACTATATACCTGGCTAACTATACTGAAGGCACCCACACCTAACTGCACTATACCTGGCTAACTATACTGAAGCTTCCTGCACCTGACTACACTATACCTGGCTAACTATACTGAAGGTCCCTGCACCTAACTACACTATACCTGGCTAACTATACTGAAGGTCCCTGCACCTAACTACACTATACCTGGCTAACTATACTGAAGGTTCCTGCACCTAACTACACCATACCTGGCTAACTATACTGAAGGTTCCTGCACCTAACTACACTATACCTGGCTAACTATACTGAAGGCCACTGCACCTAACTACACTATACCTGGCTAACTATACTGAAGGTCCCTTCACCTAACTACACTATACCTGGCTAACTATACTGAAGGCACCCACACCTAACTACACTATACCTGGCTAACTATACTGAAGGTTCCTGCACCTAACTACACTATACTTGGCTAACTATACTGAAGGTTCCTGCACCTAACTACACTATACCTGGCTAACTATACTGAAGGTTCCTGCACCTAACTACACTATACCTGGCTAACTATACTGAAGGTTCCTGCACCTAACTACACTATACCTGGCTAACTATACTGAAGGTCCCTTCACCTAACTACACTATACCTGGCTAACTATACTGAAGGCACCCACACCTAACTACACTATACCTGGCTAACTATACTGAAGGTTCCTGCACCTAACTACACTATACCTGGCTAACAATACTGAAGGTTTCCACACCTAACTACACTATACCTGGCTAACTATACTGAAGGTCCCTGCACCTAACTACACTATGCCTGGCTAACTATACTGAAGGCCCCTGCACCTAACTACACTATACCTGGCTAACTATACTGAAGGTCCCTGCACCTAACTACACTATACCTGGCTAACTATACTGAAGGTTCCGGCACCTAACTACACTATACCTGGCTAACTATACTGAAGGTCCCTGCACCTAACTACGCTATACCTGGCTAACTAACTGAAGGTCCCTGCACCTAACTACACTATACCTGGCTAACTATACTGAAGGTTCCTGCACCTAACTACACTATACCTGGCTAACTATACTGAAGGTCCCTGCACCTAACTACACTATACCTGGCTAACTATACTGAAGGTTCCGGCACCTAACTACACTATACCTAGCTAACTATACTGAAGGTTCCTGCACCTAACTACACTATACCTGGCTAACTAACTGAAGGTCCCTGCACCTAACTACACTATACCTGGCTAACTATACTGAAGGTTCCTGCACCTAACTACACTATACCTGGCTAACTATACTGAAGGTCCCTGCACCTAACTACACTATACCTGGCTAACTATACTGAAGGTTCCTGCACCTAACTACACTATATACCTGGCTAACTATACTGAAGGCACCCACACCTAACTACACTATACCTGGCTAACTATACTGAAGGTCCCTGCACCTAACTACACTATACCTGGCTAACTATACTGAAGGTCTCTGCACCTAACTACACTATACCTGGCTAACTATACTGAAGGTTCCTGCACCTAACTACACTATACCTGGCTAATTATACTCAAGGTCCCTGCACCTAACTACACTATACCTGGTTAACTATACTGAAGGTTCCTGCACCTAACTACACTATACCTGGCTAACTATACTGAAGGTCCCTGCACCTAACTACACTATACCTGGCTAACTATACTGAAGGTTCCTGCACCTAACTACACTATATACCTGGCTAACTATACTGAAGGCACCCACACCTAACTGCACTATACCTGGCTAACTATACTGAAGCTTCCTGCACCTGACTACACTATACCTGGCTAACTATACTGAAGGTCCCTGCACCTAACTACACTATACCTGGCTAACTATACTGAAGGTCCCTGCACCTAACTACACTATACCTGGCTAACTATACTGAAGGTTCCTGCACCTAACTACACCATACCTGGCTAACTATACTGAAGGTTCCTGCACCTAACTACACTATACCTGGCTAACTATACTGAAGGCCACTGCACCTAACTACACTATACCTGGCTAACTATACTGAAGGTTCCTGCACCTAACTACACTATACCTGGCTAACTATACTGAAGGTCCCTGCACCTAACTACACTATACCTGGCTAACTATACTGAAGGTTCCTGCACCTAACTACACTATACCTGGCTAACTATACTGAAGGTCCCTGCACCTAACTACACTATACCTGGCTAACTATACTGAAGGTTCCTGCACCTAACTACACTATATACCTGGCTAACTATACTGAAGGCACCCACACCTAACTGCACTATACCTGGCTAACTATACTGAAGCTTCCTGCACCTGACTACACTATACCTGGCTAACTATACTGAAGGTCCCTGCACCTAACTACACTATACCTGGCTAACTATACTGAAGGTCCCTGCACCTAACTACACTATACCTGGCTAACTATACTGAAGGTTCCTGCACCTAACTACACCATACCTGGCTAACTATACTGAAGGTTCCTGCACCTAACTACACTATACCTGGCTAACTATACTGAAGGCCACTGCACCTAACTACACTATACCTGGCTAACTATACTGAAGGCCCCTGCACCTAACTACACTATACCTGGCTAACTATACTGAAGGCCCCTATACCTATCTACCTATACTGAAGACACGTATACCTGCTACATAAATGTTGGTAGATCTCCTGGACTCTGCAAATTTTAAAGTAGCTCGCGAGCCGAAAAAGTGTGGGCACCACTGGGCTACACCTATCCCTGTCTACCTATGCTGCAACCACCTATTACTAGCTACACCTATCCCTGTCTACCTATGCTGTGGCCATCTATTACTGGCTACACCTATCCCTAGCTACCTATGCTGTGGCCACCTACTACTGGCTACACCTATCCCTGGCTACCTATGCTGTGGCCACCTAATACTGGCTACACCTATCCCTGGTTATACCTAGCGCATGCTGTGCTATGGAGAGGGGAGGGAGAAGCAGAAGTGCGTGCTGTGCAATGGAGAGGGGAGGGAGATGCAGGAGTACGTGCTGTGCTACGGGGAGGGAGAAGCAGCAGTGGGTGCTGTGCTATGGAGAGGGGAGGGAGAAGCAGCAGGGCGTGCTGTGCTATGGAGAGGGGAGTGAGAAGCAGCTGGGCATGCTGTGCTATGGAGAGGGGAGGGAGAAGCAGCAGCGCGTGCTGTGCTACAGAGAGGGGAGGGAGAAGCAGCAGTGGGTGCTGTGCTACGGAGAGGGGAGGGAGAAGCAGGAGCGCGTGCTGTGCTACGGAGAGGGGAGGGAGAAGCAGCAGTGGGTACTGTGCTACGGAGAGGGGAGGGAGAAGCAGGAGCGTGTGCTGTGCTATGGAGAGGGGAGGGAGAAGCAGGAGCGCGTGCTGTGCTACAGAGAGGGGAGGGAGAAGCAGGAGCACGTGCTGTGCTACGGAGAGGGGAGGGAGAAGCAGGAGCGCGTGCTGTGCTACGGAGAGGGAAGGAAGAAGCAGCAGTGGGTGCTGTGCTACGGAGAGGGGAGGGAGAAGCAGCAGCACGTGCTGTGCTATGGAGAGGGGAGGGAGACGCAGCAGCCTGTGCTGTGCTACGGAGAGGGGAGGGAGAAGCAGGAGCGCGTGCTGTGCTACGGAGAGGGGAGGGAGAAGCAGGAGCGCGTGCTGTGCTATGGAGAGGGGAGGGAGAGGCAGCAGTGGGTGCTGTGCTATGGAGAGGGGAGGGAGAAGCAGCAGGGCATGCTGTGCTCTTCAGTGGGGAGGGAAAAGCAGGAGCGCGTGTTGTGCTATGGAGAGGAGAGGGAGAAGCAGCAGGGCGTGCTGTGCTATGGAGAGGGGAGGGAGAAGCAGGAGTGCGTGCTGTGCTATGGAGAGGGTAGGGAGACGCAGCAGCCTGTGCTGTGCTGTGCTATGGAGAGGGGAGGGAGAAGCAGGAGCGCGTGCTGTGCTACGGAGAGGGGAGGGAGAAGCAGCAGCACGTTCTGTGCTATGGAGAGGGGAGGGAGACGCAGCAGCCTGTGCTGTGCTATGGAGAGGGGAGGGAGAAGCAGGAGCGCGTGCTGTGCTACGGAGAGGGGAGGGAGAAGCAGCAGCACGTGCTGTGGTATGGAGAGGGTAGGGAGACGCAGCAGCCTGTGCTGTGCTATGGAGAGGGGAGGGAGACGCAGCAGCCTGTGCTGTGCTATGGAGAGGGGTGGGAGAAGCAGGAGCGCGTGCTGTGCTATGGAGAGGGGAGGGAGAAGCAGGAGCACGTGCTGTGCTATGGAGAGGGGAGGGAGAAGCAGGAGCGCGTGCTGTGCTATGGAGAGGGGAGGGAGGAGCAGCAGCGCGTGCTGTGCTATGGAGAGGGAGAAGCCGCAGCGCGTGCTGTGCTATGGAGAGGGGAGGGAGAAGCAGCAGGGCGTGCTGTGCTATGGAGAGGGGAGGGAGAAGCAGCAGGGCATGCTGTGCTATGGAGAGGGGAGGGAGAAGCAGCAGCGCGTGCTGTGCTATGGAGAGGGGAAGGAGAAACAGCAGGGCGTACTGTGCTATGGAGAGGGAAGGGAGAAGCAGGGGTGTGTGCTGTGCTATGCAGAGGGGAGGGAGAAGCACTGACACACTCTCACTCGCTCGCTCTCACTCACACACACTCTCACACTCTCTCACACACTAAGCCGCGTTAGACTGTTTGCACATGTGCAGTAATGTTGGAGGAGGAGGTCTCCCCTTTGATGGGTTAATCACGAAAACAATGTACAATACCACTGAGCTTGTACCATGTGTGGCGTGAACAAAGATTCAATAAGATTTCTTAGTTCTGTTCTCAAAACGCCATAAAGATTACCATTCTTTCATTAGAATTGTTTCCAGGAGTAGAGAGCACACACACTTCCTGAAGGGACAGCTGAAATCTGATCTCTGATGTGTGCTCTGAAATCACCCTGCTTTTGTGATGTAAACACAGCTGTACTGAGTCGCACAATGATGACATAAGACAGTGCACTTCCTAGTATACACCTCAGTGAAAGTGTCTGAAGACTCTGGGAGGAGGGCAGGTAATGAATATACAATGAGCAAGAGAAGGGAGGGGGGAAAACAAGAGTCAGGGAGGATATGATGTCAGCTTCAGCTTGGCAAAATGGCCACTGCCTGGAATAGGATTTTCTGCTTCTCATTTATAAAATTCTCAGGAATCATAACGTGGACAGTGCAATACATCTGATATATAAGTTGAACTAGTGCTAGTATTTATCTACTTAAATATGTGTTGTTTTTTTATTTTTAGGTTAGCATGGGTGTCGCTTCCTCTTTAAGGCAATTTTATATGTCGTTAAGTGGTTAAGTGAGAAATTGGATAATTCAAAACCCTCAGCAGATAAGCTTACTAAATTACAGTGTACTGTACACAATTGCAAATCAAGCTTGAAGACAATTGTCTGATTATATGTTATATGGAGATAAAAGAGGCTGCACACACTTTACAAGTTCTCTTGGAACATGCACTAAAACTGACCATTCCTTAGTGGCAAATTTCTAATGTCCTATTTATCTTTCTAATGTTCTATTTAATCACAATACCCATCTATTATGCCTTGATCTTAACACACGCCCCAAGTCACCTTGTTGGCTGTTAAATGAATCTACAGTGATTAACAAAACCACAAGATTATTACTGATCATCTGACTGAGCACTTTAACACTAATGATAAAGACATGTCCCTACTTACTCTGGATGGCCCTTTATAAGGCTGTTATTCAAGGCAGTTGATCAAAAACTCTACTCAGGTCAAAAGACAATTCCAGGAAGACTGCGGCAACCTACAATATAAACTGACTAGACTACAGCGTATGCACCAGCATGACCCATCTATGTTTCTACTGAAACAAATATATGACACACAGTATCAAATAGATATACTCTTAGATAAATCTACAGATAGGACCCTCGGACTGACTAAGGCTAGCTATTATCGTTACGCCTATAAACTTGACTCTTGGTTGGTGGCGAAATTACATAACCAACAAAAACTTAACCCTAACAGTGAGTATTACTCAAAACTGTATAGCCAGCCTAATCTTAGCTCACAGATTGATATACTGGCCTTCTTAAAACCACTCAAATTACCCTGTGCCACTGATAAAGCAGCCAAAAAGATAAACAGTTTACAGAAGAGGACGTAGAGGATATAATTAAAAAACTTGGGCTTCACAAAGCCCCAGGTCCAGATGGGCTTAGTTCAGTTTACTATTAAAGATTTCACCATCTCCTAGCTCTGTACCTAAGTGTTACAATTTAATTAGAACTAAACCTGTTTCTTACCCAAAATTTCTAGATGCCCACATTACCGTCTGCCCTAAACCTGATAGAGACCTGCTCAACACCAAGAATTGTAGGCCTATTGCTTACAGGTATTTTAGCACAGCACCTTAATAGGGTCTTACCAATCCTTATCAACAAAGATCAAGTGGGATTCATTCCATTACAGCAGGCCTCCAATAATATCCAGAAAACTATCAACATTATACAGCATGCTAGGAAATGGGCTTGCAAGTAATGTCATTGGCCTTAGATATAGAGAAGGCCTTCGACACTATGGGCTCGATTCACAAAGCGGTGCTAACCCAGTTAGAGACTTTAGGCGTGATAACCATTTTTATCATGCCTAAACTCAGTTTAGGCATGATAAGTTTAGGCATGATAAGTTTAGGCATGATAAGTTTAGGCATGCTAAGTTTAGATAAGTTTAGATCGCATGCAAAGTCCCGCACGCAAAGCAGCGCCATTAAACTCTATGCAAAGTGCACCAGACTTTGCTAGCGCAAAACTTTTGATCAGCTGTGCACTGCGGTGCTAACCCAGTTGGTGCTTAAACTTATCACGCCTAAAAACTTATCACACCTAAACTTATCATGCCTAAACTTATCACACCTAAACTTATCACACCTAAACTTATCATGCCTAAACAGAGTTTAGGTGTGATAAAGGGCTTTTCACCAGGGTGCTAACTGTTAGCACCGCTTTGTGAATCAGGCCCAATCTCTTGGACATACATGCTGCATGTTTTGCAGAAGCGGGCATGCGTGGTGCTTTTCATTATATTAGGCAATTTTATTTAACCTTCTGGCTTACCTCAAACTCCTGGCTCTTCCCCTTTGGCTGTCCCTATAGAAAAAGGAACTCAGCAGGGCTGCCTCTTGTCCCTGATGATATTCACATTTGGGGAGTAGGAAGGTAAAGATACCCAATGGCACAAGATGTTTGCCATGGTGGGAGGTAGGGTACACAGTGGCACAATAAATATTTGCTGTGGGGGGCTGAGTTAAAGCTGCAAAAAGCCCATAATGCATGCTCACTGAAGTGGGTCCCTTCCACGTTTCCTCCCTACACTCCAAATCAGGGCTCTCATTCCCTCACTGTACATGGTTATTTTATTGGCATTCATATTAATTGATAACTGAAAAAGTAGCGTTTTGGGTTTCTACCCTAAGTTTATACTTGAGTCAAATCATTCTTCTGGTTTCTCAATGAAAAAGTAAGTACCTTGGTTAATATTTGGATCAGTTTATATTCAAGTATATATGGAAACTACCTTCCCAGTGCTATTGATCCAAGGATTTTAGCTGATTGCCATTTGGATTTCAGAAGTTTTTCTCCCCTTTTATGTCTAAATGGTCCAAGCTTTGCAAGGGATTTTGTGCCCTATATAATGTTGCAGGCTAGTGTTGTACCATATTGTCTGGTTGAACTCAATGGACAGATGTCTTTTTTTAAACCATACTGTGTAACTGTGTAACATTTCAAAGAAGTTGGTGAAGGGGCAAAAAAAAATGGAATGGATTTGTAATGTGAAACAAACAAACAAACTGGTAACCAGCTTATAAACTGCTTGCTTGGATGCTTGGATGTTCACAGAGGTGGAGCCTCTCCGAGGTAATGATGGGAATATGTGGTTATATCATAAATAGTGGTCAAATAGTGCAACAATTTAAACACAATATTCTTCTATGTACATTTACAAATAATTTGGGAATTGGATCAAGTACAGAACATAGTAATACAATACAATGAATCATTCAGAGAATACCGAAACATCCTTGCATGCAAGGTAAGTAACCTGAAAGTCAACTGCACTACATTAAGAACAGACATGAAAAAGTAATGAAAATCCCTGCATTGGCTCAGGAATACTCCTGCATGCTGTTATCTGTGGCACAGTTCAATGCCACATTAAAACGTTTAAGTTAAAACTGTATCTCTAAAAGAAGAAACCATATATACACATGATACAAAAACACCTGCTCCTTTTCAAAGCCTGAGCTTATTTAAAGGATACCCGAACTGAAATGTTGCATAATGAGATAGACATGTGTATGTGTAGTGTCTAGTACACAGATAACTATGCTGTGTTTCTTTTTTTCTTTCTATGCCTGAAAGAGTTAAATATAAGGTATGCAAGTGGCTGACTCAGTCCTGACTCAGACAGGAAGTGACTACAGTGTGACCCTCACTGATAAGAAATTCCAACTATAAAACACTTTCCTAGCAGAAAATGGCTTCTGAGAGCAAGAAAGAGGTAAAAAAAAAAGGGGAATTTCTTATCAGTGAGGGTCACACTGTAGTCACTTCCTGTCTGAGTTAGGACTGAGTCAGCCACTTACATACCTGATATTTAACTCTTTCAGGCAGAGAAAGAAAAAAAGGGACACAGCATAGTTATGTGTGTGCTAGGCACTGTACATACACATGTCTATCTCATTATGTCACATTTCAGTTCGGGTATCCTTTAAGATGGACTTATGGATACAGAAGTTATGCCCTCTGATCTCTTGAACCAACATTTGGACATCTTTTTTAAAATCATGTGCAATGAGTCCTCCAGGTTAAAGAGAAGGGCAATCTGGCTTATCAGCACACAGTACAAAAAAACAGCATTAATGATAGTATAAGGGAGTCTGGAAAGGCATCATTAATGTTGAGTAATATACAAATGTTTTGGAGTAGCGTATGGCGCCATCCAGAAAACGGATTTCTCTGTGCCCAAACATTTAAAGTATGTTGTTAAAAGAAAAGGTAAAAAGAAAAGGTAATGTAAAAACGGTAAACATGTACCTGTTTCAACTCTGTAGCTTGTGATTGGCATCAAATAAA
Source organism: Hyperolius riggenbachi (assembly GCF_040937935.1). Taxonomy (NCBI): domain Eukaryota; kingdom Metazoa; phylum Chordata; class Amphibia; order Anura; family Hyperoliidae; genus Hyperolius; species Hyperolius riggenbachi. The sequence continues at coordinate 378,564,724 of NC_090647.1, read as the reverse complement.
TGAAACATAAGTTTTCAAATCTGTACTATTATCAGTTAAATACATTGGCTTTTTTTATTATGTGTTACACACTGTTTCAGCCTTTTCAGCACCTGTGACAGCATTTACAGTAAATGACTGTTAAGTTACAAAACCTGAAACTAGAAAGAAGGCTTGTCACAGGAGCCCTAGTGGTCAGACCGCAAATGGCCTACCAAACGGTGCCAGCGCACGGATCGTGCAAACTCTGGTCGCAGTCAATGCGCAGGAACCGTTGGGAATTGGCCGCAGACAAACCAGAAGGGAGTCTGTGAGGTACGGTAATTACAACTTACACACTAGTTCAGGGTATAACTGCCACCACCTCTGTTACCATGGGACAGAGGAGCCCGCTGACTGTCTGAGCCTAGATCTACAAATAAAAACGGTTAAAACACACTGTATTCTGTCTAGCCAACAACAAACAATAGTAGCGTATCTTCAGAGACCTGGGATCAGTTTCTGTGTATGCCGAATAATAGGGTAGCTAGAACAACAACTGACGATAGCGTCGGTTTATTGAAAGCAATATAAATAATTAATATATACAGACAATTATTAAAATCAACAATTATTGAGACATTAATAGCCAGTATGAAATAAAAAAGGAGAAAATACTTAGGGTTTGTGGAAATATGTCCGTTCTGGGAAAACTTGTAGAGTTCCTTTTGTTCAGTTTCAGCAAAGTTCAAAATCCAAGCAAACTGGAAAATGTCCTTTGTTCAGTTTCAGCAAAGACGGCCAATCAAGATGGCCGCTAGCCATGTGTCCTTTGTTTCAGCTCAGACAAGATGGCCGCCAACCACATGGTCCCCTGGCTGGCAGAGTGCTTTCGTGAAGGTGGAATTTGGAGGACTGCAGGAGTGGTTCCTTGCAAACACTTTTAAACAATGCCCACCTTTGGGTGAAGCCTCAAGTACAGCCCAGGGGCTGGACAGGGGTGGTGAGCTCCCTGGAGGGGTGCTCTGAGTCTATGCCCACCAAATATGACATTTGCCATATCTCGGCTTACGCTTTCTGCACACACATGACCATCACATATTCATATTTCTCAGATTAGGCCAGTTCATATGATACCAAACTTGGGCATGTTTTCATGCCCGGTTAAAAAAACAGTGGAATCCCCCGAGTTCTGGTTATGCCAGTGGCCCCAATTTAATATCAAAATACTCATAAGATCCGGACCAGCAGAATGATATAACTTTCACATTTCTCACCTGAACGGTATTCCTTAAATATGCAAAAAACCATATACAACATTCATTTCTTCCTGCTTTTTGCTGCAGCCAGGATGTCTAGTTTCAAGCTGTGACTAGCTTCCTGGGATAGTCCTGTGTGAAAGGGACCTTTCGGTTCCTTTAATTAGCATCTGAATGTGAAATCAGCTAGGAAAAGCAGTTGAGTTTACACCTCTGGCTAACAGGTCACAGGCACCAGGTTTCATGAAAAGAACTCTGCTGCTCTTATGAAGACAGCAGAGACCCTCCAGGCTGGACTGAATGGTATCCACAGACATGAGATTCTGATTTGGCAACGCAAGGCAATCGAGGCAGGAAACCGATTGCGGTTGCGTTTTCGTTTCTCACGGCTGTTCCGTGACACCTCCCCTTCCGGATGCTGTGTAAGGGGTTGTCACCAAGACATCCTCCGTAGCAGCCATTGGCGCTGTTGGGTCTAGTTCCCCCTGACACCGGGACAGCCCATCAGCGTTCCGTTGTCGGCTGCCCGCTTCGTGTCGGTCAACCTGGCTGACGGGTTTCGAGCTGCCGGCACGGCGGGAAAACCCATTGGCGCGTGCGGCTCGGTTCCACTGGACAGGTCACGGTCTGCTACCCTCAGGTTTGACCCGACATGGACCGTTCTGGACAGGGCGTTTGCTGACAACGGGCAGTGGTTTTGGTAGGTGAACAGCCAGCCCACGCAGGGGTTCCCTGCGAAGTGGCTGTGGACCTAAGGGAACCCCGCGGGAATCTCTGGACCTTCCCAGCTCCTGACAGACGGCACATGCTTTGCAGTAGTTTGCTACATCCCTGTTCACCCTGGGCCAATAAAACTGCCTCCGAATACAGGCAAGTGTCTTGCGGACACCAGAGTGTCCTGTCAGGGAATTATCATGTGCGGATTTCAGCACATGTCCCCTGAACGCACTCAGTACCACAAGCCATTTGGTATTTGCATGTGATCTACCGGTAGGGGGCTGTACAGACTCGCTGTACAGTCTCCCACCTTCCCAGTACACCTTGAAAGCGGCCCCGTCTGCGAGGAACTCAGAGGCTTGCTGCCTGAGCACCTCCAGGCTTGGGTCACTTTGTAGTGCTGCTGTGAGGACGCTGTCAGTTTCAGCCAACTTGCTCATGTCACACGAGGCCAGCAGCTGAAAGGTCTCATCCCTGCGGTCAGAGGAGGGGGAGGAGGCCGGAACCCCCTCCACTTGTTCTGAGTTCGGGTTCTGCGCGGTACTGCTAGCACAGGTATACCTTTGGAATGGCACAGACTGGCATTACTCAAATCATCGTTGCAGGCATTTACCTCCTTGCCGGTTATCCCGAGCTCAGCTCGGGGTAACCTGCGCAGGAGGATTTCTCAGGCCCCGCTGGGCCGATTTGCACAATTTTTTTCCCCTACACGCAGCTAGCACTTTGCTAGCTGCGTGTAGTACGCGATCGCCGCCGATTCGCCGCTACCGGCCGCGCCGAAGCCGCCCCCCCGCCCCAGACCCCTGCGCAGTCTGGCCAATCAGTGCCAGGCAGCGCTGAGGGGCGGATCGGGGTTCCCTGTGACGTCCCGACGTCCATGACGTCATCCCGCCACGGCGACCGGGGAAGGCCTGCAGGAAATCCCGTTCTCAACGGGATCCCCTGCATACTCTGATGGCCGAAGGCGATCGGAGTGGGTGGGGGGATGCCGCCGCTCAGCGGCTATCATGTAGCGAGCCCTGGGCTCGCTACATGATTTAAAAAAATAAAAAATAAAAAAAAAGTGCGGCGCTGCCTCCTTGCCGGATTTTTTAGACCGGCAAGGTGGTTAATGACAGTGACAGACCTAGACACATTTTCATTACAGACCGTTTGTACATTAAACACAGGTACAGTTACATTTTCATCACAACAGGCAGTTTGTGCATCAAACTCTGGTGCCTTTGAAGCAGGCACTATTGAACCTGGTACCCTTGCACTGGGCACATTCAACCCACCTCCCCCTGGTGCTCTCCCAAGTGTATAAAGTACCTGGTGGTGGGTGGAGAGTCCGTCTCCTTCCGTGAGCGACAAGGCAGTCGTGGCAAGTTCGTAGTAGGACACAAGCTTGCCCAAATCAGTCCCCAGCAACACAGGGACTGGGAGATTGTTCACAACCCCAACAACCCTTTCTTGGACCCCTACTCCCCAGTCGAGCTTCACTCTCGCGTGGGCTATGTGTAAAAGGGTGCCCTCTACTCTAGTAAGGGCAAGGGATCGGCTGGAGCTGATGCTCTCCTTTGGCACAAGGTGTGAGTGAACTAACGTGATGTCAGCTCCGGTGTCTCGGAATCCGGTGACAACTTTGTCGTTCACTCTAACAGGCTGCTGCTGGTCGGTTCAGTCGCAGATTTCCTTTCCACGGGCAAACAGAACAAAATCTGATGATCCAGGCTGTGGTTCGCTGGCAGGTTGCCTCTGCTGTGGGTGAGGTACAGGTGCTGCAGGTGCTGGTGGTGTCTGTCTCCGCTCCGGACAGTCGAATTTCATGTGTCTGGGCTGGCGGCAGTAGTGACAGGTGACCTCTCCAGGGGCTGCAGGCCTGGGTGCAGGAGCTGTGCTGGGTGGCCTCTGTGGCTGACGGCTCACGGGGGCAGGAGAGTCTGCCGAGGTATTGGGCTGACCTCCTCTCCAGCTGGATGGGACAGTTCTGCGTGCATCAGGCACCCGGGTAGTGGCAAAGGTCTCAGCGAGGTCTGCAGCTACAGTTGATGGCGCAGGCTTGCGCTCAAGCACAAAATGTCGTACATCACCAGGGCAAATGTTCAGAAATTGTTCCAGGACTATCAAGTCCTCCAGGACATCATAAGACCCTTTGGTGAGGCCTAGAGTCCACTGGCGGAGTGTGGTGAGCAAGCTTCTGACCACATCTCGGTACGAATCAGAAGACTTTTTCTGCCAGGCCCTGAACTTTAGGCTTCTGGCATCAGCTGGTATTTGGTAATGATAGCGTCTTTTATAGCAGCATAATCATTATCCTTTTCCGCAGGTAACTCTGCGAAAGCATCAAGCGCTTTGTAGCGTAACAAAGGTGTCAGATGTCTGGGCCAGACATCTGACACCTTTGCTACGCTACAAAGCGCTTGATGCTTTCGCAGAGTTGGTCTTGGGACAGACGATACTGACAGCATGCTTTTTCTAAAGATCGCAAAAACAAGTCAATGTCTGTGTCTTTTTCAATATTAGCAAATTTAAATTTTGCACTTACGGGTGAGGCAGCTCCTTCAGCAGGGAGGCTGGGCGGAGAACTCCGGCTGGCCTGTTGCACTTTTGCCATGTTTAGCTCATGCTGTCGTTGACGCTCCCGTTCTCGCTCAGTGGCATTCCTCTCCGCGTGGCGTTCTGCAGATTGGCGTTCCTCACGCATGTACTGCAGGTACTTGTCCAGGTCAGTCTCCATCAGCTTTCGTAATGCCTGCTGCATTACCGGGTCAGCACCCATGGACAGTCCAGTACTGGCCAGTTCCGGGTGAGTACTTTCAGAAACTCTGGCATTGGGGTTCACACTGACAGTCTCCTGCGTAACTGTTGTCGTATTGCCCGCAGGTTACTCAACCTCTGTATGCCTAGGATCTTCAGCCTCTGGTTTCCCTTGACTTGAGTCAGATGGGTCGGCGTCTACTTCAGCAGACACATCCGGCTCCCGCGGTTGCTGGGTGTCCCATTGAAACAAGTCATTTACCAGGTCCTGGTGTTTCTTGCAGCCGACTTCAATGCCTCTCGCTTGGCAAAGAGTTTGCAGGTCTGCCACGCACATTTGCTGGTAGTTCCTGGACATTTCCATGCCAAATAAAATAAAACTTTTGGGGAGGGGTACTGGCTACACAGTCTCTCTGTATATCTTAACAAATATATTGCATTGCAGCTACATCAACGATTTAGTTTGTTCCTTGATAGCGCTAGCGCTATCTTAGATACTTTCAGCACAACACAGGTCCCAACCACTGCCAACCACTGTCACAGGAGCCCTAGTGGTCAGACCGCAAATGGCCTTCCAAACGGTGCCAGCGCACGGATCGTGCGAACTCTGGTCACAGTCAATGCGCAGGAACCGTTGGGAATTGGCCGCAGACAAACCAGAACTACAATTACAACTTACACACTAGTTCAGGGTATAACTGCCACCACCTCTGTTACCATGGGACAGAGGAGCCCGCTGACTGTCTGAGCCTAGATCTACAAATAAAAACGGTTAAAACACGCTGTATTCTGTCTAGCCAACAACAAACAATAGTAGCGTCTCTTCAGAGACCTGGGATCAGTTTCTGTGTATGCTGAATAATAGGGTAGCTAGAACAACAACTGACGATAGCGTCGGTTTATTGAAAGCAATATAAATAATTAATATATACAGACAATTATAAAAATCAAAAATTATTAAGACATTAATAGCCAGTATGAAATAAAAAAGGAGAAAATACTTAGGGTTTGTGGAAATATGTCCGTTCTGGGAAAACTTGTAGAGTTCCTTTTGTTCAGTTTCAGCAAAGTTCAAAATCCAAGCAAACTGGAAAATGTCCTTTGTTCAGTTTCAGCAAAGACGGCCAATCAAGATGGCCGCTAGCCATGTGTCCTTTGTTTCAGCTCAGACAAGATGGCCGCCAACCACATGGTCCCCTGGCTGGCAGAGTGCTTTCGTGAAGGTGGAATTTGGAGGACTGCAGGAGTGGTTCCTTGCAAACACTTTTGAACAATGCCCACCTTTGGGTGAAGCCTCAAGTACAGCCCAGGGGCTGGACAGGGGTGGTGAGCTCCCTGGAGGGGTGCTCTGAGTCTATGCCCACCAAATATGACATTTGCCATATCTCGGCTTACGCTTTCTGCACACACATGACCATCACATATTCATATTTCTCAGACTAGGCCAGTTCATATGATACCAAACTTGGGCATGTTTTCATGCCCGGTTAAAAAAACGGTGGAATCCCCCGAGTTCTGGTTATGCCAGTGGCCCCAATTTAATATCAAAATACTCATAAGATCCGGACCAGCAGAATGATATAACTTTCACATTTCTCACCTGAACGGTATTCCTTAAATATGCAAAAAACCATATACAACATTCATTTCTTCCTGCTTTTTGCTGCAGCCAGGATGTCTAGTTTCAAGCTGTGACTAGCTTCCTGGGATAGTCCTGTGTGAAAGGGACCTTTCGGTTCCTTTAATTAGCATCTGAATGTGAAATCAGCTGGGAAAAGCAGTTGAGTTTACACCTCTGGCTAACAGGTCACAGGCACCAGGTTTCATGAAAAGAACTCTGCTGCTCTTATGAAGACAGCAGAGACCCTCCAGGCTGGACTGAATGGTATCCACAGACATGAGATTCTGATTTGGCAGTGCATGGCAATCGAGGCAGGAAACCGATTGCGGTTGCGTTTTCGTTTCTCACGGCTGTTCCGTGACAAGGCTGAAGTGTGATGAGCCTTCTTTATCTAAGCCAGATGTTACACACTGTAGTATTTTATCATGAATGAAATGTGACCAAGCTCATGACATGCATATTTTACAAATCACTAATTAATTCGGAAATTGGCACCATGTATCTGAAGAGCTTTCTCTCAGTTGCTGTTCAGTGCAATCTTATTTTATTATTTAATCAACCACATTAACAAAATATACATGTTGTTGGGGATGGAGCTTTGTCTCCGCGGACACGCTTATACTATTGCGTGCTATCCCACCAACTAACTGCACAAGCTTACCCCTGTACAATCAGTCAGGTGGAAACATTGTTTTTAAACTACCACTTTTTTACTCAATAAATATGGGACAACTTCCCTTAGGGCTGGTTCAGACGGACGTTTGGAGGCGTCGCGTTCGTTGGCGTTGCGTTCGTGATGCGTTCAGGCTTTCAGCAGCGTTCGCATTGCGTTCGGATGCGGTCGCGTTTTTTCTTTCCCTAGGGGGACATTACCCGTCGTGGTTAACCGCCCCTGGAAGCAACATGTAGCTTCCAGGGGCTCCTTGAACGCCAGTGAAAATCGGGACCCGAACGCCGCGTTTGTGCAAATGCGCATAAAAGCTTGGTACAAACGCTCCCATTCACTTGAATGGGAGCGTTTAACGCCAAGCCCCGAACGCTGGCAGTAAACGCTCTGCAAACGTCCGTCTGAACCAGCCCTTATATTTTTACGCGATGTGAGGTGTCTTTTCTTCCCCTGAGGTGACGTCTATTCAACTGGATACACAAGAGGTTGCCGGTGTGGCTGAGGAGTGGCCTATACTCCTGAGGCACTGTCGGGCCTGGTTGGCCATCTGATCCGGTGAGTCTATTTACACTGGGGGGGGGGGGGGGATTCTATGTCGATTGATGCAGCTCTCCTGTGTTGAAGTGTGAAGTGTTATCCTGTTTTATGAGAGCTTGACCTTTGAGCGCTGGATTCTCTTTCTTGGACAGTTTTACGCTAATCACATATAGGAAGGAAGCGCTTCATCAGCATGGACTGGTGTTTGCTCAGCTCATCCACCTATTAACCACTGAACATTTTTGAGCGCTTGTGTATAAACTTTTGGCATTTTCCCTGGCTATCTATACAGTGGTTACCAAGGGATGCTCACTGGCTACCTATACAGTGGGGAGGCTTCCTGGCTACCTATACAGAGGGGAGGGCGGGAGGCACACTGACTAGAGGCTACCTACACAGTGGGGAGGGAGGGGAGGATGGGACACATTTTTAAAGTTTGGTTAAAAAAAACAAAAAAAAAAGGTTTAATTCTGTTCAGTAGATACATTGATGTATTGTAACACTGCCTGAAAGCTTGTCCTTCCCACAGAATTTCTGCAAGACTGCGCTATCTTTTTTCTGGGCAGATTGCCAGGAATATTCAGTATTATCACAGTATATAGCTTTGTGCTTGAATAAAACAGTTCCAAGAGTCAGCTTGGTTCTCTGTTTATTCTAGCATTTGTTTTTAAAATATAAAATATATTAAGAAAATAATTTACAGCAGGAAAAAAGAGAAGCCAGTGTGAATACACATATTCAGCAATGCACTGAATTTTATAGGCAGTACAGAATAAGAAAAGTACTGGTTAAACCCAGACTGCAGTGTCCATGTCAAAATCTGTATAAATGGTATCTTCTTGCCCCTGGTTCTTCTTGGCACATGTTTTATTAATTGTACTTTTCATAGTGGTTTTGCTTAGATAGTCAACTCTGCTTTTTAGATCAGTCTGTGATGGATAATAAAATGCACTTTTTTGTTTGCTGGCCTTCTTGCTACGTTTGCTAATGTGTGATGTTTGATAATCAAATTGTAGCCAGCCGGGTTTCTCTTTGAGCAGCTTATCTCTGTCAGGCCGCACAGTTCTTAAGAACTTCTTAAAAAAGTTGGCTGTCAGGGTGAGCTTTTTGTAAATCTCCTGGGATCTGCTAACATTTGGTAAGCTTTCATTCTTCTCCCCTTTCTTTTCCATATCAGGCAGATCAAGCCAGTTTCCAACAAGATCAGCAAATATGTTGTCACCCAAAACAAGAGGTTGTCTGTTTCGGCTCTGTGACATAAGGGGAGATGTCCAATCATTTGTATCATCATATGTAGACTCATACGAGCATAATTCTTGGTCAAAATGTGGACAGTTAAAATCATTGAGTTTCTGAAGGACAGAACTTGTATCATTGGGTCTTGATATAGGCTTATTCTCTACTGAAGGCAAAAGAAAAGAAGATCTATGATCAATTTCTGTTTCTCTTCTTTTGGCTGACAATACCTGCTGACCTACATTTGGGCTAGAGACAGAGCTAGGAGAGCTTGCTGCCCATGATCCACGACTGTCAACCAACGAGCTGTTGTCTAGACTTCTCCCACCTGGCAATAGCTTTTCAGCCTGTCTGTTGCACTGATTCCTGACCTCAGGGGCTTCTTGAAGACTTTCATAATAGTAACCCACTCTCATACTCCGGAGTTGATTCTGCTCCCCTGAAATGTCCAACTGCTCAAGAGCGGCTTGGAGCTGGAGGAGTTTCAGTTCCTGGAGTGCTCCCATCATACATGTCATCTGTTCTTGCAAACCTTCTCCAAATTCTTTCATTGACAGCTGCAGGGGAAACATAAGAGCTCTTGTTAAAAAAGATATGCAAGCATAAATGCAAATGCAAATAAGAAAAAAATGAATTCTTTTTATGTTTAAGTTCTCTGAGTGACTGGCCATTAAAATCCAGCTCTCTATTTTAAATGTAAACTTGGCAAAACTGATGAGTCTGTGTGCACCATGTAATATAATATGCAAATATTATGCAGCAGTATGTACCTCGCCTTTAGACCTATTCAATAAGGAAATTCAAAGAGCAATAACAATGTGCAAAGTGCCTTTAATAACCAATAATACAGCTACCAAAGGCTATTGAAATTTAATTTGAACAACATCAGTCACTTGCCGCAAGTCTCCCTTATTCTGTAAACATTATTCCTAGGCATGGAATGGTTGGTTGTGGCTGTCAGAAGCACCACAACATAGTAGCATTAGTACTGCTAATTTTCAGACTTGGAAATTCAGGAGAGGTTAGGTACTCAGAAGGGGAAGTGTTAGGTTAAGCCCACCTTAACTACTACATGACCGCATCACGCTGATGGGCGTGGCTGCTGCAGCAGCCCCAGGACCGCCTAACGCATATCGGCATAAAGTCCTGTGGCTGCAGTTTACAGGAAATCGTGCGCAGCTCCTGCTTGGTATGTGTAGTGATCGCCGCTCGGAGACTGTTAGACGGCGAAACCGCAGCGATCTACAGCAGCGCTGTACTGTCCCCTCTGTCTGCTCGGAGGTGATCGGCTGTCATAGGCTGAAGCCTATGACAGCTTATCATGAGGATTGGCTGGCGTGGGGGAGGGAGGGCTTAGTAAAAAAAAAAAGAGCTGTGTTGGTGGGGAGAAAAGGGGGGGTGAATCACTTGTGTGCTGTGTTGTGCGGCCCTGCAGCTTGACCTAGTGGCCAATTTGACAAAAAATGGCCTGGTCTTTTGGGGGGGGGGGGGGGGGGGGAGTAAAGCCTGTAGTCCTGAAGTGGTTAATATTTGCTTTTGACATATAAATAAGTTTAGATTGCAAGCAGAATCTTATGAAACCTTTTCCTCACAGCGACAAATTATTTGCATTTTCCTGTACTTCTAAAAACCTCCATCAAACAAATTGGGTGGGACATTTTGCCCCCTATGTTTATTCTGGCTTGCCAGCCAGAATACATCATATAATTGTACTAGGTGATCGTGAGAAACAGTTGAAGGGTGATCTGAAGTGGATGCAGAGCCAACATCCGTCTCTATATGCATTCTGCACTTTGTTCTTGAGATCACCTCTAGTTACAATGTAAGCTATTGGGGTTTTGAAAGGGACTAAAAGAAAACCGAAAGCCCCTTTATTTATAAAAAACAAAACAAAAAAAAACAACGCTATGCCATATATGCAATTACCTTTTTCACGCAGAAGGCATTTGCAATTACTCAGCTTCCTGAGAGCAACATGGAGCTCCCTTGATGCATTATTTTGGAATAAACAAATAATTCAAAAGTAGCTAACTGGGAACTCTGTAAAACGTGATCGCCCACTTTCTTCTTCATGGAGACATATTAAAGGGAACCAGAGAGGAACGAGGGGTGAAAAAGGGCAAAGATTTTATACATACCTGGGGCTTCCTCCAGCCCCATAAGCCTGAATCGCTTCCACGCCGCCGTCCTCAGCTTCCTGGATCCGCCGGTACCGGGCCCGTCACTTCCGGCGGACGCGACCAATTGTCCGCATCACAGGGGCTCCCTCCATACATGTACGCATGCGGCTGCGCAGTAAGCAGCCACATGCGTATCTGTATGGGGAGAGCACCCTGTGATGCAGAGAATTGGCCGCGTCCGCCCGCCGACTTGCCGACTCGCGGCAATGACGGGACCCGGTGGTGGCGGATCCAGGCAGCGGAGGATGGCGGCGTGGGAGCGATCCGTGCGTATGGGGCTGGAGGAAGCCCCAGGTATGTATATCTCATCCTCTCTGGTTCCCTTTAAACCATGCATTGCACTGATGAGGATCAATGAGTATGAAACTGCTGTATGCATTTATATCTGTATATCTGTAAAATTAATAGGCTATAGGAACATAGTACACCAGCGGCTCTGAAGGTGTGCCTGGCTTTAAGGGATATAAAGAAATGATTTGCATTTTCAGAAGTAATGCATAATTGAAGTTCTTTTTGCTCACATAAAACTGTCTAAATACATACAGTATACCTTATGTTTTAAGAAGGCAACTTTTTATCGGCTATTTAAAATTTTACATTCTTTTTAAAAAAAAACTTTATGATGTTGACTAATGTTTATTCACTTTTTAATTTTTTTTTATTTTCTATTTTTTCTTCTTTTCTGTCCTGGGCACATTTTTTTCAGCAGACACGATGAGGCCTCAAATGTTCCTTAATTATGCACATGTATCACATAACTGTATTGTTAGCAGGATTTATAATGTATAATATTACTGTAGAATCAGCCTTGTTCTCATTCCTTCCTTCCTGTCACTTGTCTATGCCCACTTGCCATTGTAGATCAGATTTCTAACCTCAGATGAGAAGAAACATGATGATCAATACACTATGACAGCTGCCTGTGGTTTTAACTTTTGCAGCCTATGCAGCTGAGATCTTTTCACTTGGGTATCATGTGACGGTTTTTAGAGATTCCAGCTTCCCTCGTTCTCTGAAATTCTTTATTCACACGCAACTGAATCAATTAACCCTTCTTGAATTCCGAAAAATGCAGAGATCTGTATATGAATTTATTATGCTTCTTACATAATTTGACATGCTAGATTCCTGAAAACAGTACGTACAGTATTATTGACAAGTTATGTAAATGTATTTATGTAAAGAGCATCACATGCAGCTTCATGAGTTTGTAACACATGCCTTTCTTTTATGAAGCAAAGAAAATGCTGATGAGGTTCGTAGTAAGCACATTAACTGTGTAATGGTAGTTTGACTGATGCTAGGGACTGCAATATTCATTTTAGCTCTAATTTCAGATGACTAACAAGTAAAATAAGAAATGTAATAATAATCGTGTCAGAGCAAACGTGCAGCAAAAACATTGTAATTGCTGGATCATACCTCCCAGCTATGAGAGCAGGATTTTTTTTAGCACAAATGTATGTGGTCAAATGATACAACTGCCCCACACCTCCAGTCACACCTTCACCATACTTCTGAGGGAGAAAAATTGTTGCTGGCAAGTCTGCAAGATTTTTGCAGAGTTTCTGATTGGTCAGCGACAATGTCGCTAATCAGTTTTGCTACACTGGTACTGTACATTAAATTAAACCAAATGATCATATAAATTCATAATCAAAGTGAAATCATTGATACATTGCCCCATATGCAATTTCCTTTTTCTCCTGAGTTTTCTCCTAGATGATATTTTAAAATCTTGTCAATAAAATAATTTTAAAACAACCAACAAGCAAGCATATGCTCAGAGTAATTTTGATAGTACTTTTCACCTACCTTTGGTAATTTTTCAATTGTAAAATGCTAAAAAGTTATTTTAAAGAGTAGGGATGATCGGAAAGTGCAATTTCCGGTTCGCGGAAATCTGGAATTCCGTCAGAACGAAATTCCGTGACAGTTACATTCCGGCGGTATTGCGTGGAATTCCGCGGAATTCCGCATTCCGGCGGTACAATTTCAGTAATATCATTTAAAACCTTGTTTTTTAAACATCGTAGGCCATGGGACCTAGTGGCTGTTCCACCTGTGTTTTTTTTTTGTTTTTGTTTTGGAGCAGCAGGAGTTGTCGTAGGCCATGGGACCTACAGGTCGTTCCACAGCAGTCATTACAATTTTTTTTCGAGCAGCAGGAGTTGTCGTAGGCCATGGGACCTAGAGGTGGTTCCACGGCAGTCATTACAATTTTTGTTTGGAGCAGCAGGAGAAGTTGTAGGCCATGAGAGCTAGAGGTGGTTTCACAGCAGTCATTACATTTTGTTTGGAGCAGCAGGAGAAGTTGTAGGCCATGGGACCTAGAAGTGGTTTCACAGCAGTCATTACAATTTTTTTTGGGAGCAGCAGAAGTTGTCGTAGGCCATGGGACCTAGAGGTGGTTCCACGGCAGTCATTACAATTTTTGTTTGGAGCAGCAGGAAAAGTTGTAGGCCATGGGACCTAGAGGTGGTTCCACGGCAGTCCTAAAAAATTGTTGTTTGAAGCAGGAGACGGAGTTGTCATAGGCCATGGGACCTAGTGGTGGTTCCACGGCAGTCATAAAAAATTGTTGTTTGAAGCAGCAGGAGGTGTCGTAGGCCAATTATTGTAGTCAGTATCTTATTATTGTATTGTAGTAGTCATTATCTTATGAATCAGTGAGAGGGACCTTGTAATTGTCACTGATCCATGACTCGTTCATTTTATGAACGTTAGTATGTCCACATTGTCTGTATACAGACGGGTCTGTTGGTCAGTGACCACCCCACCTGCAGCACTAAATACTCGCTCAGAAAGAACACTGGCGGCGGGGCATGCAAGAACCTCCAGTGCATACTGAGCAAGTTCAGGCCAGGTATCCAGTTGTCTTGTCCAATACTCCATGGGGTCATCATTACTCTCCATATTGTCTGGAGCATTGGCCGACCCCAAGTAATCATTCACCATACGGGCCAGCAGCTGGCGGTGACCACTTTGTCCGCTGATGGTGCTGCTGCTAGAAAGAGTATCTGGCATTGGCTGGTAAAATTCCTTCAGCATACTCAGCAGGTTCACAGATTGACTATTGGTGCTGCTGCTGGGAGTGGGACCACCAGACCTTTGCTGAGTGTGATGAGGCTAGGTAGCTTGGGCCCGGGATACAGATGCAGGAAACGCATCTTCTATCCAACGAAGAAGGGCATCCCGGATCTTGCTCATCCTGGCATCTGCTTGGGAGGGGGTATGAACTGCTGCATTTTCCCCTTGCACGGGGATCTAGGGGATCTAAGATGGTGGCCACCCACATGTCAAGCCTTGATTTTAGAGTTTTAATCCAGGGGTCCTTACGGAGGCACTGGAGCATATGTACAGCCATAGGGAAGAAATGTCTGCCATTTATTACCTCTTCCTGGCTGTCAGAACTGTCGTCATGCTCCAGCTCCACATCATCAGAATCTTCTTCCCACCCCCGGACAATGGGCTCTTCCGCTTTCACAAGCTCTGCCTCCTCATCCAGGACTGGAGCATGTTCACTCACTCCCCCACTTGACTGACCACTGTTCAGTAGGGCTTCCTCCCCCTGTTCGAGCAGTTTGTCAAGAGCCTTGTCCAGCATGAAGACAAGAGGGAGCACCTCTGATATGCTGCAGTGCTCCTCACTGACCACTTTTGTTGCCTGCTCAAACGGCTCCAACACTTTGCACACCAGTCCAATCAGCTGCCACTGGTCCCCAGTAATGTAGTCCAGTGGCCCTGTTCTGGTGGAAGATCTCTCAGACAGGTATAGCCTGACCACCATGCGCTGCTCCCACAACCTCTCCAGCATGTGGAGGGTGGAGTTCCACCGCGTCAAACAATCGGAAATAAGCCTGTGTTGCGGCAGGCTATGGCGGCACTGCAGCAATTTTATGGTCGCGGTGGCAGTAGCGGAGCGACGGATGTGGGCTGACACTTTTCGTGCTTAGGCCACAGCGTCCTTCAACCCATCAAAAGTTCGTAGAAATTTCTGAACTACAAGGTTGAAGACGCGGGCCAAGCAAGGTAAGTGAGTGTAGCCACCTTCCGAAATGGCAGCCAGAATGTTGGCACCATTATCAGACACCACTACCCCTGTGTCCAGTTTTCGGGGGGTCAGCCACTGCCGAATCTGATCCTGTAAGGCTGCAAGGATTACAGATCCGGTTTGCCTGTTCTCATCCATGGATTCCAGTTTCAGCACAGCTTGGCATCGATGGTGCTGCAGACCAGTGTAGGAGCAGGACCACTTGCTGAGAGGCTCAGCAATAGCAGCCTTGGACAGAACAGGTAGCAGAGGGAAGTGGAACAGGCCTCCCCTTCAACCCACGTGGCGGCACCACCAGCTGAGATGCCCCAGATCTTGCACCCTCCTCAGCAGCACCATGGAGGGTGACCCAATGGGTGGTAAAAGTTAGATACTTTCCCTGCCCATGCCTGCTGCTCCAGCCATCCATAGTGAAGTGCACCTTGCCACCGACAGCGTGATCCATAGACCCGCTGACACACTCCACAATGTGATGGTGAAGGGCAGGGATAGCATTCCTGGCAAAATAATGGCGGCTGGGGATCCGCCACTGTGGAGCAACACTGTTCATCAGTCTGCAGAAGGGGGCACAGTCCACAAACTGGTAGGGCAGCAGCTGTTGGCCCAACAGCCTTGCCAGGAGCGCATTATTTTTTACAACAAAAGCATCACTTGCAGGGAGCATCCGCTTCCTCTGCAACATTTCTGGCACAGATGCCAGACGCTGGAACACTGGTGATTCAGAGGAAACTAACAAGGGTGATAATAAGGTCCTTGCCGAGGTCTGGAGTCCTCTACCAGCCTGGCATGCAGAGGGATTTGAAGTATAATGGGACTGAGCAGGTTGGATAGGGACAGGACGAGTAGAAAAAAAAGAGAAGGGGCCTGTTGCTGCTGCTTTTCCTCCACCCATCTTATTGTAATTTTTTACATATTAAAACTCCCGTCTGTGATGGTTGCGCAGATGGCTTATCAGCCCTGAAGTGCCGAACCCGGTGCCCGATTTGCCTCTGCTCACCGATTTACGGCACACAGAACAGACTGCCCTGGATTCATCCTCTTCCAGAACAGTAAAATAATTCCATGCAGGGGACGTGCGTGCACGTGGAACAGTGGTGCGACCTGTTCTAGCACCTCAATGTTCAGCATTGGACTGGTGGCGGGTACTGACAGATGGGAAAGCACTTGCAGGCTGCTGGCAAACCGTCTGCTCTGTTTCTACAAGCTGCTCATGCCTGCTAGTGCCTAAATCTACAGGTGGCAACCATGTTCTATCAGCCACCTCATCATCCAAAATATCATCCAGTTCAATAAGTGACTCGTCTGGACCCTCCACCTGGCCACCAAACACCTCTGTAGTTGAATGGTGGTGATGATGATGTTGACTGGTGACACTGGATGAAGAAAACACAGTGGCCATTTCTGTCACCACACAACCCCCCACTTCTTGGGAGCTTGGTCCCATGGTCTCCTCCAATGCCTCCTCCCAAACCTTCTCCACATCACTCTCAGTGATGTAGGTGTGCTTTACTTCTGGAGCGGAGTACTGGGAGGAAGCAACCTCATCAAGAGAAGCAGCTGCGGTCGGATTATGATCATGAGGAACCTGGCGGCCACTACTGGTGTTGCAACTAGCTTCAAGTTCCTCAGACTGGGTAGAGGGTTCCTGATCTAAATAATCCACAACTCTCTTCGCCTCCTGCTCTGTCAAAATTTTCCTGCGTGCTGCAAACACAGGGAAGACATCTCTGACCAGGGGGGAATGCTTCCTGCTGCTGCTGCTCCCCACAACCTGATCACATACTTGATGTGATCCACCAACACCACCATCACTTCATTTCCTTTTAGTAGTGGCAGGAAATTGCTGCTGCTCTCGCTCTATTATTATGGGGCCACAAACTTTATTGGGGAAGGGGTATGAGCAACAGAACAGGTCAGAAAATAAGGGGGTGAAATAAAGAAAATAAATAAAAACAAACAAAATAAAGAAAACAACAACAACAACAACAACAAAATTAGAAAACAACCAAAAAAAATCTTGCACTACACTAATCAATCACCTAACTCACTCTCACTCTGTCAAACACTAAGCCTGCGGCCTGGCTGGCTCTGTCTAACCCTCCACACAGAAACTACTAGCACACTACACTACAATCTATCACTCAAACTAACAATCTGTCACTCTCTCACAAATACACCTAGCTAGTACTATAGCTCACACTCTATTTAACTCTCTCTCACAGAGTCTTTAAAAATACTTTTGTTTTATATACAGTCTTTAAAAAGACTTTTGTTTTATGTTAATTAAAACAACTAATATGGGTCTGTCTCTCCTTTCTCTCTCCAACACCAGACTGAAACCCACAAGCTTCATGACTGCCTCTCTTATATACAAAATGGGTGGGATAGGTGCTGATAGGTAGCCAGGGAGCTGGTTTCTACCTGATTGGATTGGTTGGTTATTCTTAAGACTCTAACTCAGTCTTTCTCAACCTTTTTACCCCGGAGGAACCCTGCAAATAACTTTTGGATCTCAAGGAACCCCTGCAAACAATGTTTTGATCTTGAGGAACCCCTGCATTTATTTTTCAGGAGTAGAGGCAGTAAAGTGTTGTACCGTGTTAGCCATGAGTAAAAGCAAGAAGTTTTGAATCAGGATGATACCATTTATTGGCTAACTTAGAGATGGATAAACAGTGAGCTTTCGACTTATAAAAAGCCTTCGTCGGACTGGTTCCTGACCACACAGCTTATATACACTGACATACAGAGGAGAAACATTCTTTAGCAGACATAAATGTAATTAGATGCCTTAACTGTTACTGAGGAGGCTTTCCCAGGCATCCTATCTAAATTGATAAGATCTATAGAATCCTCAACATGACATAAAGCAGACTCTGGTGATGGGGAGACACAGACAGACCTACAAACCCAGGGAGGAGAGACTATGCCAACACTGTGAGCAGAAGACCATTGACGATGAAAGCCACTTCCTATTGCACTGCCCCAAATATACTGCAACCAGGGACACTTACTTTAAGAAATTGTTGGAACTATTCCCAGACTTTCTCACACTAGAAGATGAGAGAAAAACATATATCCTACTGGGAGAAGATGAATCCACAGTGACAATCGCTGCACACTATGTCACAGCATGCCACAGACTCGGAGGAGCATAACGGAACTGTAAACCTAAAAATGTCCACAGACTGCTTAGCCATTGTCCCCCTACCCCACCCCCTCCCATGTCCCCTATTTCCCCTTGCTTTGGCAATACCTATAATGAATCTTGGTCATGCCAATAAAGCTATCTTTGATTTGATTTGATTTGACATCGTAAATTCTGAGTTCAAATGGTAACTGGCCTGGTTACATGCACCATTAATTCTAAGCTTACGAGAATTGTGGCATTTAAAGCCAGCACATGAAAGCAAATAAAATGAAAAGTGACAGTGAATACCATCTTACACAGCATATGGCACAAAAATGAATGAAAAGATAGAAAAATTTAAATTAAAAGAATTGTGGCATTTAAAACCCATCGTACCAGCACAAGAAGTTAGAGTCCTTGTTTAAACCATCTTCTACAGTTTTGAACCAATGTATAAACTTAGTTTCTTGTGTTAGTCTCATGTTTCCCGATTTGAAGCCACCCATTAATACAGCGCCGCGAAAATCGCTTAAACTGTGTCCAGGTAAACAAAAGTGTGTTGGTATTGGGAGATCTGTATATTTTGTAATAACCTTTTTCCTGCTGTTAATAGTGGATCTGTGGTGTGTCATGCGATCACGCAGTGGTTGACTTGTTTCTCCCACATAAATTCCTTTGGCGCATTTTGCACACATGATCACGTATGCCACATTAGATGAGTCGCAGGAAAAGGTGCCTTGTACTTTGTATTCCTGTTGTGTACCTGGTATTAGTATCCTGTCAGTGGAATAGATGTGTTTACAGGTCCTACACTTTTTCCCTCGGCAGGGGAATGTTCCATTCTGTTCTTGCCTATTTAAGGCACTCCTCACTATCATCTGCTTAAGATTGGGTGGCTGTCGGAACGCTAGGAGGGGAGGTTCAGGGAATATCTTTTTCAGTCTCTGATCCTTGTGTAGAACAGGATGAAGTTCTTTAAATGGTATCATCCTGATTCAAAACTTCTTGATTTTTCAGGAGGAATGGTCTTTAAAAGTAGTTGAGGCTGTTAATTTCACTAACTCCTATTACACTGCCACTCATTATAGTGTGCTCATTATTATTCTGACCCCAATTTAGTGCTTCTTTTTACAGTACCCCCTATTATAATGTGGTCTATTATACTTCCTCCACGATGGGGGAAAATGCCAAGGAACCCCTGCAGAGTCCTCAAGGAACCCTGGGGTTCCAGGGAACCCTGGTTGAGAAAGCCTGCTCTAACTGGTGCAGAAATTCCGATTTTCATGCAGAAATCCTGTTGTTTTCACTTATAAGATTCAGTCTAGGGTCTTCCTTCTGATCGACATAAAAAAAAATTGAATTCCGACGCAATTCCGTATAGCAATTCCGGAATTACCATTTACCTAGTGCAGTTAGGATTGTCTGTTGTCTTGTTTGTCTGTTGCGATTGTTCTGTCCCAGCGGTGGTCGACAGGAAGTCGTTCTGATCTTTGTTCTTGGAGTATAGCTGGAGCAGCGGTTGCTACCAGCTATCTCATCTAATCTGTCTTGCCTGGATCGCACTCGCCTTGCGCTAGTGCTGTGGATCCGTCTGATCTCCATCTCTCTTGCTGTACTTGGATCGCACTTGCTCTGGCGGAAAGAGCAGTGGATCCAGCTCGCTCTGTTTCTATACTTGGATCGCACTCGCTCTGGCGGAAAGAGCAGTGGATCGTATCTCTCACTTATTCCTGTTTTCGTGTATCTGTCTTGTCTGCTACGAACGCTTGCTGGAGGCTCGGTGAGGTAACCGTTAAGCAAGCGCTCGCGTCCTCTGTTTCATGTTTGTCTGTCGGTGGTTAAGTAGGCTTGTCTCTGTTGTGCTTAACACGCGGAGACCGTGCATAAACGCGTGCACTGTTGCGAATGAGTGCGGTGTTCGCGTTTAGTTAGCGTTTGCTATTTTCCTTATCTTCTCATTGTATGATTTGCTGTGCCTTTGCTACTCTCGTGCTCTGCCTTGCTGTAGCCTTGTGTCACCTCTGGCAATCGCCTCTCTCGCGATTGCGTTCCTACTTCATATCTGCTGTTGTGTGTGCACCGTCGCGGGTTGGCGACTAGTTTGGTGCACACGCATGCAATCTGTCCCTTTGCTCAATCTCATTCGCAATCGCTTCTCAGGCGATTGCGTTCTCACTCGGTTTCCTTTGTTGTGTGTCCGCCGTCGCAGGTGGGCGGCTAGATTGGTGGACATACATACATTCCTCATCTGTGCTTATTCGGTCTTGTGTCGCTGTTAGCAACCGACATCTCCGGCGATTGCCTTCTCACTTTATCTTCCTGGTTGTGTGTTCATCGTCGCAGGGTGGCGACTAGATTGGTGAACACACATACCCTCTGTCGCTTTGATCTCTCTCTTTCAGGGCTATCTTGCCCTGCGTTCCTTCCCTTCGTGCAATTCCTGTCTTGTGTCTGTGGCAGGGCAGAGGAGCTGGTCCTCTGCACTCCACAGCTCCACCTGCCGACAGGAATTTCCCTCTACAGGTGCATTGCACCTTTTGCTGGGTTCCCTCAAATTACACGCTTGTGGAGGATTTCTGCATTGTCAGCGCATGTCTTGTGCGCTGATCACGGAGAGAATTCCACAATCGTTACACAAAGATTAGGAATCTGTTTTATCATTCTGTTATACCTGAGACTAGTTCCAGGGTGTTGATGATCAAGGACCTCACACCCAAGATTAGGAATCTGTGTTATCATTTTGTTATACTTCAGACTAGTCCCAGGGTGTTGATGATCAAGGACCTCACACCCAAAGATTAGGAATCTGTGTTATCATTCTGTTATACCTCAGACTAGTTCCAGGGTGTTGATGATCAAGGACCTCACACCCAAAGATTAGGGACCTGTGTTACCATTCTGTTATACTACAGACTAGTTCCAGGGTGTTGATGATCACGGAGCTCACACCCAAGACTAGGCATTGTTTATTATCTGTTATGACCTTCTGCTTTCCTGACCACTCTTCTGTTCACTGATTTGGTACTTCGCTATATCTGATACTCTGTTGCCAAACCCTACTTGACTTAGGATTACCAAATCAGCCTCCTGTCTTTGTACCTTGTATGTCAGTGTGTTGCCGACCTGGCTTGTCCGACCTTGAGAGCTATCTCCCCAGTTAAGAGATAGTTCACAGATCAGTCAGTGGCATAATTCTATTGGTGTCACTCACGCTCTGGTCCTTCCCTCTCTCAGTCTGACTCCTCCCCACGGTAGAGTCTCAGGCTGTTGAAAGGTACTACTCCAGGAGTATTGCTTACTGCCTTGTACCTGTCCTCCTGGTATTGTTCTCAAAGTATTACTGTTGCACCATACACTCATATCTCTCAGGTGTCCAGAGGTTAGTAATATATCTGATTGTCGGTGATACTGCAGATCTTCAATAATCGGGTATATATCTGTATTCTTGGTGATACTGCAGATCACCAATAATCAGACCCTCTCTGTGTTACACTGATTGTTACACCCCTTTTATAAAAAATTTGGATCTCTCCTATCTCCCATGATATTATCTGCTTTTAATGATATATCAAAGGAGAAGAATTTTCCCCAACAGGCCCTTACTACACATATCACAGTAATACCTAAGCCAGACAAGGACCCCTCTTTATGTTTTAATTTTCATCCCATATCCCTGATAAACCTAGACCTAAAACTTTATTCTAAAATGTTAGCTGAAAGGTTAAAACCCCTTCTACCTCAAATCATAAATAACGACCAAACAGGATTTGTTATCAAAAGAGAGGCCAGGGACAATACCCTTAAAACAATTTCTATCATACACAGAGCACAGCACACCAAAAGCCCCCTCTGTATAGTATCAGTTGATGCGGAGAAGGCATTCGACTGGGTCCACTGGCAATTTTTAGAGGGAGTACTAACCCATCTAGGCCTGGGCCAAAAATTTGTAGATAAAGTGATGGCGCTGTATAGTGATCCCACAGCAAGGGTTAAGATTAATGGGACCCTGTCGGATGCCTTCCAGGTTCAGAATGGGACCAGACAGGGATGTCCCCTGTCTCCCCTTCTTTATGTGCTGTGCATGGAACATTTGGCTGCAGCACTTCGCAAGAACTCCTCTATACAGGGTATCCCTTATGGAAACTCACAAATTAAACTAGCAATCTTTGCTGATGATTTGCTGCTTTACATTTCAAATCCTAATATAGCTTTTCCTCATCTCTTATAAGAAGTGACGGAATATGGATTGTTGAGTAATTTTAAGATAAATATCTCCAAAACAGAAGTCCTTAACATAACCCTCCCAGAAAAGATAGTACAACATTTATCGGCTTCCTTTCCCTTTAAGTGGAAACAGGACAAGATTAAATATCTTGGGGTATTTATCCCGAAAAACCTTACCGAACTATTCCAAATTAACTTCCCCACCCTGACTTCCAAAATATATGGTGACTTGGAAAGGTGAAGGACACTGCATTTATCTTGGTCCAGCAGGATATGTGTATTGAAAATGGATGTGTTACCAAAGCTCCTATATGTTATGCAGGCTCTCCCGGTGAGGTTGTCCAGTTCCTTTCTTAAAAAAATCCATAAGCATTTTTTAAACTTTGTATGGGACAAAAAACCACATCGCATCAATTCAAAGTTACTCAGTCGTCCCAAGGAGGGAGGAGGAATGGGTTTACCTGATATCCGAGCCTATTATCATGCAGTTCTGTTAACTCAGATAGTAGACTGGTTTCAAAGCAGACAATCTAAACAGTGGGTGCTGCTAGACGCAGCGTTCTCAGCATCTGATCCCAGGGCCCTAATGTGGATTAAACCAATTTTAAGGCCTGAAAAGGGATCTGATGGCCCTCTCTCCCCAGGTCCTTCTTAGAGGCTGGGATTTAATCAGAGTAAAATATAAGCTCTCCACAATCCCAAATCCTCTTATGTCACTACTGGATAATCCTCACTTAGCGATGGGTCTCCACTCCAGCTCTTTACTAGGCTGGAAACGTGAATTCTGGCCTCAGGTACGCCATCTTTTGGGATCTTCCACAATGCTAAAATGGGAGGAGCTCGGAAACACGTCCAATAAACCCACTATAGATTGGTTTACCTGGAGGCAGATAAGAGAATTTTATAGTTCTCTTTCACCAAAAATTAATATCCATAGAGGCTTGACCTTCTTTGAATCCCTATGCTCTTCTTCAATGAGCACGGAACACAAGATCTCACTCCTGTACTCTGAAATAGTATGCACCTCCAGTACGAAACATCTACTTAATGTAACCACTAAATGGGATGCAGATTTGGGTGAAAACCTTAAAGATGAACAATGGGAAAAAATCTTTTCATTGACCCATAAGTCTTCCATTTCCTCCTCCTTCCAAGAAAGGAACTATAAGATCTGGGCAAGATGGTATAGATGCCCCTCTCTAATTGCTAAATTTAAGGCAGATGAATCGGCCTCTTGTTGGCGGCGTCCAAGGCAAGTAGGCTCATATATTCATATATGGTGGAGTTGTCCACTGATTCAGCCATTTTGGAAAACAATATTTGACATTAACCGCTCCCTGTATTTGGAAGACCTCCCATTTAAACCAGTGACAGCCCTCCTGAATTTGATACCTGGTAAAATCTCCCAAGCAAAAAAAAATTTGACAAGCACTCTTATGATTATAGCCAAACTCCTCATCGCAAGGAACTGGAAAAGTACTAATGTCCCAATGGTAAACCAAATTTTTACTGAACTGAATGAGATTTGCAGATTAGATGATTTGTTCCATAGTGCCCATGACCGTAATGAGGCCTTTACCAGAAAATGGGCGGTCTGGTACGCGTACAGGGAGTCGGACGGAGCTAAATCCCTCCTCTCCAGAGTTCCATTATAAGGAATTAACATTTAAATGCAATCCCTATATGGCATAAGAATACTACTTTTGACTTCGTCCTAGATAATGGATTATTAATGCATCTGTTCTATGTATATAGACTTGGCATTATGAGGGACTTAAAAGATCTAATTTTATCTTGGTCTGTTATTAGAAATGATATGCTGGGGGATCTGGGGGGGGGGGGGGGAGCATGGCAAATATGTTTCTATGTCTCATTTTTCTGGGGTCCTATGTTATGGGCCCCTTCCTTTTCTTCTTTCTCCCTTTTTTCTTTTTCTTATTATCGTCTTGTCCTCTTCACTTCTACTTTTTTCTCACTGATGTGTTTTTTCCTTCTGGAGAGTCTATAACTCCCCACATATAACCGAAATGGGACCAAATTCATTATTTTAATTTTTGATGCTTGAATATCTATATCTAAAAACACATGTTGTATAGGCAAGGATGATTAAGGTATTTAGTGTTTATTGATTGAATGATTGTAACTCTCCAGAATCTGTTGTTGTCTATATGTGTTTGTTATATGAAAAATGTTCAATAAAAAGTTTTATTACAAAAAAAAAAAAAAAAAAGTTGAAATACCATGATTTGACTTTATGATTCTGTCAAAGTTGAAATACCCTGAGTGAACTATATGTAGTGATTTAAGAGTCACCCAGTATCCCAGTTTCTTATGGAAGTAGGACAAATGAGACAGTAGCCAACACTAAGCAAAAAGAGATTGGCTGAGGTGAGTGACATTGTAGTTAAAAGGCTGTGAGGGCACATCTCATTTCTCACCATAGTCAGAAAAGACTGTATTTTTGAAAGAGGGAAGATTCATAATTCCTGACACTTGTAAACTGATGAAAGATCCAAAGATCTAAAGTTTAAGACAAAAAAAATATCAAGAAGTAAAAACATCTGTGCTTTCATTTAAGGAAGTGGTGGCCATCACCAAATCACTTGATAATCATATAGACCCAAATTTTGAGGCCATCATTGAAAAAATGTTAACAAAATTAGCAGAATTTCAACGAACCTCAAGCTGTATTTCCTCCACTCTTGTTTAAACCCCCCCCCCCAACCTTAATCCCAAACATGGCTAATGATAGCCCAACAAAAGCGCCCTGCCCACTATTGCCTCAAACTTACGTTGCTGCCTGGTGTAGCTGATGGGCTGAGTGCACATTTTTACCCTTACACCCCTTACTGCAATAACCTTTTAATGATTTTCTCAATCATAACTCCAAGAGGTCTCTATTTCCTTTTTCAATTGCACTATTGTTGCATTGCTATTGTATATAAACACAGGAATATGTAATAATCATTCTTAATGATGCCTGTCATTAGACAATTTTGCCTTTATAGCAGCAGGCGCAAATGTATTTTCATCCATTAGCTTCTGGATCTCTGGTATGTTCCCACTGCAAATGACAGTAATGCAGACAAAATATCTAATAAGCAAATATACTGTACTACAATATAAAATAGTAAAATGCTTATTACACTGCTTAGATTCTTGGTGTAAGTTATTTTTGGTGCAGGCTTTGGCCTAGTTCTTGGAATGTTCCTAAACCTTTACTGTCTGTGACTAACTTTAATTTTCTTTATTGATTTTTACCCTAAACCTCCTTATTAGTACCCTACTCGAACCTTACAACACATTTAAGACAAACCTTCCTCTATGTTATCAGCTAACCTTATTGATGTCTAACCCTAACCCTCCTTTTTGTCAATAAAATTAACCTTCCTTTACCCTTTCCCTTACATGAACAGTTAACACAGACCTAAACTAAAGACTGATCATGCTAGCACAATACAAGGGGAAAAGAGGCGCCAAATAATTGACAAAACTGTGTTAAAAACAGCTAAAATAGAAAAAGGTGAGGTGGCTTCATATATCAAATAAACAAATGTTATTAATCACTAGACAACCCATTTCGTGGGTCTTTGCCCACTTCCTCAGGCCAAATACAGTGCCAGAAATCAATCAAGCCTGCATGAGGGGCGCATTGCATAGTGCTTAATAAAATTCGTTTTTTACTTATATGAATTCTTCGTCATTGTGGTAAGCCACCTCACCTTTTTTTTTTATTTTAGCTGTTTTTTAACACAGTTTTAACCATTATTGGGAGTATCAGTTGAAAAAGTCGCTGCCAAAAATGGGCACAATTGTTATTTATCGATATATGTGGGTGCAATTGTTATTTATCCATATATGTGGACACAAATCTTATTTATCGTAATAGAGAAAGCCATTATGCTATTGAGTGGACGGCTTTATTTTAATTGAAATTTATCGTATTATTGTTAGTGGGGATCAGGGGGTGTTAAGGTTAGGCACCACTAGGGGGTCTTAGAGTTAGGCACTACCAGGAGGGTCTTAGGGTAAGGCATCACCAGGGTGGTCTTAGGGTTGGGCACCACCAGGGTGGTCTTAGGGTTAGGCACCACCAGGGGGTAATAGGTTTAGGCACCACCAGGGGGGGTTCTGAGGGTTAGGCACCACCAGGGGAGGGTTCTGTATGAAAGGAGGGAGAGATTCAACATTATTGGTAAATTTACCGATAATGTAATGCCGCAGTTAAATTGTTATTTAACGTTATCATTTTTGTTATTTAACTTTGCGCTTAAATTGTTATTTACCGATATTGCTAGTAATAACGTTATTAAATGCCACGCCCAAATTAGCTCACAACTTTTTCAAATGTATGCTTATTGGGCGCCTCTTTTCCCCATGTGTTACCCACCCTCCTTTGGGAGGAGTGTTCCATTTTGGTTAAGTGTACCCCCTTCCCTATAGCCAATATTGGGGTTCTTTGCCAAGGGTGCAATAAGCACCCAGTGTATCTGGACACCCGAATGGAGTCGGGGTTGTTGATCTCCACCTGCCATAATTGGTTGGTTGCCCATCTGCAACCTCCATTTGTGAGTACCATCCTCTACCACAATTGTAACCCTTTGTCATTAATTATTACACTACTGCTGCCGTTGTCGCTGTGCTTTTTTCTTTCAGGGTGTTTTTTTTTTTTTTTTAAACAATATTTTATTGCGAGAATTTTCCCTCAAAAAATGTTCTTCCATTTATACAGGCAAAGAAAGCATGCAATGCACGAGAAAGCATAGCCCAAAACAACAGATTTTACAAGGATTGTGCAATTTAGACATTGCCAGCACAAACTTACCCTCCCCTTCCCCCCAAAAAATAGCCTCACCCCCCACCCTTACCCTTCCTGTGCCACTATTTCTCTAGATTGGGTAGATTCCACCTTGTAAAAGGAAACCAAGTAAGCAGGGGAAAGAGGTACCCAGAGAAGATAAAATGCGTTAAAAACAAATAGCAGTGCCTAATAGTGCTTGTAGCCACAAATAAGGCTACAAGCACTATTAGGAGGTGCCTTATTTGTGGCTACAAGCACTATTAGGCACTGCTATGTGGCCTGAGGAGGTGGATATGCACCCACGAAATGCGTTGCCAGTGCAATAAAATTCTATTAATACGTGAATTTGTCTTCATTGAGATAAGCCACCTGACTTTTTTTTCATTTTATTTGTTTTTAATGCATTTTATCTTCTCTGGGCGCCTCTTTCCCCTTTATCCTGTGCCTTCACCCTCCTTTCGGAGGGGGATCATCCCTCTTTGACCAATTTAGGTCATTTGAGTTTTGCTTTTTACAAGAGTGTGACAATCACCAGCTCCATCTGGTCTCCCGAGTGGAGTCAGGGTTATACATCTCCACCTGCTTCTAGTGGTCGGTTGCTCTTCTGCAACCCACCTTTGTGAGTATAATCCATCTGCATATTTTATATACTTCTGGTACTGTGACATACTACACCATTTGGGCTCCTGTTGTCTCTGTGTTTTCTGCTGGGAGAATTTTTTTTTATCCCTACTTTTTGTACCCCTAGGTGAAAAGTCAGTAGAAAAAGTAAATTGCATATGGGCCATAATGTACTATATATTATATATTTGCACGTTTGCAAATTCCTATTCACGTGTGTTAAACAATCACCATCCTTCAATGCTGGCGATTGTTGTCGTTAAATCCAGCCCATTGACTCAGATATAGGAGCTTTAGTATGCATTTTGCTAACTTTTTTATTTTAAAACTCTGACAAAGAGGAACATACTATGAAAGTCATTTTATGGGACTATATTTTGTTTGGATGCTTGTTTGGATGCTGGACTTGGTGGGGAGAAAGTAGCACCCAAGTTTAACATAGTGTGAAGATGGTTTGCTAAAATGATGATGGGCAGCAATAACCCATGATTCGGGAAATATTTAGACAACATTATTTAATAAACTGATCAATCTGTCTCACACTCCCGCACCAACATTTCTGAATTTCTGACACAGTATTCTCATTGGTGTAAACAAATTGTTTGTGGCTTATTTCTTCACAAGACTAAGATGGGATATTAGGGGGTAAAAGATTGCAGGTCTTGCCTTTTTCCTACTGGCCTGTATTTATTAAACAATTGTTAGATTGAAGTATATCTTTTGAAATTACAATTTTATTTCTGTTTGATGTACATTATATACAGCTTGACTTGCAACTAAAAAAGGGGAAGCTGAAGCAGTGAAGAGGTTAAGGAGCTGTGACAGTGTCTGATGAGCAGAGCTTGTATGGCAAAAAGCCAGCTGTAATATCTTCTCATCAAATGCTCGGCATGTGCTGCCCACTTAATTAGCTTGCCTCCACCCTCCTGTCAAAGGCCTAATAATGAACTGAGTTTTTATTGGCTCAATAAGTGACCTGTAACCATATGGCAGCAACTCATGACCCAAAACCCATGGATTTGTAATGATGCATTAACTTTTAATTTCAAATTGACAAGGGAAACCAAGTCTTGTATTAAATACTTACGCAACATTAGGTACATTTTCATCCGGTACAAGAAAACAAAAAGAATCAGCCAAGGTTTACACAGTAAAAAATATTTAACAGTGTATCTCTTCAATTTTTGACTATATAACATGCATGTCTCTTTGCGATTTGACATTCATAAATACGTGTGCATTGCTCTGTGGGAGTGCCAGACTTCCAACATGGCTGTATACAGAATCAACACATGAGATGTGTGCAAGTTTAAAGGACTACCTCAACATGTTGTTCATTTGTTATAGCCCAGTTCTGATTCAGATGTCCTGGTAAACAGAGTGATTTCCAAAAGCTAATTTTATAATAACAGTATATGTAAGTGCATATACAAAATGAAAAACGCCACATAGGGAACATATTCATTTCGTTGTTGGCTCTGACACCCTGGGCAATTGCATGCCAATCGCGTCACATTGCACCCCTGCCCCACCATCTATTGAGGTAGATCTTTTGTCTATAATTTGATCCATTTGGTTGGAGATAGATCAAAATTATGATCAACTGGCCATGCCTGGGCATTGATCTCTGATTGCATCACAACAATCAAATATGCTGGGGAAAATTGATTAGTGTATGGGCACCTTTAGTGAATTTTTTTTAATCTGAGCTATTACATTGTTACATAGTTGTTTGGTTGAAAAAAAGATATCCATCAATCTAATCAGGCAAAAACTAACACCATAGAAATAAATAAGAAAACATTAAGTACATTTCTGCACTATACCCTCACATATATTAGTTGATCCAGAAGAATACAATAAAAACCCTTACTAGCCTTGGTCAATGAACCTTTAAAGCTAAATAATTCCTTCCTGACTTCAGGTGGCAGTCAGATCAAATCCCTGGATCAACTCTGCTGGAAATTGCTTATTATTATAGTTGTGTGTGTCTTTCAATGCAAGCTAAGAATCCAAAGTGCAGGTATTGAATTTTACTTCCTGTGGTAAAATATTCCACATTTTATCCACTCTTGCTGTAAAGAGCCTCTTTCTCAATAGATGGCAAAACCTTTTTTCCTCCATATGCAGATCATGTCCCCTTGTTCTTTGTACAAGCCTACGGACAAAAAAGATAATCTCCCAGGCATTTGTATTGCCCTCTGATGTATTTATACATGTAAATAAGGTCACTGCG
Organism: Hyperolius riggenbachi; assembly: GCF_040937935.1. NCBI lineage: Eukaryota > Metazoa > Chordata > Amphibia > Anura > Hyperoliidae > Hyperolius > Hyperolius riggenbachi. Next base: position 378,534,744 of record NC_090647.1, on the reverse strand, counting down.
TCAGGCAACTTTTTTCTTTTTAACAAATCATTTTATTGATGATTTTAAACAAGAACAAGGCCAAAGGCCAACATAGAGAAGAACTGTAACGATTGTGGAACTTTCCCCGTGATCAGCGCACAACGCGTGCGCTGACACGGCGGAAATCCTCCACAAGCGTATAATTTGCAGGAACCCAGCAAAAGGTGCTACGCACCCGTAGAGGGAAAATTCCTGTCGGCAGATGGCGCTGGGGAGTGCAGAGGAACCAATCCTCTGTACCTCCACAAATGCCAGACAGGAATTGTACGAAACGCAGAACGCAATCGCAAGAGAGGCGATTGCGAATGAGAATGAGCAAAGAGACAGGTTGTATGTGTGTGTGCCAATCCAGTCGCCACCCCGCAACCGTATACACACAACAGCAGATATGAAATAGGAACGCGATCGCGAGAGGTGCGATCGCCAGACGAGACACAAGGCAGATCAGAACAGAATACGAGGTTAGCAAAGGCACAGCAAATAATACAATAAGGAGATACGGAAAATAACAAATGCTAGCTAACCGCGAACACCGCACTCATTCGCAACAGTGCACGCGGTTATGCGCGGTCTCCACGTGATAAGCACAATAGAGACAAGCACGCCTAACTAACCATTAACAGACAAACATGAAACAGAGGACGCGAGCGCTTGCTTAACGGTTACCTCACCAAGCCTCCAGCAAGCGTAGCAGACAGACACACGAAAACAGGGACAAGCGAGAGATAGGATCCACAGCACTAGCGAAAAGTGGCTAGCGCGATCCAAGTACAGAGTAGCAGAACAGAAGGATCCCCAGCGCTAGCGAAAAGTGGCTAGCGCGATCCCAGAAGACAGAACAGAAGGATCCCCAGCGCTAGCGAAAAGTGGCTAGCGCGATCCCAGAAGACAGAACAGAAGGATCCCCAGCGCTAGCGAAAAGTAGCTAGTGCGATCCCAGGAGACAGAACAGAAGGATCCCCAGCGCTAGCAAAAAGTAGCTAGTGCGATCCCAGGAGACAGAACAGAAGAGATAGCTGGTAGCAACCGCTGCACCAGCTATACTCCAAGAACAGAGATCAGAACCATTTCCTGTCAACCACCATAGGGACAGGACAATGGCAAACAGGCAAGACAAGACAGAACAGGCAATACAGATAATACAATCCTAACAGCACTAGGGAAATCTGCCTAGCGCAGATTTAGGAATTACTCTAAGCTGATGTTCAAACAGAGAGCAAGGCTGACACCCCACCAGGAGTGTTACATAGGACGAAATCCTTATGAACAGCCAAGCATTGTGGGAAAGACATAGTACTTATAGTACACGCCTCCAATGAATGCGGCCAGGCAATTTGCATGACAACGTATGCAAATTCCTCTGCAAGCACAAGCTGCAAAACTGACAGAAGCTCTTCTTTCCAGAGTCCTGCAACATGCAAACCTACACAATGGTCAAAAGGCTGGCTGCCTGCACAGGCAGCTGAGCAAATCATCACAGTACCCCCCCCTCCAGGGTCGAATTCCAGACGACCCTCAAAACTGCTATTAGCAACAGACTCAAACTGAAGACTCATGAAGGTTGGGGTAGCCCGACAAGGTCCAATTCCAGAGTCAGTCCACCCGAAACCGACCTCATCAGAAACAGAAGCCACCGAAACATGCCCATCAGTACTACCAGTCTCAGTATAACACCCATCAGGACTGTGACTGCCAGAGAAGAAGCCATCGACACCCTCCAGACAATACCCACCACCTTCCAAGGAGCGTCCGAAAATACCAAACCTGCCACAATACCTGTTCGAAGTGTCCCTTACAACACAAAAGCCACCGTTGATCTTATCCAGGGGACCAAGCAAAATTTCTCCCGGAATCTCCCAGAACCTTTTGAAGCTCCACAGAGATCCCAAGAGGGCAGAACAATCACCAGGCTCACATGGAGAATTACCAAGAACCCCCATGGAACCAATGACAATTCCGGATTCAGAATTACGAGGACACCCATCAAGATCAAGACTTTCAGGGACCACTTCTGGGCATGCAAGCAGGCAGGCTAAATCAGAGCATGTCTCCACCGAGGAAGCATCTGAGTACGCTGGTAACCGAGGTACACTTGGGCTTTCTGGGTCACAGAGCACACTGGGGTACACCAGCACAGGAGAAACCTCAGGACATGTCGGGGAACTGCCAACCTCAGAGTCCGGCACGAGGAAACCAAAACCAGGACTGGGCAGAGAATCATCACGAGCAATGGTCTCAAGCACTGGACTTTCAAAAGAAGACTCGGATTCAAATTCGGAAATTTCTGTGACTGCAATATCATCATTGACTACACATGATTGAAGCTCCACCAGAGCTGAAAAGGTAGCCAGCAAGGCAGCAATGCCTACGGAAGAGGGCAACACCTCAGAAGGACTTGGGGGACAGGAGACATCTCCTACAAGTTCTGCACCCTTTGGGAGGAACTCGAAGACCTCCAGAACATCAAACAAGACCTCAGGAACATCATTTTTCAAGTTTTCTAGGAAGGATTCTGAACTATCCATGTTACAGGGCAAAACTGGAACTTTATTTTGTGGACAGGGCAGATGTCCCAGGAATGGTTCCACCATAACCTGAGACTGGATCTCATCATCATGAGGGGAATGTACAATATTTACTGGAACACACACTGACTCCCTAACTTCATTCTCACTGTACCCAGAATTCTGTGTGGCAGTCAAACTAGCTTGTAACTCCAAAACTGCAGAAAAACAAGTAAAAAAAGCAGCAATACCTAGACGAGCCTCTAGGGGCAGGGCAGGAGATATTGTACAAGGCAATGTTGACTCATCCAGAGTACAGGGTGGAGAGTCAAAACTTCCCTCAGAGCAAGAAAGGGACTCACAAATGTCAGTGTGATTGGACATCATATTGTTATTCATGGGGCAGGGCAGGTTCAGAGAAAGCGTCTCTGAATAAGGCAAAGAGGGTTCAGCATCAGATTCGCAAAACCGAAGCGCTGTCTCACTCTTAGATTCGGCTAACAATGTCGAATCCGAGGAATCAGAACGCAAAACCTGCGAATCAAAATTCACTTTAGGTTGTGAAACTGATGCTTCTATAGCGCAAACCTCCGCGATCTGCAGAGCAGACTGCAAGGCATCTAGGACCGAAACGCTGGAGCAACTGTCCCCAGGCAACGGGCCCTTACAGGTGTGAACAGGGTGAGACAGAGACTCATTTGCAGAAGAAATGGTGACATCAACAGGACAAACTTTATTAGGCATATTAAATTTACTTTTGACGCTGCATAGTCGAGAACTTTTCCCCATAGCAGGGTCACAGACGGAAGATCTCAAAGATCTGTTTCTAAATGACAAAGGATCCCACACATCCTTAAGGAAACCGGCAGACTCATGCCGATCACAATCTGCAGGAACATCCGAGAAACAGGCATCAGATCGCACAGATTCAAACTGCTCACTGTCAGGAGCGAATCCTTTAGGATTCGCACAGGAATCAACCACAGCGGCACACTCATTCATTTCAGATTGCACAAAGTCAAGACTCACATGCTTTACCCCAGAAAGGCAGGAACAATCATCCGACAACGATGTCTCTTTATTGGAATCAATTGGTTGGTGTGTGTGCAACTCATCCAAAATCGTTTGCCATACATAGATCACCAGATCCACATCATCCTTGTCACATTCATCGGAATCAATCAGAAGGTACATAGAGTCAAGACAAGCATTCAAGACATCTTCGCTTTTTGCGATGTAAAAATCGCAAAAGGCTTTCCAATCAAAATCGAATTCCTCCAGCAAGGCCCCAACATCCCAGGAAGCAAATGGGGGTTCAAACAGGCCAGTATCCAGATAATCTCCATAGGGTTGGAGTTCAGGAACAAGAACAGATTTTTTAACTGCTTTAATGTAGTGTGCGATTCTACCTATAGCAGGATCCACATAAGCTTTGGATTGGGGCAAAAAAGCCGGAGACGGAACAACATCATTACAAACATCAATAGGAAGTGTTTTATTCCGATGCTTGCGTTTTTTAGTTTTTCTCTTTTTAGCCACTTTGCATGTCTGCTGTTTAAAACCTGAAGTGGCAACAGACACATTGAACTGATTGTCATACTGAAAAGTTTTGCATGGAAGGGAAAGATCAGCTGACTTATCAGCAGCTACACACTCAATCAGAGCAGGTGGTAAGCCAGGCAGTTTAAACCAGTGAGAGAATATCACTGCAAGCAACTGATACAGATTACCATTCCAAGAATTGATTTTTAACAGATTAAAAGCCCAGGTGAACAGACCGTCTTTTAGGAGCACATAGGCAAACAGAAGAGCCGACGTGGACGGATCAGAAATCTGAAAGGTGGGATTCAGACAAAACCTCACACATTCAGAAAGAAATTCCACCTTGGTCTCTGAATTAAGCCTTTTAAAGCTCTTAAAGACACAGGACCCAAACTCGACAAAATCGTACAAATCGGAATTTCCGTCTACACTGGGGTTTTGGGTTGGGCTGTTCATACTGTAACGATTGTGGAACTTTCCCCGTGATCAGCGCACAACGCGTGCGCTGACACGGCGGAAATCCTCCACAAGCGTATAATTTGCAGGAACCCAGCAAAAGGTGCTACGCACCTGTAGAGGGAAAATTCCTGTCGGCAGATGGCGTTGGGGAGTGCAGAGGAACCAATCCTCTGTACCTCCACAAATGCCAGACAGGAATTGTACGAAACGCAGAACACAATCGCAAGAGAGGCGATTGCGAATGAGAATGAGCAAAGGGACAGGTTGTATGTGTGTGTGCCAATCCAGTCGCCACCCCGCAACCGCATACACACAACAGCAGATATGAAATAGGAACGCGATCGCGAGAGGTGCGATCGCCAGACGAGACACAAGGCAGATCAGAACAGAATACGAGGTTAGCAAAGGCACAGCAAATAATACAATAAGGAGATACGGAAAATAACAAATGCTAGCTAACCGCGAACACCGCACTCATTCGCAACAGTGCACGCGGTTATGCGCGGTCTCCACATGATAAGCACAATAGAGACAAGCACGCCTAACTAACCATTAACAGACAAACATGAAACAGAGGACGCGAGCGCTTGCTTAACGGTTACCTCACCGAGCCTCCAGCAAGCGTAGCAGACAGACACACGAAAACAGGGACAAGCGAGAGATAGGATCCACAGCACTAGCGAAAAGTGGCTAGCGCGATCCAAGTACAGAGTAGCAGAACAGAAGGATCCCCAGCGCTAGCGAAAAGTGGCTAGCGCGATCCCAGAAGACAGAACAGAAGGATCCCCAGCGCTAGCGAAAAGTGGCTAGCGCGATCCCAGAAGACAGAACAGAAGGATCCCCAGCGCTAGCGAAAAGTAGCTAGTGCGATCCCAGGAGACAGAACAGAAGGATCCCCAGCGCTAGCAAAAAGTAGCTAGTGCGATCCCAGGAGACAGAACAGAAGAGATAGCTGGTAGCAACCGCTGCACCAGCTATACTCCAAGAACAGAGATCAGAACCATTTCCTGTCAACCACCATAGGGACAGGACAATGGTAAACAGGCAAGACAAGACAGAACAGGCAATACAGATAATACAATCCTAACAGCACTAGGGAAATCTGCCTAGCGCAGATTTAGGAATTACTCTAAGCTGATGTTCAAACAGAGAGCAAGGCTGACACCCCACCAGGAGTGTTACATAGGACGAAATCCTTATGAACAGCCAAGCATTGTGGGAAAGACATAGTACTTAAAGTACACGCCTCCAATGAATGTGGCCAGGCAATTTGCATGACAACGTATGCAAATTCCTCTGCAAGCACAAGCTGCAAAACTGACAGAAGCTCTTCTTTCCAGAGTCCTGCAACATGCAAACCTACACAATGGTCAAAAGGCTGGCTGCCTGCACAGGCAGCTGAGCAAATCATCACAAGAACATATACAGATGTAAGCATGAATACATTCTGAAAGCTAACAACCATCTCAGTGCACTACACAATTAATGTAGCATATTAACATCTCTTTCAATTATTATATCGAGAGTAATAGTTATAAAGTCCCAAAGACTGAGAACCATAAGTTGTGTCCATTCTGCAAATTAATACAGAGCTTAAAGTGAATGGGAACCACATTTAAAAAAATGAGACAGATACTTACCCAAGGAGAGGGAAGGCTCTGGGTCCTATAGAGCCTTCCCGCTCCTCTCCTGGTCCCCTCGTTCCAGTGCTAGCTCGCCCCGGTAGCAGTATTTGACTAATTTAGTCAAATACTGCTTTACTCGGCGGAAGGAGGCTTCAGAAGTTTTCAGGAAGCCCGAGTGCTCCTGAAGAAGGGCGCCTGCTCAAGCACGCTCTCTTGCACGCTCACGCCTGTGCAGTATGGAGCCGCACGTCTTCAGGTGGACACGGCTCCCGAAGACTTCCAAATACCCTTTCGGTGGGGGATTGAAACGGGGGGAGCCAGCACAGGATAGAGGGCGCCGAGAGAGGAAACGGAGGGCTCTATATGACCCAGAGCCTTCCCTCTCCTTAGGTAAGTATTTGCTTCATTTTTTTAACCTCTTGAAGACCGCAGTGCTAAACCCCCCTAGTGACCAGGCCATTTTTAGTAAAATAGGCCACTGCAGCTTTAAGGCTAAGCTGCAGGGCCGCACAACACAGCACACAAGTGACCTCCCCCCCTTTTCCTCCCCACCAACTGAGCTCTCTGTTGGTGGGGTCTGATCGCTCCCCCCATGTTTATTTTTTTTAAATAAATATTATTGTTACTTTTTTTTGTAAAAAAAAAACTGTTTCTTTAAAAATCCTCCCTCCCCACAGCCAGCCAATTATGGCGATCGGCTGTCATAGGCTTCTGTCTATGAGAGCCGATCGCTCTCTTGTCCCCCAGGGGGACAGCCGTGTGACACGGCTGTCCCCAGTACAGCGCTGCTGCATATCGCAGCGCTGTACATGGAAATAGACGGCGATCACGGATCTCCGCCCCCCAAGCAGGAGATGCGCGCGCAGCCTGCGTGCGATCTCCTGCAAAACAGCGCCCCAGGACTTTACGCCAATCGGCGTTAGGCGGTCCTGGGGCTGCCGCCACGCCCGTCGGCGTGACGCGGTCGGCAAGAGGTTAAAATGCGGTTCCCATTCACTTTAAGAAGCTAAGATAGAAGAAGAAAATAAAATAAAAGAGGCACATTTTTTCTAAGCTAAGGCCTAGTTCACATTAGACAATACAAATGACGATGCTTTTGAAACGCAATGTACACGATCGCATGTCATCTGCATTGCCATGCACTTTGCTGCTGATCCCATTCACTACAGTTCTGCTGAGAATGTGTGCATCAGTGCGAAATCACATTGCACTGCTGCACAGTGCATGAAGTGTGAATGTCAGACAGTGCAGCCTATGCACTTCTGATGTTATTACCTGTCGCACACCATACACGGTGCCAAATGTGCATGGCAATTTGTATAGTATGAACAGGGCTGAAATAAACTCAGCTTTTCCAACCATTTCTTGGTAAGTGAGATTTGCCATCCCAATTTAGTTGTCCATCTCTGTTCCAGTATGACCTTCCTATATTGTGGTGCCCAAAACTTTATCCTATAATCGAGATGTGGCCTCACTGGTTATTTATACAGATATAGTTGTATCCTAGTGCCTTGTGATTGTATTTCCTGTTTTATACATACCAGAGTTTTATTTACTTCAGCTGATGCTGCTGCTTTAAGTTGAATCCAGTTGTTTAACTTATTATCCATCAGTATCCCCAAGTCCTTCTCCAAGTCTGATGTTCCAAGCTGTAAACCATTTATCATATACAGTATGTTGTTCTACCATTGCCACATCCAAGGTGTATGACCTTACATTTATGTACATTAAATTTAATCTGCCATCTGTCTACCCATATGGCCATGCTGTCGAGATACTGCTTATTGTTTATTATTCTGTATAATTTTGTATCATCTGACAAGATAGCAACATTACTTTGTATTACATCAGCTAGATACTTAATAAAAAAAATGATAAGGTTTAGACCTAGCACTGACCCTTTGGGGATCCCATTTCTAATAGTTTCCAATTTTGAATATGATCAGTTTACCACCAATCTTTGCCTTCTGTCCTTTAACCAGTTCTCTATCTACATACACACATATTAATTGCTGTAAAGTTAAAACACACCCACACGAAGGGCACTCATATCAAGGACCCAAACCTTGGGCCCTAAGCAAATTGTGCCCCAGACAATGAAAGCTATTCTCCCTTTCTAAACATAACATAGCCACACCAGTTGCTTGGTTTTATTAAACTTAGCACTGCCGTAGGGACCATGGTTACAGTGGTCACAGCCACAACAAGGCCGTGTCCTGGGGGGCCCACTTTTCCTTTCCTCTCTCCCTGACATTGCCCTCCTGATTGGCCTCTTGCTGCTTTGAACGTGGTATATCTTTGTCCTTACAGTGGGGAAGATTACAGTGCACTGCTACTGCTCTGTACTTCCTGCTTTTGAGTTTGGGCTCTAATGTCTGATCTGCTAAGCAGGACGTACAGAGCAGTTGTGGTGCAGAGCCGACAGATGGGACCTGCAGTACATGGAACCAGTAGGAGGTGAGTGTGTGTGCTGCCTTTATTCCTCCCTGCTGACCTCCATAACCAGTGGGGGAGGGGGTAAAAGGTGGAGTGTGGCACATCTGACCTCTGTAACTAGGGAAATTGAGTAGGAGGGGACACATCGGCCTACCCGACTTAGATGGGTGAGAGCCCATTTGGCTACCATACTGGGGTGGGGGGACAAATCTGGCACCATAGTGGGGTGGGGGAAGCATTTCTGGCTACCATACTGGTAAGGGGACACATCTGGCTACCATAATGGGGTGGGGGGAGGGGAGCACATCTGGCTACCATACTGGGGTGGGGGAGCACATCTGGCTAGTGGCTACCATACTGGGGTGGGGGGAGGGGAGCACATCTGGCTACCATACTGGGCTGGGGGGGAGGGGAGCACATCTGGCTACCATACTGGGGATGGGGCAGATGTGGCTACCATACTGGGGTGAGGGAGCACATCTGCTTACTATGCTGGGGAGAAGAAAGCACATCAGGATATCATACTGTAACACCTCCAGAACACTTTAACTGTAAAGAAATCCTCCAGACACCAATCAAATTCTTTTAAAGAAAATGTTGTATTAAATCATATGGATAAAAAAGTTTAGTGACAAAACATTCATAAACTTCTTATCTTCAGCCTGTTAGGATCAGGGCTAGTTCAGGAACCATATATGTAATTCAGTTTATTAGCATTTACTTGCCAGAATTTTTCTCACACAGCACTCCGCTGTCTGCCACTTCTTCACCGCTGTATTTTTAAAGTGGACCTGAATTCTTGCATAAGACAGAAGGGAAATTAGAGAAATGTCTGGTGGTTACCTAGCAACATCCAGGATGAGACAAATATGTTGAATTGATGATTGTGAATGATCACTTAATGTATAAGAAGCACCGCTTTCTCCTCTGTATTTTGTCTGCCAGCTGTTGTCACACAATCTCTCCAGACACTGCACTGCGGTCTTCACTCTTTTCCTTTAATCCTATCACTTGTTTCTCTGTCTCACTCTTGTATGCATTGCTGTCCTGCTGTCCCTGTGTCACTGTAATGTCTCTGCTGTTTTCTGTGATCTCTCTCTGTTACAGGTATTTCTTTTAACCAAGTCACAGTGTCAACATATAATCCGAACTGTTCAGGAAGTGGTGAACATTGAATTTTTTTCCATTTTGACTCGTGGTCTATTTCTGTTTGTGGAAAACATATTTGACAGTGCCTAGAACTGTGGTTGCGATGATCTTATTTTTCCTCTTTAGTTTATGTTCCATTTCTCTGAGGCCTTTCTGTTTTGACCAGTCATGCAGCCCACCACTGCATGATTCCTTGATTTTCTCTGAAACCCTCTTCTACAATCCTTTGCAGTATGACCACCATGGTGACAGATGCAACATCCAGATTCCTCTGTGTTACTGTATCTCCAGCTTGGATTTTCTCTTCTGAGTCCACTTTTCTCCATGTTTTGTTTCATTTTGGTTAACTCTTCATTTAGTTCTTTGAGTGTCGTTTTTATTTCTCTCAATTCCCCCTCAGTATTATTGGTTTTGGCTTCAACTGCTGAATTCTTATACGCAATTATTGTGGTGTTTTGGTGCAGTGTTCCCAGCTGATTGGCTTCTTCCTCCTGACTGAGCTTGATAGCGAAGCTTTGACGTTTCCGGAAATTCAAAGCTGGATAATAGTCCACTTTCTGTTTTAAGGATCTTTTAATAAAGTTGCTCCTTAATCCCCATATAAACTGGTCTCTCAGCCACACAGCAGAATCTATGGTAGTTTGTCCTTTTTCTTTTTCCTCTTTTATCTGGAGTCCACTCATTATTTCTTGTAAGGCATTGGCGAACTGAGGAATGTTTTCGTTGTCCTTCTGAATTCTATCTACAAATCTCTTTCTCAACAAATGCAGCTCTGTAAGATGTCCATAATTTGGTTTAGCGATACTGGTGTGGGCAATTTAGCATTAATGATGGTTCGTTGAGCATCTCCCTCCAAGGTTATCATTGTTATTTCCATATGCAGCTCTATGGGCACTATATAAGCCTGCGCAGCACTCTCCATTCTTTCACTCCACTCTCTCAGGGCCATATTATAACCATTGAACTTTGGCAAGTAGGCAGCTAACATCCCCATAGCAGTCATGATAAACACTGATGTGTAGCTTGCTGACCAATTTACTGCAGCCTGAGTAGCTGAAGCATCATTTCTGGTGGATAGTGTAGGCTCAGATTCCATCTTTCAATTTGAAGGCACTTAGGTAATATCCTGCCGACTACGCCAAATGTAACACCTCCAGAACACTTTCATTGTAAGGAAATCCTCCAGACACCAATCAAATTCTTTTTAAGAAAAATTTGTATTAAATCATATGGATAAAAAAAGTTTAGTGGCAAAACATTCATAAACTTCTTATCTTCAGCCTGTTAGGGTCAGGGCTAGTTCAGGAACCATATATGTAATTCAGTTTATTAGCATTTACTTGCCAGAATTTTCCTCACACAGCACTCTGCTGTCTGCCACTTCTTCACCGCTGTCTTTTTAAAGTGGACCTGAATTCTTGCATAGGACAGAAGGGAAATTAGAGAAATGTCTGGCGGTTACCTAGCAACATCCAGGATGAGACAAATATGTTGAATTGATGATTGTGAATGATAATAATAATAATCCAAACATTAGTATAGCGCTTTTCTCCTGTTGGACTCAAAGCGCTCAAGAGCTGCAGCTGCTGGGATGCGCTCAAGAGGCCACCCTGTAGTGTTAGGGAGTCTTGTCTTGAACTCCTTACTGAATAGGTACTGACCCTTGCCAGGATTCGAACCCTGGTCTCCCATGTCAAAGGCAGAGCCCTTAACCAGTCGCTATCAAGCCACTGAATGATCACTTAACGTATAAGAAGCATCACTTTCTCCTCTTTATTTTGTCTGCCAGCTGTTGTCACACAATCTCTCCAGACACTGCACTGCAGTCTTCACAATTTTCCTTTAATCCTGTCACTTGTTTCTCTGTCTCACTCTTGTATGCATTGCTGTCCTGTTGTCCCTGTGTCACTGTAATGTCTCTGCTGTTTTCTGTGATCTCTCTCTGTTACAGGTAATTTTTTAATATCCTGGTCTTTCTTTCTTATTGCTTACTGTTTCTCTTCTGGCTTATCTCTCCAGTATTGCTGCTCTTTATTGGCCTGTAGTTGTGAGTGTTCTCTCTCCTCTCCTGTAATGTCTGCAGCTCTCTTTCTCTTCCTTAGTTTAGTTTTCAATAAGTGCTCACTTGTCTGTGGCTCTGCCTTGCTCAGACTGTCTCACCAATGGCTGGTCTCTTCTAGGGATGATCGGAATGAGCAAATTCCGTTACGCCGGAATTCGCGGATTCCGCCAGTGCTGAATTCAGTCGCTATGAAAGTTCCGCCAGATTTTTGCGAAATACCGCGGAATTCTGGATTCCGGCGGAAAAATTAAAATAATCGCAAATGGAACCTTCTTTATGCTAAATGGTAGCCCATAGAACATATTGACTGTTCCCTTAGTCCTTTTTCTCTCTCATACCTTCCTCCCGGAGGGAGGAGGTGTTGTCTTCCAGGGAATTGTAGGATTTCAAAAGCCAGCTTACATACCTTGGCCGGGAATCGAACCCAGGTCTAGTGCTTGGTAGGCAGCTCTCTTCACCACTATACCACCACCAACACTACGTGCTGAAGCCAGCCTAGCATGTACCATTATGATATATCCAAGAGAAAAATGAGCTTGCTTAGGGAATTGTAGGATTTCAAAAGCCAGCTTACATACATTGGCCGGGAATTGAACCCAGGCCTACCGCTCTGTAGGCTGCTATCCTAACCATTATACCACCAACACAACACACTACAATGCTACATGCTGAAGCCAGCCTAGCATGTACCATTGTGATATATCCAAGAGAGAAGAAGGGAGAAGGGAAGAGGAAGGGAGAATTTCTGTCGAGCCTTCTTATTAGGCCGATCAGTTGAAATCAGTTCGGTGGGGAAAAAAGTGTGAATTCCGTAAAATTCCACGGAATTTCATATTGTTCCGCGGAAATTCCACCATATGTCCCTATGTCATATACATATGCCAGGAGGCCGCAATAGCAGCATAGGGGGCGATATTATGGCTGGGAACGCAGAGAATCACTTGCGTTCCCATGCCTGTCGGCCGGTGACGGCCAAACCGGAAGTGTTCGCCGGCAGGTGCAGGAGCATCTGAGTGGGGCTGCGAGGGCACCGATCACCTGCAGGGGGCTGAGGGAAGCCCCAGGTGAGTAAATCTCATTTTTTTTAGAGACTTAAGGATCGCTTTAAAGTGCAAGGCACACCTTCCTACAAGGAGGTAGCCATTTCTTGTAGTATGGAGGCAGTAGCATTGGCAAACATTGGTCAGAGGGTACAACGAACAGGACTTCTAGCAGAGCTGGTAGCGCTCAATGGAGTTCTTGGTAAGTAACTGCAAAAATGAGTAAGAGCATTGCAAGCTCACCTGCAAAGCCGCAGGGCGAAACCCAAATCATTAATAAGAATTGATTTGTTTGTATTTGATTTCAGGAGTTGGGCAATATGGAATCGAGAAAACAGAGATGCTTGCAGCCGAGACAGAGATGTCAGTCGGATAAGCGAAAGTTTCCAGAGGCCAATCCAGGTTTGGAGAAAAGCGAGATTTCTGAGATTGGAAAGCTGACGGAGCAAAGCAAAATGCAAATTGCTAATGTTTTTCTTTCCCAAGGGGGTGCTCTCATAAGGAAGAGTACCGTGCTGATGGTGATCCTAGGCTGCCATTTCGTCCTAGGAGACCGAAGAGAGGACATTCTCATGTACAATAAGGGGTTAATGAGAACACAAGGCCCAAGCATGTTAATGTTTGGAGAAAAAGGTACTGATCATTTCCCACTTCCCTCTGATTGGCCCGACTGGACCGAACCCGGAAGAAGGAAAAGATCACTCGTGCCAGGTGGAAACAAATTTCAGGGCACAATGTTGGTAAAAGGTATGAAGGGTCAGGTGTGCTGGAAATGTGATGTGAACGGCAGCTTAAATTTGCTCTGGCAGGTCACACTCCCGGAACCAACGCACCGATCCGAAGTTTTGTTAAAAGGTACATTGCAGTACAATGGGTACATGCAAAAGGTGGAGTGTGTTGTTCAGGATTACCTTGTCTTGGTTCCCAGGAGTGAGATGGTTCTAGATTGGAGAGGAACGAGCAGTAAGCGTCACTTATCCTCCAGGAGAGAAGCAGTGAACAATATCACACTCTGGAACAACCAACAGAATGTGTCTCTGAGACAACTATAGACACGTAAAGGCTGGAAAGCCGAGGGGTTTTGGTTCTCGGAACGAGAAGTAAAAATCGAGATCCAGACATTTTCAGGGGACAAAAAGGGTGGGGAGAGCAATCCCGAGGAAGGGAGTGTCAACACAGGTAACATCATCCTCACTACATGGGTCACAATATGAGACAAGATTACACAGTCCATATTCAAGCACTTATCCTCATGCTAGATGGGTAAGTGAGGGGGTACTCTTAATTGAAAGATTGCAGAGAGTACATTCTTCCCGACCTAAGGTACGCATTTTGCCTCAGGATATAAGGGGGGCAATAGTCCAATCAGGACAGTTGAGAACATCTTTTGTCATTGATATGCTAATCAATTTCCCAGAAGAGTACCTACCGTATTCTTCTGGGGAGGGCCACAAGGGTTAACATGGGACGTGAGTTTAATGGATCAGGGGACCTTTTGGATTAGAGAGGTAGAATCCTGGGATACATCAGGTTGCACCCCTGGGACTCTCTATGATGGAAGGGTGATGGGACTAAAACGGGGGAGTTTAAAAAAAGAGCCCTTAGTCCAGGAGGATGAAGGACCATGGACATACGGTTTTTGCATCTCACAGTCCCTAGAGTTTAAAGGTCCAAATAGATCTTGCATAATGAGAAGGGGAACCGTGACAGTAAAAGTGGGGGTTCCCACAACTCCTAAAGCTCAGGTAGGCACTCTGCTAGTGACTACCCAGGAGCCCCACCTACCATCATGTGATACACATCAGGTTGTAAAAAGTGGCCCTTTTCAGTTAAATCAGCTGAGGGCGACTCCAGTTATCATGGAGGCCCAGCTTCAATTGATAACTTGGCAGATTAACTTAGAAGAGTGGGTAATATCTAATATCTACCCTAACTGCAGCACTGTCGCTGCCACCCTGGTACAGGCTTTTATGTCATGGGCACATTCCACAGGGAATATTGTAGCCAGAAGGAGGTCCCGGGATGTAGCAGATACAATCTTGGGAGGCATGGGTGCTGGAATGGGGGTAGCAAACAGTGTAGACATAGAAGGTATGACAGAGGTCATTCAACAATTAGGCACATTGGGACAACAGAATGTGGGTACCCAACATCATCTGAACTTGGTTTTGTAACAGTTAACGCACAACACATATAAAGTTCAGGGGTATGCTCAAAGGCACATTCAAATAATTCTTCAGAAGATGATTGCACATGATAGGAGTAATGCATGGGAAACAGCATGCCTGCCAATACAGACCGAGTTAACAGCAGATTTTAAGATAATGGCTCAAGCCTTTTCAGAAGGTAAAACTCCTTTACAGCTGAGACTTGACAAGGAGCGATTTATCGATTTTCCTGGGGAAGGATCTTTTGCATGGAGGCAACGAGATGTTTGGGTAAACAGATGGAAAGGGTGCGACAATTCTTTATGCACTGCTACTTCCTTAGTTCCTACCGATGGAGAAACCCAGGTAGTTTTTCCAGTAGTATCCCTGGGTACACCTGTTTCCTCAACACATGTCTTACACCATGACCTGAGAGGTCAACATTTTTTTGTGCTAGATGGAGAGGTGAAACAAGTAGACTTGTCGTCATGCTGGCACTTCTCAGAGAAGTATCTGTGTTTGCCGGGGCAAGTCCGGTGGAGTGAGGAAGTATGCTGGCTCAATAACACAGAATGTACAGCTGCCATTCAAAGAATCCATTCTAAAGCCAAACCAATATCTCCTGTGACTGAAGGAAAAGTTTGTTTTTTAAACACGATGTCTAATTACACATTCATGGTACATTTACATAATTATTCCGACCAGGTTGATCTTTCGAGGGGAACTTATTGTGTGAGCAGAGATCCCATATGGATCAAGTCATCAAAGTTTGATTACGTCATTCCTCAAATTGTTAAGAGAACTCTAAAGTTCAAAGCTCCACAGGAAGTTCCCATCCTGAGAGATAACACGCCATGGGACAAATGGGTACAGGTTTTGACACAAGATCACACTTTGTTAAAACGGTTAAACAAACAGAACACTAAACTAGAGGTGATAGTTCACCATGATCAAGGTGATCTTAAAGAGGTTGAACACAAATATAATCAGGTGAGTTCCAGTCTGACCTGGTGGAGAAGGTTTCTGGCGATGTTCCAGGGACATTCGGACTGACCCTCTGCAGTTCAAAATTTCTTCCTACACCCACTGGTCGTAGTGATGGGGATGACAATCTTGGGCATCATTATACAGGTGAGTTTGTGTGTGAAATTACACAAACAAATTAACATGGTTAAGAGATTGGTGCCACACATACAATCTCATGAACCAATATTTCCAAATTAAGGAACATACGGGGCTATGGGTATAGTTTTCAGCAGTACCTATGATGGAGCTGATTGTTTAAAGGCGTTTTTTTAGAAGACACCTGGCACTGCTCCTTTGCTTAACAGACAAACAAGTTTCACTTTTCTGTGATCATGCAAGTTTGTGAGTGATACGCAAGTGACGCAAATGTTGAGAATATGGTATATAGGGACCTAGAAGTAGGGCATTCCCAGATAGCCTGGTTACAGGAAGGCCAAGAGGTCTTGCCCTCTCTCCCAGGGATAACCACCTAGAGCAGAGAAAGTGTGTGAGCACGAGCATCGAAAAGTGAAACGTAAAGAAAGAAAACGGGTGCTGTTGGAATCAGGAGCAGGGATCTGCAGATCAAGCCTTTTTAGGGGGGATTGTTATAATTTAAGTATTATATGTAGGCCTCAGTTGCCTGACCTGAGGTTAGGTAAAAGGCTTGGTTTGCAGAGTCTACCTTTAAGCAGAGTTTCTCGCAGAAGAGATGATGCAGTCAGTTACCAGGAATATGTTCACGGGTACTCGCTGGCAGGGGCGTAACAATAGACCCTGCAAGGGTTGCATCCGCAGGGGGGCCCAGAACTGTTTCTTTTCCCTGTTCTGAGAGTTGTTCTATTGACTGCATCTGATCAGCCACTGATAAGTAATCATACAAAATTTTGCAGACAGAGATTTGTATACAGTCCCTATTCAGTGTGCAGCAGGTGCCCAGCCCCCAACCTCTCTACCCCTCCCCAAGCGCTGTGTACTGTAGTGATGCTAGAAGAGTCTGCAGAGCTGGATCTCTGCTCTATCACAGGAGCACAGAGTGAGTGTAATAAGCTGAGGCTGGAAGCACACTCATCTGTCGGTTTTCTGCAAACCATGGGCTTGAATCACTAAACCGTGATAACTCATATCACAGCTGATTTTGCGTGTGTTTTCGCGTTTGTGCGTGATCGCGAATTTGCATGCGCAATCACAAATTGCATGCGCAATCACAAATTTGCGTGTGCAATCGCGAATTTGCACATGCAATCGCAAATTTGCGCGTGCAATCGCGATTGCGTATGCAAATTCGTGATCGCGTGCAAATGCGAAAATGCATGTGAAAACGGCCGTGATATAAGTTATCACGGTTTAGTGAATCAAGCCCCTTGTGTGTCTGTATGTGTGAAAACATGCACGTTTTATCACAGAAGCGGATGTAAATGATAGAGAAAATGTGTGAAGTGCTTCACTGCTGTCTGTTTTTATCTGCATGGGGAAAACACATTCACGTGTGCACTAGCCAACTGAATAACACTGGTTCTCAGTTTACCTGTGCAGAAAGTGGGGAGGGGGGCCCCATCCAAAGTTTTGCAGGGGGGCCCAGTGATTTCTAGTTACGACCCTGCTCGCCAGCTTCCTCAGGTTGATTCAAAGAGTTGTGCCTGTATCTGTAGTAGCGGTGAGCATGAGCACTTCTCTCTATCAGAGGCGCTCACGCTCACTGCTACTACAGATGCAGGCACAACTCTTTGTCAGCAGCATGTTCCGGGACATCCTTTCCATAAAGGCAGGCACAGTGTGTTCTGCTCCAGCTCCAACTCAGTGTTCTGCCTCCTCCTCTGTGCATGCGGGGGTGCTGATCACAATGAGTGTGAGTCCCCTCAGCATGCTGTGGGGAAAGAAGGCATCAGTCAGGGGGTTGGGGGTCAGCAGCATTAGTAAAAGTGATTAGGGGGAATGGCGAGCAAGGAGCTGACGCTGATGATCATGATCACTCTTATCGCAATCAGCAAGCACTGTAACAGCGCCCTAAGGTCCAATGGTCTGGATTGCCATTTGTCAAAAACAGCACTGCGCGTACCATTGCACCTCCTGGGAACACTCGGGAACCTCATCCAGAACGACTAGATTTCTGCCTTCCCAACGATAAGTCAGACAAAGTTAGGAGAAGTGGGCAAGGCTAAACTCCTTGTGGTAGATGTGGCGTAGAAATAGGGGATGCAGAGGTTTTGATTGCATCGGGCCCCTGGACCCCATTAGGGGCCCTCCTTCAAGTGCTTTATTAGCTGTTTATTGGCACTATGCTTTGATTAGTTGTAACCATAATCATTAAACTGTTCTACTCCACCAGCCTACTCCCCCGTGACACTGCAGCAATGCTTGGTAGGTTTTGGTGCTTCATATTAATTGTTATGTATAGACCATTGTTTTTTTTAATAAAACAAGTAGTGCAGAGAGGATGATAAAGCAGCAGATAAAAAGCTGCGTGGTAACTAAGTGCTTAGTAACCTTACCATGCAGCAAAGAAACCCAGGTTCAAATGGCGTCCAGCAAGCTATGTGAATAGAATTCATATATTTGTATAGAATTACACAGGGCACTCTGCTTTTCTCCCACAACAATAAAACAAACTAGTTGTCTAATTGTCTTTTGGGCGTCTCTGAGGGACAGCTATTCACATAAATGTTTCAATGTACTGTGCTGTAGAAAATGTTAGTGCTGTAATAAACTGAAAGACTGATGTATCTCCTGTATCTAGTGGTTTGACTAGATACAAGTATGAAATAAAAGTATTCTTATAAAAGTGAAGTATGCAAGATTAAAAAAAAAAACAATTACTCATTGTCTTAAATTTTCCAGTAGTATTGATTTAACAGCCAGCTTTCAGTGCATACAGAGTTACAGCATGTAATCTCCTTCCTTCAAAATGTATTTATGCAAATTACCAGATTCAGAGGAGGTTAATTAAACCTTTCAGGCCATATGTAAATCTATTACATGGCTCCACGGCTGTGACTCTGCACAGTATGTCACAATGCATTCATCATCCTATTTCTGAGTAAATGAGCAAGAAATACTTGCATTTAATAAAAGGGATTCTCTCTTCTAAATTCTAATTCTCTTTCCTATGTATATTACTTTTATAGAGAAATGTTATTACAGAACATATTTCACATTGTACAGGACATCTGAAACTACAGAAAACAAAACCCTTCAAATGCATCAGTAAATTCTTTATTCTCTCACCTTCTCTGCTGTTCCTATCTGTCAAAGTCTTCATTGGCTGCTAGCTAACCAGAGGATCATTTTCAAACTCTTACCTCTAACCTACAAAGCTCTCTACAATCCCTCTCCCCCAGGGGCATAACTTAACTTAATTGGGCCCCCCTGCAAAAATCATGGTATGGTGCCCCCTTGATCCCCAAACCCCATGCAGGTCACGCGATTGGGAGCCAGTGAATGGCAACAGAGAGTGTTCCTGCTGTAAAGCAGCATCTGGAAGCAGGAAAGAAATTACACATGCTCCTGCACGCATTTTTTGTGAACAGGAAGTTTTTTTGTTAACTGGCTGCACTTGTAGTTGGGGAGAGGGAGGAGATGGGGCCCCCAAAACCTCGGGCCCCCCTGTGGTGACAGGGGTCACAGAGGTGATTGCTACGCCCATGCTCTCCCCTATGCATCCCCTCACCAGTTTCCAGATTCCTTACCAACCACAATGATCTTAATCTGCACATGACTTCCTTCTGTCATCACCTAGAATCCCCTCATCACATTCACACATACAAGATCTCTTACAAGCCGCACCCCTCTCCTGGAATCCCTTTTCAAACACATTTGTCATGAAATTGAAATCTTTAAAGTAAGTCTATTTTTTTTTAACAGATACTTACCTAAGGAGAGGGTAGGCTCTGTGTCCTATAGAGCCTTCCCATTCCTCTCCTGGTCCCCCCGTTCCACCACAGGCTCCTCTGTTCAAATATCCCACCGAGGGAGGCTACGGAAGTCTACGGGAGCCCGAGTGCTCCCAAAGACAGGTGGCTTCGTACTATGCATGCATGAGTCTGAAACCTACTGCAGCGGCAGAGAGCAGCCTCCGACCCAGGGGAGTCAGGGGTGGAATGAAGGGACCAGGAGAGATCCGTTCCAATGGATCTGTGTCAGGCTCGGCCATACTCGGTGCAGTTGGTAACTCCCAAATATATACAGACGTCCAGGATTTGATGCAAGTGATGCTTATTTACAGTGAAAGGTACATGCAATGTTCAAAGCAGGGTTTCCAGGACATAATGCAGGAACAGGTTTTGCAACATGAGTTCAAGAACAATATGCAGGAATATTACCCAGAGACTGGCAAATGGATACAAGTCCAGGAACAGATATGCAGGTTGCACCAGGAACAGATATGCAGGTTGCACCAGGAACAAGCATGCAGGTAATCCATAAGCAGGTATACAGGTTAACCAGGAACACGCATTCAGGCAAGGAATCCAGGTACTCAGGACATGAACAGGTATGCAGGAGTTGAAGTCCAGATACTCAGAGCAAGAGCAGGCATACAGGCATAAAATCTAGGTACTCAGAACATGAACAGGATCACAGGCTTGGAATCCGAACACTCAGAACAGGAACAAGGATACAGGAACTCATGACATGACACTAGATACCTGAATCAGCTATCAGGGAAAGCTGAAGTCTAACTGCACTGAGCTAGGCTTAGACAATGCGATGCACCAGCAAAGCCTGCTGGGAACTCAGGATGCTAAATGCTTCCACTAATTGAGCAGTTACCTTGCAGGTGGTGGAACACTCCCCTGCATATGCAAATAGGATCAGCCCTGCTGCTAGCTGATGTCTGCAGCGGCAGAGAGCCCTGATACATGCATATGCAAAAGGGATGAAATTCATTGCTAGCTTATCGCTGCAATGACAGGCAGACCAGAGAATCCTTACAATCTGTTTGGGTTTGTTTCCATTCCGGTGGTATGCATTTTGCATCCGTTTTGCATTTGTTTCCATTCCATTACAATGGAAGGTGCTAAAAATAGCTGTCTATGGGCAGCCTATTGCCCACTCTCTGTATGTCTTCTTTCCTTTTTCTGCCCTCAGTCGCTGCTGCAGCGTTCTGCTTCACTTCCCACCTGTGCCATCTGTGAAGGCACTCAGTGATAGCAATCTTATGATCAACTTCTGTCAACTTTGCAGTCAACCATTTCCCCCACTGCCAATTGCAGACCCTCCAAAGATTACCGACAATGGCTTGTCAATAATCTGATTGGGCCACGGTCCTCTTCAAGCACCAGCATGGCCGACCGTACTGCACTTGCAAAAATATGGCCAAGCCTGTTAAGTAAGTCGAAGCCACTCGTGCCGTGCCACTCATGCCAGAAGAGGAGCGCTGCTCTGCTCTGATCAGCTGCAGGGTTCAGAGCAGTGTCAGAGGACTGAATGGGAGGCATCTTGAGGATCCAGAGGTTGTCCGTCTCCTTAGGTAAGTATATGTTTCTGAACTTGTCTCCGGTATAGGAAAATCATTTTGTGTGTTTTTTTTTTTAACCTTTAGGCTGCTTTCTCACCAAGACGTTGCGTTTAGGGGACGTTATAGGGCGCATAACGTGCCCCTAACGCAACGCCTGGTGGTGTTGGAGCAGGACGCTACCAAGAGCCGCGTTAAAAGCAGCTCTTGGTGCGCCTGCTCTGTCGGATGCGCTGCGGAGACCACGTGAGCGGAGCTCTCGGCATCACGTGGTCCCGCCAGCCAATCAGCGGCCGCTCCTGGAAGTAAACACTGCAAGTGCAGTGCATATAAAGTAGCCATGTGCCTGGCTACGTAGTGGCTTCTCCCCGCCTCCTCTCCGCCCACAAAATAAAAAAAAACACCCATACTGAGCATGTGCAAACAGTCTAACGCGGCTTAAGCCGCTAGAACACACAGTATTCAATATCTAAACATAATTTGGCGGCCTCGTGTTAATAATAATGCACAACCCGAATGGGGAGACACTTGGGTACCCCGAACAATATTCAATCAAAACCAAAAAAACAAAGTGTCTACTTGTGCTTGTATAAATTTTAATATTAGTCTGCAAAATATATAACAAAGCATGATTCACACCATATTAAAATCCCTAAAACCAATCTGGACCACGTTTGCTAGGATCAATTTTCACCCACTGTCCCCATGACGGTATATTACCAGATTGATCACCCAGCCGCAGCCTATGCAAATCAATCGGTTAACCGATCATATCTGGACATCTGTGGGCCCTCCACCCGGCGCACACCATGAGGCCTCCTCACTCACACACAGTCCGACAGTGCACTGTCACCTAGAAGCTTCATACTGGGATCACTGGACTAGTTATATTCATTTTTCAAAAAAAAAAATCACAATTCATGCCCCAATAAAATTATAAGCTTAAAGCGTTCCGTGACCTGGTGCAAAAGGACATGGAAAAACTGAACTGGTCCCCCAAAAAAACTTTGAAAAGTGATAATTTAACTCCAGATGAGAGGCAAGCCCTTGAATTTTTGAAGGAAAGGGATGATATAATAATCCGAACAAGTGACAAGGGTGGTAACGTGGTGATCCTTACGAGAGAGTATTACAGGAATGAATGCCTTAGACTCCTGGGCGATCAGGGTACATATCTGAGATTGAAGGAGAATCCGTTTTTGGCTATAAAGAGTAGGGTCAACTCGTTGGTGGATACCGGGAAGAGTCTGGGAGTGCTCACGGCTAGGGAGGCGGAGTTTTGCAGCGTTTTGACTTTTAGGGCCCCAATATTCTACACTATTCCCAAGATCCATAAAGATAGGGAGAAACCTCCGGGGCGGCCAATAGTGTCAGGAATTGATGGCCCATTGGAGAGACTGGGTAAGTTTCTGGATGGAAAGTTGAAGCCTCTTGTGGAGGCATTGCCCTCATTTGTTAGGGACACAGGTGACGTGTTGGCTGTCCTGGAGGGGGTCCCTGTAAATGGAGAGGATTTGATTGTAAGTGTGGACGTTGAGGGCCTTTATACTTCTATTCCCCACGAAGTGGGACTGGCTGCGACGTCCTTCTTCCTCCGTGAGCATTACCCGGAGTCGGGACTGCACAATGAGTTTTTAATTGAAGCTCTGCAGTTGAACTTGGAGTATAATTGCTTCAGTTTTGATGGCTGATTTTACCGCCAGATCAGGGGCACGTCGATGGGGGCATCCTGTGCCCCAGCCTACGCCTGTCTCCACCTGGGGCTGTGGGAAAGGCAGGATGTGTACCCCATGGACCTCTTCCAGAGGCATGTACGCCTCTGGCTGAGGTTCATTGATGACGTGCTCCTGGTCTGGCGAGGAACCAGGGAACAATTGAACTGTTTTATGGAGAGATTGAAAGAAAATGAGAGGAATTTTAAATTTACCCATGAGTGGAATGAGAGGGAGCTCTCATTCCTAGACGTAAAAATTCAGAAGGAAGGAGAGAGGTTAATAACTTCCACCTATAGAAAGCCCACAGCAGGGAATACATTGTTGCATTATTCGAGTTTCCATTTGGAGTCACAAAAAAGAGCTGTCCCTAGAGGACAGTTTTATAGGCACAGAAGAAACTGTACCCGGGATGAGGATTTTGTGAGGGAAGGGCAGGAACTAAGTACAAGATTAAGGGAGAGAGGTTATCCAGATGAACTGGTGGAACAGGAGTATCAAAGAATGATGGAGACAAAAAGAGAGGATTTGAGAAAGGGTCGATCTCCCCGTAAAAAAATGGGGGTTGGTCCAGATGGAAAAAACCCTATCAGATTTATCACCGCCTATGGGGCTCATTGGTACCCATTACAAAAGGTATTGCAGAAACACTGGGGTGTTCTGTTATTGGATAGGAGGATAAGAAATTTGGTGGGGGAAAGACCCTATATGACGGCCAGAAAAGCACCCAATTTAAAGAACAAATTGGTAAGATCGGAGTTTGTGAGTAAAAAAAAGGAGACATGGTTAAATAAGTTCCCACAAAGGTTTGGAATGTTTAGTTGTGGAGATTGTAATGTGTGTGGCCTAGTGGAGAGAACGAAAACGTTTATGAATGCAAAAGGCACTAGGACCTTTGAAATTAGGGACAATATAAATTGTAATTCGGAAAGAGTCGTGTATTGTATCAGATGTCCGTGCAATTTATTGTACATAGGAAAAACAAAACGACGGTTGGGTACACGAATAGGAGAACATGTAAAAAATATTGAAAAGGCGGAGAAAGATAGTCCGCTGGGGACACATTTTGCACGTTACCACAATGGAGATCCAACCTTGTTGCGTTTTAAGGGAATAATAAAACAGAAGGTGTCACATAGGGGAGGAGATATCGAAAATGAACTGTACAAAATTGAGGCAACCTGGATCTACCGTCTGGGTACTCGAATCCCTGAAGGCTTGAATTCTGATCTGAATATGGTATATTTTCTAAAATAGCAATGGGGGTACAGTGAAGAGTGAAGGAAGAAAGGACTCAATTTAATATGGTGTTTTAGCCAAAAATGAGTTATGTGTGGAAGAAGTTGAAAAAAGAAAAGATGTCAGCTATATCTTGCCCTCAGACTGACAGTAACAAAGATGGAGGCTCGCAACCTGGGAGGAGCTGGGAGCGGAGACTGATGATGCTAAAAGGAGATCACGCTGCAGCAATGGCCAACCCCACGCACTTTGAGAAAGCCCCATGGGCGGGGCGAAACGCGTCAGTGGGCGGGGTGAGGTGGACCACGCTAGCGCTCACCATCCCGGGACGCCGGGCCGCACCATGCGCCGCTGCAAGTTCACTGAAAGAAAGACCGGAGCAGCCAGCTGGATTAGCGCGAGGAGGTGACACACAGTGTCGGGCTAAAGAACTGGAACGAGCCCTGAGCGAATAGCTCCCTCAAGACGATGTATCTGATGGCAGCAAGGCCGTGAGTAAACAACAGCAGCAGCAGACACACAGAGTTTGTATATGCTTGGAGCCTATGAGATAGATGGAAATCTGGAGACACACATCCTTTGGGAACTATGGACATAATGGGCTATAACATACACACGGAATACAGGAATACTGTGGATGGTAGAGGTATATGATTTAGCTGTACCCCCATATAAGATCCAAGAAGTTTTCCTAGATTACACAAGGGAAAAATGAATATAACTAGTCCAGTGATCCCAGTATGAAGCTTCTAGGTGACAGTGCACTGTCGGACTGTGTGTGAGTGAGGAGGCCTCATGGTGTGCGCCGGGTGGAGGGCCCACAGATGTCCAGATATGATCGGTTAACCGATTGATTTGCATAGGCTGCGGCTGGGTGATCAATCTGGTAATATATACCATCATGGGGACAGTGGGTGAAAATTGATCCTAGCAAACGTGGTCCAGATTGGTTTTAGGGATTTTAATATGGTGTGAATCATGTTTTGTTATATATTTTGCAGACTAATATTAAAATTTATACAAGCACAAGTAGACACTTTGGTTTTTTGGTTTTGATTGAGAACACACAGTATGCTGCACTTCAAACGAACGTGCAGCGTTACTGTGTAACGCAACGTGGGCACTATGAACAGCCCATTGATTTTTCATTGCTGTGCGGTGGGGTGCGTTACAGGCTGCACTAACGTGCGCCTGTAACGTCCCACTGTGAAAGCAGCCCTAACATTAAAACTAGACTGGTATTAAAGAAAAGTCCTGTTTAGGATTAGGGACTATACAGGTAATTGTATGTCTCCTTTTCATTTCTTTCAGTCAGTCTGCTTTAAAAGTGTAGCTCAATCCCTGTTCTCCTCTTACTAACATCTCTCGCACCTATAGGGTATGACCGATTGTTTATCTTAACACTCATTTTGCTATATATGTTCTGTTGTAGTAAAAGTTTTTGCTGCTGTGAGCATTTTAATGTGGCCTGTCTCATTGCAAGGTGAGATATGATACAAATCTGGTTTATTACAGATACATTTTCTGTTATTGAATTATTTTCATGCTGCTTACATCAAGGGAAAGGAGGAGGGGAATAATGGGGTCCCCAACAATGGTTTTGAAGACATATGATGGACACTTAATGATTTTGTTATGCTGGGAGTGTGGTGGGATGGGTCCTGTAAGTTGGCTTGGGGGGTGCAGGAGGGGGGTGTTGATAGGCCCCCCAAGTTACCTTTACCCTGGGGCCCCATTGTAGCATTGTATGCTTTCTACATATGTCTTTTTCAAATGTATTGTATATACTTGCCCTATTACTGTGCAATTTGTATACCATTTTGATATGCAAATGTGAATACATGTTACGGTATACAAATATACCACAATAAACTTGATGTGAAGACAAAAAAAATAATGTAACTCAAACTCTAATATTGCCCCTTTCCCGATCACTTGACAGACATTGTTCAGCAGCCATCAGCTTCAGATTACATTGCGAAGCACTAGATTCCTTATTTCTAGTAGTTTGGGAACCCTCACCATAGTCTCCTAGTACAATGCATTCCAAATGTAAGGCCCCGTTCACACTGCACGCGTTTCCAGCCGCATTTTGGAAACACGTGCAGGTGGCCGACACGCACGACATCAGACATTACATAGAGTGCAATGTCTGATGTTCACACTGCATGCGTTCCGGACCTGTGCGGTCCGGGAACGCATGCTGCACGCATTTTTTGTAAAAACGCATGGCTGTCCCATTCACTTTTCAGTGATGGGATCAGCCACGCAACGCATACGAACGCGGATGGCGTGCGTTCGTACGCGTTGCGGTCCACATGCGTTGCGGTCTGCGTTCTGCAGTCTGAACGGGGCCTAAGTATTATGAGGGTATGGTCTAAAGGTAGGCTGTGGGTAAGGACAGGTCCGTATTTACCTCACAAGAGCCTATAGGCAATTCTCACTTACTTCCCTTCCTGTCATAGGTAGCTACAGGTGCCCCTTAGTATTAGGTAGCCAGAAGTAACCTTAATATTATGTAGCTAGAGGTGCCCCCAAGTACTAGGCAGTTAGAGGAACTTCAGTATTAAGTAGCTAGAAGTGCCCCTGACTGAAGGTGAGTAACCTCTTATTTATACTTTTATCAGGATTCTACATAGGGAAGGAGGGAGGGAGGAACCTGAGGAGGGGAGTGAGCCACCTTTCCATCATCAGGCGCCTGCAGGCACATGCCTACAATGCCTCATGATAAACCCGGCCCTGGGTAAGGAAATCCCAAGCCGCCTTTGAGAATAATAACATCCAGATACTGGCAACCAATACTATTGATGTTCCATCTGTCCTTTAATCTTACTGTTACTGTAAATTAAAAAAGGAGCCTCGCATACAGTACGGTAATCTTTTAATGGAGCAAGTAAACTAATAAAAATAATTAACTTATAATAGGAATATGACAAATCGTATAGTGAGTCAGATTTGCCCTTTTGCATTGTATCAGCTGTAGTTAGGGGCTTTATTTAATTGGGTTTTATAACTCATCTAGCACAAAACTGCAGATCAACATATGTAACAACTTCCCACGCTTGTCCATCCCTGGCAAGTGCTAATTTTAGTCTCCAGCTGTCTCCTGAACACTGCTTGTCATTTCAATTCTGTGACCAAAGGTTTGTTTTGAAAGTCACAAACTGAAAAATCCTATATAATTCATGGGAAGGGCAATGGCAGGGCTGCTGTTAAGCTTGGAGGTGTAATCTCCACAGTCAGCATGCAACACATAAGCTGACGTGAAGGAGGTACACACACCAGCACAAGGAATCAGGATATCCCCAGTTTAGTGGAGGAGAGGACTGACTCCAATAGGAGATTGTGGTGCACAGAGCCGGTGCAGATCCGAACGGCCACAAACAATACTTTCGTGATAACGTCTCAGCGCAAAGTAGCGCTGAGCGCATAAACCAGGACTGAGGAGATCAGGACAGGTAGACAGAATGAACGCCTGCTTAACTAGCCACTACTTAGTGACAGCAAGCGTCCACAACAAGACAGACTGGAATGAGGCAGCCAATGCGTAGCAGCGATGGCGTGCCTCACAAAGACAGGACAGGATAGCCAGGAAATAGGAGGATCAAGATAGATGAACGTAACACAGACAAATATACAAAAGTATGTTTTCCTAGCGTATTACAATTACAGCTATCAATGAAACTATTTGTAACATCTGACTAACATATGTATATATCGGCAATGAACCCATATATAACATAAGCAGGAACACTGACTAGCACTGGAGCAATACAGGGAACAGGACTCAGAAGGATTCGC
Source organism: Hyperolius riggenbachi (assembly GCF_040937935.1). NCBI lineage: Eukaryota > Metazoa > Chordata > Amphibia > Anura > Hyperoliidae > Hyperolius > Hyperolius riggenbachi. The sequence continues at coordinate 378,506,550 of NC_090647.1, read as the reverse complement.
TATCTCTTCGCAGAGATGAACGCAATCCACAAACGGTAACAGGACAGGATTCAGAAGGATTAGTTATCTCCTCGCAGAGATGAACGCAATCCACAAACAGGACCAGGAGCAGGATACTAGCTCAGCACGGGTGATCACGATACGCGCAAACTACCAAAACGTGCTGGAAGGCTGACTAACTGAACACAGGAAATAAACAGTTCGTGTACGTATATATCAGCGACACTGATGTATCAACGTAACACGAATACAAGGAAAATAACAAAATGCGCAAGTATGCGTATATATTGGCGATGAACCAATATATGACACAAGACAAGCAGAGTAACAACTTCTAGAACAAGAGCAGAACTAGGAGGACTCGCTGACCCCTTCGCAGGAGTCAGCGCAGTCCACACGGACTAGGAACGAGGTGGGGCACGAGCAGAGTAACAGACAGAATCTGAGACTATGGTAGCCCATGAAACATTGCAGGAAGCAGTTCTTTATACTGAGGTCATCCAATGGGAGCAGACCTGCAGATTCCCACACAAGTGAATGGTAATTAATCACAGGCTGACAGCAGGAAAAGGCAGACAATGATATGCAGCCTGCAGGAAAGGGATTGCCCCTCCATTGCAGCAGACAATGTTTGTTTACACAAAAGCATATTAAACTGTCATTAACTTCAGAGCGACTGCAGATGGAATCAGCAACTAGTTTAAGTGCAAACCAAACTATGCAAGCAAATGCATGTAATGACATCAGAACTGCTTGGGTTGCAATACCACTGCAGTCAGCAGTAAACGCTGCAGAAGCGATCATAACAGCTGCAGTTATTCTTACATAATACAGTTAAGGTATGACCTACTTCCAATTCACACGCATAATTGACACAGAGGCAAAAAATTCCATTGCAGAATTCAGGATTCAATCTATCCAATCCAGGAGTCAGGCCTATTGACAAAAATATTAAAAAAAAAATTAAAAATAAACAAACAAACAAAAAAAAACATAAACCTTTGGCATCAGCTATAATTCCTAAGGATTTGCAGCTACCTGGCTCCAGCTCTGATTTAACATCACTGATTTTGAAAAACCACTTACTGCAGTTAGCACAATGTTACATAATATGGGTTCTGCACAGTTGCACTGATTACTTTTTACTGACCCATCCTGGTTCACACTACCAGTGCTTTTCTAAGCTCCACTGATTTGAAAAGCTCTTGTTAATGTAATGCCATCTGTGTGTTCCAACTTGAGTGATGTGATTTTTTAAAAACTACATTAGCACGTGGGAAACTATGACACATGGGAAAGGGGGTAGGGGCAAGTGCTAATAATGTCTCTGGATACAGTACTGTTACAGATACTGTTGGAGCCTCATAGGAGAGAGTGATGGCAGCATGTAAGACTAGGGCTAACATTGCAGGAAGTCTGACATTAGAGGGGGCACTAGCAGGGCCGGATTAACCATAAGGAACTGTAGGCACGTGCCTACAGGCGCCTCATGATAGAAAGGCAGCTCACTCCCCTTCCAAAGTGCCTCCCTCCTTCCCAATGCAGAGTCCTGAGTAGAGTAAATGAGAGGCTACTCACCCAGCTCTCGACATACAACTGACAAGATCTCCCTTCAGTCAGGGGCACCTCTAGCTACATAATACGAATGTTCCTCCAGCTGCCTAATACTTGGGGGCACCTCTAGGTAAACCCGGCCACAATAAACTTGATGTGAAGACAGAAAAAATAATGTAGCTCAAACTCTGAGGGTACCTTTGGCTCCCGAATGCTAAGGGACACCTGTAGATACCTATGACTGAAAGTAGGGGGGAGATGACAACTGGGCAGCACGCTTGCAGGGAAGTTCGGCGGGGGTTTGTAGGCTCATGGAGGGTGAAGTCTAAGGTGCCAGAACATCTGTGCCTATAGGCTCCTGTGAAGTAAATCTGGGCCTGAGCACTAGTAAAATACGGCTTTCTGTGACAAGGGCAAAAATGCAATAAAGCCATGGGCCCCAGCTGTAGGCTATGATACCCACTTCAAGATGTTCCTCCTGTGTAGTGATGGCCCGGACTGTTCGATCGTCGCTGGACGCAACCTGAATGTGTCCAAACAAGAAGTGTTTATCTACCACCTTCTGTTGCAAACATATGGTTTGTTCTGAAATGCAACATAATAATACATGTTTACTATCTGTGAACAGCAGAGAACACAAAGAATCTACAGTTATCATCTTCTGTTTGACAAGATGAACTGCCACAGAGATGTGATAATTTTAGATATTTCATATCTCTTTCTGCTCTAATGAGGGGGGCAAGAATGGGTCATGCAGTAGAGACTTCCTGTTAGAATGTAAGTATACTTGAATTCTGGGCCTCAGGTACTAAAGTCTAGTAAAGACTTGAGAATGATTCAGGGTCTCTTTAAGCATAGTTTCTCAGAGAGAAATTATGCAGTCATTTACAATCTCCTGTATGCTGCTGTCGCTGTGAGTTGCAGCTCTAATGAGTTGCTGGTGCCGGACCAAAAGGTTTGTTGTGCTGTTGCCAATAGCAACCAAAGTATAGATTCTTACAGTTGGTGCCTGAAACCCTAGGCTGATTCCAGATCGATGATTGGTGATCCAGGTGTGCACAAGAGTCAGTCTAATTAAGACTTCTTGAAGCAGCGACTTACATCTCTGTGACAAGAGAACAGGAGAAGCTCAGGGCTGAGCTGTAAGAGTTAAGAGCGGGCTACGGAGGCCAGAGACGAGAAGTGCAAAGCTTATCAAGAGGAGATAAGCACAGTGCAGAGTGAGTCTGGAGGTTTCCCGGTGGCAGGTGCCGATGTGTGTGGCCTGTGACTGTGAACACGCAGGTGAAGGTGTCCAAGGCAATGGGTTTGGGCAGATCCCATTAGGAACTTCAGTGCATCGAATGCCTGTGAGAAAACTGCGCCAAGATTGCTGGGAAGAAGACTCAGAGCAAGTAGTCTTGGCAAGGAGTTTGGCGAACATGGAATCGAGAGAGCTGAATTACTGGCAGCAGAGATGGAGATGTCAGTCGGATGAGCAAAAGTTTCCGGTCAATCCTGCAGTGGAAAAGAACGAGTTTTCCAATATTAGACAGAGACTAAAGACACTGTCTGAGTAAAGCATAATCCAAAGTGCATATGTTTTTCTTTCCCAAGGAGGTGCTTTAAAGAGACTCCGTAACAAAAATTGCATCCTGTTTTTTATCATCCTACAAGTTCCAAAAGCTATTCTAATGTGTTTTGGCTTACTGCAGCACGTTCTACTATCACCATCTCTGTAATAAATCAACTTATTTCTCTCTTGTCAGACTTGTCAGCCTGTGTCTGGTAGGCTGCCAAGTTCTTCAGTGTTGTGGTTCTGTGATGCATCTCCCCCCTCCAGGCCCCTCTCTGCACACTGCCTGTGTATTATTTAGATTAGGGCAGCTTCTCTCTTATCTTTTACAAGCTGGATAAATCCTCCTGAGCTGGCTGGGCTTTCACATACTGAGGAATTACATGCAGGCAGAGCTGTCTGCAATCTGCAGGAAGAAACAGCCTGACACTTCAGTGGAAGATAGCTGCAGGGGGAAAGAAACACACAAATGATCTCTTGAGATTCAAAAGGAAGGGTGTATACAGCCTGCTTGTGTATGAATGTATTTTCTATGTGCGGACATACTGTACATCAACCTACTTCCTGTTTTGGTGGCCATTTTGTTTGTTTATAAACAAACTTTTTAAAACTGTTTTTAACCACTTTTAATGCGGCAAGGAGCGGCGAAATTGTGACAGAGGGTAATAGGAGATGTCCCCTAACGCACTGGTATGTTTACTTTTGTGCGATTTTAACAATACAGATTCTCTTTAATAATGAAGAGTACCGTGCTGATGGTGATCATAGGTTGCCATGTCGTCCTAGGAGGCCGAGGAGAAGAGAAGACATTCTCATGGACAATGAGGGGTTAATGAGAACATAAGGCCCAAGCATGTTCATGTTTGGAGAAAAGGGTACTGATCCTTTTGCACTACCCTCAGATTGGTCAGTATAGACCAAGTCGGGTAGGAGAAAAGGATCATTGGTGCCAGATGGAAGCTAATTTCATGGCACGATGGTGGCAAAAGGTATGAAGGGTCAGGTGTGCTGGAAGAATTATATTAACGGAAGCTCAATGCTACTCCTGAATGTCATGCTCTCCCAGCCCAGACACTGATTCAAAGTCTGGTTAAAAGGTACATTGCACTACAATGGGTATATGCAAAAAGAGAAGTGTGTGGTACAGGATTACCTTGTCTTGGTTCTCCGGAGTGAGATGGTTCTAGACTAGAGAGGAATGAGCAGCAAGCATCACTGCCCCTCCAAGAGAGAGGCAGGGAACAACGTCACACTCTGGAGCAACCAACAGGGGTTGTCTATGAGACAACTATACACACTTAAAGGCTGGAAAGCAGAAGGGTTTTGGTTCTCGGAACGAGAAGTAAAAATTGAGATCCAGACACATTTTCGGGTTACAAAGAGGGTGGGGAGAGTGATCCCAGAAAAGGGATCCTCACTACACGGGTCACAATATGAGACAATACTACACAGTCCATATTCAGCCACTTATCCTCATGTTAGATGGTTAAGTGGCCAGGTACTCTTAATACAAAGATTGCCGAGAGTACATTTTTCCTGACCGAAGGTACGTATTTAGCCTCAGGACATAAGGAAGGGGGGGGGGGGGGGGGGCAAAGGTCCAATTAGGACAGTTGGGAATAGCGTTTGTCATTGATATGCTAATCAATTTCCCTGAAGAGAGAGTACCAACCGTATTTTTCTGGGGAGGGGGGCCACAAGGGTTAGCATGGGATGTTAGTTTAATGGATCAGGAGACATTTTGCAGTAGAGAGGTAGAATCCTGTGATACATCAGATAGCACCCCGGGAACTCTCTCTGTATCATATGAACATGGTTTTGGAACAGCTAATGCACAACACCTATAAGGTTCAAGGGTACACTCAAAGACACATTCAAACAATTCTCAAAAAGATGATTGCCCATGGTAAGGGTGCTGCATGAGAAATAGCATGTATATCCATGCAAACTGAGTTAACGGCAGATTTCAAGATAATGGCTCAAGCCTTATCAGAAGGTAAACCTCCTTTACAACTGAGACTTGACAAGGAGAGATTTATCGATTTTCCTGGGGAGGGATCTTTTGGTCAGCATTTTGTGGTGCTCGACGGAGAAGTGAAACAAGTGGACTTGTCATCATGCTGGCAATTTGCAGATAAGTACCTGTTTTTGCCAGAACAGGTCAGATTTAGTGATGATGAAGCCTGCTGGCTTAATAGCACCAAATGCACAGCGGCCATTCAAAAGATCCGCCCTGAAGCCAAACCAATATTTCCAGTGGCTGAAGGAAAAGTTTGTTTTTTTAAATATGATGTCCACGGACACATTCATTGCACATTTTCATAATTGTTCAGACAAGTTTGATCTTACAAGGGGGGCGTACTGTGTGACACGCCATGGGATATATGGGTACATGTTTTGACACAAGACAACACTTTGTTAAAAAGGTTAAACAAACATAACATTAAATTAGAGGAGATATTTCACCATGATCAAGGAAGAGCTGACAGAGGTTGAACACAAATATAATCAGGTGAGATCCAGTCTGACCTGGTGGAGAAGGTTTCTGGCGATATTAAAGGGGGATCAAGGAAGGGAGGTCCGCACAATTGTCTCCAATATCAAAAATATTTCAAGATAATGATTTATTCAGGACGTATCCATACAATCAGTAAGCATTCCACTAACATGTTTCGGACACCAGGTCCTTAATCATAGTTGTTGAACAGCTTAACAGGTGAGGTTTAAAAAGAGAAAAGGGGATGGAGCAGTGAAGGGCGGAACGGGGCCACTCCCACCACTAGGCGGGGAAAGAGGAGAAACCCGGAGGTCCAGTCCCACATGCCACCGCACATACCCCATAATGAAATGCATATTAAAAACCACACGTGATTTAAAAAGGAGCAGAACAACATGTATGAGGAGTATAACAACAGATGTGGCTCTCAAGCATGAAACAATGGAGTTCAATACAATTATACATATAGCATGTAACAATATGACAACATGTAATAAAAGGATCCTTGTTTATGCAAGAAAAAACGTTAGAATAAAAAATCATATTGCGCCAATTGTCCCGTGACCAGAGCCAAATCCCACCTGGCGTTCAGCCCCTTCGGTGATCTAGTCCCAAGACGAAAAATCCAGTATGCCTCCCTCTTTCGTATCATAGCATCTAGGTCTCCTCCCCTCTTGGGCAAGGAAACCTTCTCGATACCCTGGAAGGAAAAACCCGACATATCACCACCATGTGTGATACGATAATGTCTAGCGACATTGGAGATGTTCTGGGTAGACCAATTGGCACCCAGAAAATGCTCCGAAATTCTAGCTCTGAGTGTCCTAGTGGTGCAACCAACATATTGGAGAGAGCAAATCCGACATGTAACCAAATAGATAACATTTGTAGAGTTGCAATTTTTCCTGCACACACTGGTCGTAGTGATGTGGATTACAATCATATGCATCATTACACAGGTGAGTTTGTGTTTAACATTACGCAAACAAATAAACATGGTTAGAGGATTGGTGTCAAGTACACAATCTTACAAGCCTATATTTTCAAGCTAAGCCACATAATACAAGGTTTCAGCGGTACCTATGGGATGGAGCTGATTGTATAAAGGTGGTTTTCTAGAAGACCCCTAGCACTGCTCCGTCGCTTTGGGTACAAACAAGTGTCACTTTTCCATGGTCAAGTGGAGTATGTAAGGGATACGCCCGTGACGAGAATGCTGAGCGGAGAATGGGATGAGGGCTTAGAAGAAGGGCCTTCCCAGAGAGACAAGAGGTCTTGCTCTCCCTCCCAGGGGCATTCACCTAGAGCAGAGAGATTGTGTTTGGAAATGAGCATGGACAGGTGAAACATAACAAAAGCAGGCTCATATGTACCGTCTGAACCCTAATGGAGAAACCTGCATCTCAAGTCATTTCAGGGGGGCTGTTAGAATGTAAGTATACCTGAATTCTGGGCCTCAGGTACTAAAGTTTAGTAAAGACTTGAGATGCAGGGTCTCTTTAAGCATAGTTTCTCGGAGAGAAATTATGCAGTCATTTACAAGAACATGTTCCTCTAGAAGGTCACATAATGGGTTATCAGGTCTAACTGTACCGACAGTTAGATGACGAAACGGTAAACAAAGCCGATGTTTGGAAAACATTGCCTTCCTTGCAACTAGGTCATAAAGCACTGGTGGATTAGATGATGATGTGGGTCACATGCCCATGCCCGCCAATTGTAGTCTTGGGGGTATGGCTCGGGTGATGTCAGGATTTAACTCTTTGATGTTCATATAAAATAGGGAGACAGGATGGCAGAACGCTACTTCTGCTTCGTCTTCTGCATGCTAGCCTGCTCTCTACGCTTCCTAGTTAGAATAATAGCTTTATGTCTGTATGCTGTAAATATATGTGATGTACATAGGACATAGGAAAGACTGTTTATACTCTGAAGAAATCAACATATAACACAAGATGCCGGATTGCTGAATAAACCCCTTAAAGGTGAAGGTGGCTGTCTCCTCTCTATCTCCTGTATGCTGTCGCTGTGAGTTGCAGCTCTAATGAGTTGCTGGTGCCGGAGCAAAAGGTGTGTTGTGCTGTTGCCAATAGCAACCAACGTATAGATTCTTACACTTCCCATCTCTCCTTACAAGATCCACCCCTAGCGAATTGAGGGTTAAATGTGTGGACACAAAGGCTGTCGGGGGTCCTTCTATGCCAATCCATACCATGTAGGATTTGCTAGCCTTTCACAAATTAAAGAGCTGGCACATCCAAAGTAAAACTTTATTGGTTCCATGTGAAAGCATATATGGCCTTGAATACTGAATAGAGGGTGTGTCATCCCTCTTTTCCAGCTATTGCACTCCCCCTAGAGACAACGGGTTGGATCCTCCTTTATAGTGTGCGAGACAACACTACAAATAGGATTTGCTAGCCTAACTGGACCAGAGCTTTTATCTTTGACTATTACCCCCTGAACTTTCTATCATCTGCTCAGACTTTATACAGTTATAATTTTTCACTATTTATTGCTATTATTTTACTATATGAAACAGTTCATTGTTGGACAATTTTTTACATTTTTCTGTACTAATTTTTATGCACTTATTTTATTGTAAAATAAATGATTAAAAATAATTTGTCTAAGTGCTTGTCCTGAATATCCTCTGCAAAGAATTCTGCTTTCACATGCTAATGCAAAATTGGTGGCAGCTTACCCAATCTCTATATGAGATTGCAGATTTTTTAGATTGTACATACAATTGAAATTGTATTGTGTGTGGACCGGCCAACCAATCCAAAAGGTTAATTTGTCTGCAGTGCTGAATGCTTTCAGAATTCCCTCAGGGTCTGAAGGCGGAATGGTAATCTACAGCAAAGGGAACAGGAATTGGAGGGTGATGTCACAGTAACATCCCTTGTATAGCCGTTAGACTCCCCATCATACAGCCATTGCACTCATGATATTTGACCATTACTTGCCTAGAGTGCAGTGTTTAAACTATCCTGGATCTTCTGTGACATGAGGCAAGAATATTCATAAGGAAATATTAATGAGGACTTTAATTTATTATGGCTGCAGAGCAGTGGAAGGGCCTAGGGCCAGCAAAACCGTTACATCCAGGTAGCCCTGTATTTGTTATAAAAAGTTTTCACTGCAGGTGCTTGTATGCTACTCTAACCCTACAATTTCTATTTTACTTACCTTCCAGCAAACCTCACAAATCAAATATGACACAGTGGAGATTGTAAGGCTTTGCCACTTAAACACTGATAGTTGTTGAAAGAATCCAGTCCACTGCTCTTGGATATTAGTAAACCAGGTTTAGAGCGTCACAAATGACCATCAATAGGTTAACAATTAAAGGGTATTATTGGTGATAATTTTGAGTGATAGATTTAGAAATTATGAGTGTACATATACACTGCTCAGCTGAACCGCATGTGCTTTGGAGTGGATTTGGAAAGGCAACAGACAAGGGGTGAACAGGCAGTGTTGAGCTATAGGAGTCACTCATTAAGTGATCTGGCACAATGGATTGCTAAAGGACATCAAGGGACACCTGTACTTATGCTAGATTATTACCTTAAGGCCCATACACACCATAGATTAAAATTGGCTGAGGCAAGTGATAACGACTGCCTCTACTGATAATCTGGTAAGTGTACAGCAGCTCCCGACCACCACCCAGCCAATGATCTGCCAGGCGGATAAATTTGGCTGAGCTACAGCCTATAGCTTTGTTGTACCCGCCCACCCCACCCACCTCGAGATGTCACGTCTGTGCGGATCAGTTGGCCCTCTGCACCCCCCAGCCCCCCTGCATTGCAACAGAATGTGTTGTTAGTGTGCAGCTGAGGGATCAGGTCCCGATCTCTGGCAGGTGACATCCATCTAGCATGTTTACCCTCCTTCAGATGATCACAAATGACTTATAGAATGAAAGACTAGAATCTGCACGTAGCTCAAAACATTTCTGATAGCTGAAATGTGATTTGCTGGCATGTAATACTGTAAATAATAGTTTTTATTTTTACACAAACAGAATTCTGTAATTGTAATTCTTTTTCACAATACCTTATGCTTTTTTTTTGTTATAAGTTCTAGTGTGTACCAGCTGATAACTGTATGTTTGTCGGTATGAAACGTTGCAATAAAGACAGAATTTAAAAATATATATATATTTGAAGTGTTACCAACCTGTTTTTATCAGTGCATTAAAAGGCACAAAAATGCGCTTAGTGTTTTAGTGAAAGTGGTGTAGGAATGTTATCATGCAAATGTATTTCAGAATCACAAAGACATGAGTTTAGTTTTCATGTTTGTAAAGAACGTTCTCATGCAGTACATATGAGGACAGGTGCATGATATGAAAGGGATGAAAGAGTCTGAGCAGACACCTCACTTCCTTTCCCAGAGTCTCCTGTGCGTCTGTTTCCATAGGCTGTACAATTAGAGCAAACAAGGTAAACTATCCTCTTAATGCTAGCGGTCAATGTTGTCATTCTTTCTATGTACCGTAACCTTTTTCAAGCAATTTTTATTCTGTATATATAACCATCATATTTAGCATGTACTATGAAATATATTGAAGTAAAGATAAAATAAAGGAAATAAGTTAAAAAACAAAATTCATAATCCAGCCACTGGGCCCCAACAGCTTGCACTTGAACTAGTGTAACTGCTATTTTTCACAGTGCATCCAGTTATTTTAATAAAGATGCCCAAACTGTTAGTTTTCCACTGCTGAATACTCAGCTAGGACAGCAAAACATATAAAATTCCATCACTGTGGTCCTGCCTTACATGTGACATACTTGCAATTCACTTTTAATAAAATAAACATTGTCAACATAGTTGTATAATGACACTGTAGCCAGAACAAAGTAATTGAAGGCTGGAATTCCATAACAACAATTATCTAAAATTATGCCCTATGTCAGTATACAACATACTTAATCTTATGTAAAATATTATGTACAAAGACCACTTAAGTGGTAAGAGGCAACTTAAATGAATATCAAGCTTGAATGTGAATTGTTTCATGTTCCTTGAAGTGTCATCACTGTGTTAATACATAATTTGCATATTTTTTTAAAGGAGCAATTATTGCAGATAGCAACATGAGCTGCAGAAAGGAGAAATTTTGTGACACAAATGGACAATGTAGTCTATACTTTCATACGACATTCGATACAGTTATCAGCCCTTAAATTGTTTGCATCGGATTCTGCAAACATAGCACATCTTCTGTGATCTGTATCTTATAGATTGTTTCCACTACTAGACTCTTGAAGAAATGAGAGTATGTTTTGAGTGTCTACTTTCCTGAAATTATATATATATATATATATATATATATATATATATATATATATATATATATATATATATATATATATGGCACTTGTTTTTTTTCCTGTCATACCATGTTTTGATTATTATTTTTCCGATAGAAAAATATACAGTTTTGTTTCAATCCATTTTTAACAAACTGTGGAATTCTTACCAGCTCTTGCCTGAGTCTGTGAAGGTACTGGTCCATGCTTTCCTGTGATGTGATTAATTGCAGTCCATTCAGTGTTCCTTTCATAGGTTTCTGAAGCTGTTGCCGGACACGTAATGATCCATCCTCTGAGACCGAGTCTTGTTTACATGAAAGTCTTTTCCCTCTTACTGTATTTAAAGAAATCTTAAAGTGACAAATAATCCAACTTTGTCAGATATCTGTGACTAGTACTCCAGATTTCTTTATACAAGCTCATGACTCTCTCATTTTATTCATCTGCTTCCTTTGCTCTTGGTAAATCCTGTCTGTGTGATTCACAGCTCCTGTGATGGCACAAGCAGCAGAATAAGCCAGCACAGCTGACATGCTGCCTTTTTAAACATGCAAATCCTTCCCAGACCAAAGAGCTATGTAAAGGGTTAACTGCTGCTTTCAGCAGCCAATAGACGCTTTTCTCTCCCGATGCATAGACAAGCCCCACTAATGTCTGTAGAGTGCTGCTGATTATTAACATGAAGCCACAAGTAGGGGTTGTAAAAGCTGATTGACTTCTCTGTTCTTTCTGCAGACATTTCCTATCTTTATTCATCTCCATCTTCAGAGCTAAACAAATGTGATAGAAGTCCTAAGACACAAATTTATTGCGACAAATCCTTGCACAAACGCACAGACACAGAAGTACAGAAAGAGGCATAAAGGGGGGCAGAGGAACACAGTAAAGGCACAAGCGGGCAGAAGGAGGGACAAAGTGCGGCATAACGTAGCACAAAGGGGGACAGAAGGAGACACAAAGGGGGATAGAGAAACACTGTGGAGGCACAGAGGGGGACACTGGAGGCAAAGGGGGGTTCATAGAGCAGGCACAGCGAACGCGTACGTTAAAAAGGGGCGCTGGGAAAAAAGGGCGCGGGGTTTTAAACGATAAACATGGATAACGTTTAAAAATATAATGTACTATATTTCGTTTAAAAATAATGTTTTATAAAGTTATAAATCATTAAATAATGTTCATAAAATCGGCAATTGTGAAAACGTTAATCTTCCGTTTAAAAAGTGAAACGTATAATAACGTTTAAAAAAAAATTAGTAAGTAACCCTCCCTGTACCTTACCCCTAACCCCTAGACCCCCGTATTGGTGCCTAAACCTAAGACCCCCCTGGTGGTGCCTAAACCTAAGACCCCCCTGGTGGTGCCTAAACCTAAGACCCCCCTGGTGGTGCCTAAACCTAAGACCCCCCTGGTGGTGCCTAAACCTAAGACCCCCTGGTGGTGCCTAAACCTAAGACCCCCCTGGTGGTGCCTAAACCTAAGACCCCCCCGGTGGTGCCTAAACCTAAAACCCCCCTGGTGGTGCCTAAACTTAAGACCCCCTGGTGGTGCCTAAACCTAAGACCCCCTGGTGGTGCCTAAACCTAAGACCCCCCTGGTGGTGCCTAAACCTAAGACCCCCCTGTGATAAGCATTTCAAAAACATATTGTGCAGTTTTTCATTTAAAAATAATGTAAAAAAAAAACAAAAAACATTTGTACTGTTTTTCGTTTAAAAATAATGTTTGAAAAAAAATATTGTACTGTTTTTCGTTTAAAAATAATATTAAAAAATGTATAAATCATTAAATAATGTGTAATCATGAGAAGCAGTAATAAAACATGAAGTCTCCGGGTGCCGCTTTTAAAACGTTATTTTTCTCCGGCGCCCTTTTTTCCTATCGGGCGGACATTAAACGATATTTATTATGGGAGTGAATGGCGGCGCCCGATTTGTCCACTAGCCTCCTGCGCCCTTTTTTACTGTTACCACAGCGAACAGTGTCCTGTTTTACAAACAGATTTGAACCTTTAGTCTCGTTTGTTACTGCGGCAAGCAAGTGACAATATTGAGGTGTTATTTTTATTTAAAAAAAAATGTCAGCGCATGTGACACACATTGTCACTCTCTGTGCCTCCACTGTGTTCCTCTGTCCTCCTTTGTGCCTCCTTTTGTCCCCCTTTCTGCCACATTATGCCCCACTTTGTCCCTCCTTCTGTACCTCTGATGCCTTTACTGTGTCCATCTGTCCCCCTTTATGCCTCTTTCTGCCCCTCTGTGTCTGTACTGTATCACTCTGTCCCCTTTTGTGGCTTCTTCCGTCCTCCTGTGCATGCACTATGTCCTTCTACTTCCTTTGTGACTCGTGTTTTTCCCCTGTACCCGTACTGTGTCCCTCTGCCCCTCTTTGTGCCTTCTTCTGTCCCCCTGTGTCTGTACTCTTTCCCACTGTCCCCCTTTGTAGCTCCTTCCTTTCCCCTGTGCTTGTACTGGGTCCCTCTGTCACCTTTTGTGGCTCCTTCTGTCCCCGTTTCTGTACTGTGTTTGTCCCTCTGTCCCCTTTTGTCGGGGCTGGATTACCGACCAGGCAACAAAAGCAGTCGCAAGGGGCCCCATCAGCACATAAACCAGCCCTCGCCAACCTGTCAGCGGTGGCTGGATGGTATAATGATTAAAGGGACTCTGAGCAGTGCAGTAACTATGGAAAGATGCATATCATTTTAAAGCTCTCTTTCTCCTCTTTCCAATGATATATAAACCTTATGCCTTTTAGTTTTCGCTATTTTTGCGATCGAAATCGCGGCCACTGCAATTTCGATTGCGAAAATAGCGAAAACTAAAAGGCGTAGGGTGGCAATTTATCTATCATTGGAAAGAGGAGAAAGAGAGCTTCAAAATGATATGCATCTTTCCATAGTTACATTGTTTTACACAGGACGACTTTTCTCCAAAGTCGGCAGCTCGATTCAGCACAATGCAATGAAATATAAGGAACCCAAGGGGATATAATTACAAACATCAAGCTGGTAGGTGTGAGGAAGTAATTAATTAGTTGTGGGTATGCTTAAAGGCATACCCACAGGCACTGCTTGGAGTCCCTTTAAGGGCTCTGCCTCTGACACAGGAGACCAGGGTTCGAAACTTGGCTTTGCCTGTTCAGTAAGCCAGCACCTATTATGAGACTTTAGGCAAGTCTCTCTAACACTGCTACTGCCTATAGGGCGCGTCCTAGTGGCTGCAGCTCTGCTCTGGCGCTTTGAGTCCGCAGGAGAAAAGCGTGATATAAATGTTATTTATGATGCCGTCAAATGATGCCGTGCGCTGCTGATTGTCTTCAGAGCCAGGCTCTCCTCCTAGGTCCCTGTCCTGCTACTGTGCACTCTGCCACTATCCACTCCTCCCTCCCTTCCCACAGAGAACCACAGCTGCAGCAAGAATGATAGCAGCAGATGGCAAACGCTCACTCACTTCTGATTCTATTACGACATGATGGGGGGCCCAAATCAGTTACTTTGCTTAGGGCCCCATTTAGCCTTAATCCGGCTCTGGCAGCAGAACGTTCACTCACCTATCCATGATCCAAGCGATAGAGATCCCGTCATCTGAAACCCATCTGTCTCTTCTACAGTGCAGCCGCTCGCTTTGAACTTCTTGATTCTCAGATCAGACAGGAAGTAGGAAGTAGTAATAGTAGTGTAAACTGTTTCAAACCGCCAACTGAAGGAGAACTCCACAAACACCAATGCAGGTTGTAAAATTCAAAAGTTTTATTCAAAATAAAAGATAAAAATACACTTTCTACTCCATGTAACCAATGAGAATTACAAACAACACAATCTCTAATATCACAGTCTTCTTATTATCTTCTGGTCTTCTTTCTATAGAACACTTCCGGAAGCTAGGAGGAAAACAACTGGTTAACAATAACACATAACCTTTCCACCCGGTAAGTATTTTCTCAGCGTTCCCACCCACTTTAATGAAAAATGGACCTTATTTGGATTTCCTAAACCCTGAGTACTAAAGTTATTTCAGTTTAATGCTTCCCTGACAAAACCATTATATAGTACTTTAACCTCTAAGTTTGCTGATCAGCAAAATCTTTCATAACTCAATAGTAAATAGAGTACTCTTGTGTTTTTGTTCTCAGTCTGATCAATTATTCTGGCTATTTTTCTTGTTCAATAGTTCAGCCATTTCTTAGGAAAAGCCAGAATAATAAATGTATAAGTTAGATGGTTAAAGGTTAATAAATTGGTTGGTTAATAAGTTAATAATAAATAATAAAAGAAATAAAATTGGTTAGTGAATTACTAAATTCTTAGTAAATTAATAAGGTTACTAGAATTAAATAAAGAAGAAGAAAATAACTCCGTCACTTGTTCCTATGAGCAAAACTACTCAATATGCTTGCCCAAAAAACAGCAGAAAAATAAAAACACAACAGTTTCTTTATAAATCTCAGCTTCTGCCGCTCCTGTATGTAATCTCTTCTGTTCTTTTGCAGGACCAGTCTATTGCCAAAAAAAGCAGTCTATTAACAGGTACTTCTTCTAAATCTTTCAACACTACTGGTAAATGGACATATTAATCATTTCTCCTTTCTTTTACAGGAATCCAGTCGGACCACTCTCCCCATAGGTAAGTATTTCTTCCAATATAACTTCGCACTATCTTGTGCACCACACATAAAATAACCAAAACAAAATGGCTTCTTGCATTTATTACTTTGGTAAAGTCAGTAAGTTATAAGAGGTTAAGATAGACCTCTAGCGGACAGGACAGTAGCTTATTTCCTTAAGCAGATTCACTTTTCTCTCAATCTCACTATCTCTTAGTCTCAGGCCTAGTATATGGGTTATATGCAGTTTCTGTCTTCCATAACACAACTGTTTTCCCATTACAGCAACCATTCAGGCCACTTATAAAAATCAAAATAAAATACAAGTGAGATTATATTCATCACAGTAGGGAGGATAATTCTTAATTCTCAGCCTCCTAACACTACACTTCAGAAGTGGGGGATATTACCAGAGCCAAATTTACTGTAATTAAAAATGTTTAAAAATCTTTCTTGTGGCATGCTGATTTATCAACACATTGATCACATTTCATACGTGTCATCTTGAACGATTTCTTTTCCAGTACTTCAGTGTCAAGAATCACTGGCTATCATCTGTCTGGCTCTCTTTCCTCTGTCTGAAATCTCTCTCCTGGCTTTCCCACTCCTTGTCAGCTTTACAGGACTGATGGCTGGCTTATCTTATGGAGGATTGAAGAATCATCATGGCTCAGTAATTTTCTCCCAAAATGTCAGCTATCGCATCGTCTGGCCTGCTTCTACTCAGCTGTGCCTGCTGCATCTTTCCCCTTCTCCTGTCTGCTCCAACTGCCAACTCAACCCCTCAGAGAGCCGTTATATCTTCCCTAACGGCTCCCCTGCTTGTGTGTCTGGTTGCTTAGCAACCTTCCCTCAGCCATCAGCTCTGCCTACCCACACATTACACATTACAAGGGAAAAATGCCCTTACTTAACAAACCTGTGTCAGCAGCGCCTCTATTTAAAGCTGCTGACCAGGTAATAATATAAAAATAAAAATAAATAGATCCCCCCTCTTTCTACCTGCTACAGTAGTAGTAACAGAGCAAGAGCACTCTAGAGGAGACAAATGGGTTCCAGATGACGGGACCTATATTACTTGGATCGCAATAGGTGAATGTGAGTCATCTGGTGCTGTTATTCTCCCCCGCTGCGGCTGCCTTCTCTGCTGGACTATCATATTCACTGGGATGGAGGCTGCATGGTGGCTGTCTAGTTTGGGAGGAAATCGGTTGTTCGGTGGTGGGGATGGTTATGTAATTCTGTCTGGGGAACGGCTACCGGTTTGGCGGTGTCCAGAGCTTTCTGCTATTGCCAGGCTGGAGATGCAGGGGGAAAGTGATGCTGCTGTGATATCTGCCACCCTCTTCACAGGGGTGCCCCAGCCCCTGAGTGCAAATGTCCCAGCCATTCATCTCTCACTCTGCATTTTGCCGCTGCTATTCCCTGCATTGTGCACCCACAGAGGAAAGCAGCCCGCCCATAGCAACCAGTAGCTCGGCTGCCCCGGTGTGTGCGGCATGTTGCTGTGCAGCTGCATCTTCTGATTCTATTACGACATAATGGGGGGAGGGCCAAATCAGTTACTTTGCTTAGGGCCCCATTTAGCCTTAATCCGGCTCTGCCTTTTGTGGCTCATTTCCTCCCCCTGTGTCTGTACTCATGGGCGTAACAATCACCCCAATGACCTCTGCCATCGCAGGGGAGCCCAGAGGCTTTAGGGGCACCTCCACCTCCTGCTCCCCAACTGCAAGTGCAGCTAATTAGCAAAAAAAAACTGAGTTTACTCACAAAAAAACGTGTGCAGGAGCATGTGTAATTTTTTTCCTGTTTTCAGACGGTGCTTAACAGCAGAACATTTTCTGCTGCCATTCACCTGCTCACAATCATGTGACCTGCATGGGGTTCAGGGGCCAAGAAGGGGAATGCTATCATTTGTGCAGGGGAGCCTGTTAAGTCTGGTTACACCCCTGCATATGCTGTATCCCTCTGCCCCCCTTTGTGGCTTCTTCTTTCCCCCTGTGCCTGTTCTGTGTCCCTCCGTCCCCCTTTATGGCTCCATCTGTCCCCCTGTGCCTGCACTGTGTCCCTCTGTTCCCCTTTGTGACTCCTGTCCCCCTGTGCCTGTACTGTTTCCCTCTTTCCCCCTTTGTGGCTCATTTTGTCCCCGTGTCTGTACTGTGTCCCTCTGTTTCCTTTTGTGGCTCCTTCTGTCCTCCTGTGCCTGTATTGTGTTCCTCGTCCCGCTGTGTGACTCTTTCTTTCCCCTGTACATGCACTGTGTCCCTCTGCCCACCTTTTTTGGCTTCTTCTGTCCCCCCGTGCCTGTACTGTGTCCCTCTGTCCCAGGGGTTTAACTACAAATCATGTCCCCCTCCTAAAAAAAAAACACCTTGATGGGGCCCCTTAATGTTCACCTAATGTCTTCCCTTGCCTACCCCTGGTAACCCTCACAGCCTGGGGGCACATCTTGCAAGGGTCATATAACAAGTGTGGTCATCATAATCATCACACCCATAACAAGCGTAACCACAAAAACACCTGATCTGAAGTATGGACCCCTTTATCGGAGGGAGTGAAGTAGTAGTTGTGGCCCCCTTACTGCTAAGCCCCTCCCACCTGTAATGTGTCCCTATGTCCCCCTTTGTGGCTCCTTCAGTCGTCCTGTGGCTGCACTATGTCCATCTGCCCCCGTTGTGACTCTTTTACCCTATACCTGTACTGTGTCCTTCTGCCCCCCCATTGTGGCTTCTTCTGTCCCCCTGCGCCTGTGCTATGTCCCTCTGTCCCCCTTTGTGGCTTCTTCCTGTCCCTTTGTGCCTGTACTTAGTTCCACTGTCATCCTTTGTGACTCCTTCTTTCCTCCTGTACCTGAACTGTGTCCCTCTGTTCCCATTTGTGGCTCCTTTTGTCCCCCTGTGCTTGTACTGCGTCCCTCTCTCCCCCTTTGTGGTGTCTTCTGTCCCCCTGTGCTTGCACTGTGTCCCTCTTTCCCCTTTTGTGGTTACTTCCTTCCCTCTGTTTTTGTACTGGGTGCCTTTGTTCCCTTTTGTGGCTCCTTCTCCCCCCCCCCCCCCTGTGCCTGTGCTGTGTCCCTCTGTCCCCGATTTGTGGCTCCTTTTGTTCCCCTGTGTCCCTCTTTGTGTCACCCTTCATGCCCTTGCACTCCCCAAATCCAGAGTATATTGCTACTGGAAGCTACTCACCTCCCTGCTGGAATCCAGCACTGAGCCACCATCCTCTCCGCTCACAGGCCCACTCAAGTGCCTTGCATCACCTAATGAGGAGGAGGAGATAGAAAGTGAAATTATATAGCAGGTAATGATAAAAAATAATTTGTGTACACGTGGGTCCCAAACACATCTTCTTTGCACCAGTCTGACAAGGTATCCTAACATGTTGGTGCATATAAGATGTGGGAGTGAAATGGTGTTGGGCTGCATAAGTGCTGCTGTTACTGGGGAGCTACAGTTCATTGAGGAAAACATGAATGATATATGAATGTACACCAGTCTTAAGGAACTTACCCACTAGAAAGAGAATCACAGAAAATAAGAAGTGGCTTATCGATAACTGAACTCAACTCCTAATAATAACTGGGGGTGGATACCATCCGGGCCAGGTGCCTTGTCTATCTTAACCTTATTTAATTGTGCTTGCACACCTTAGGGTGTTAGGCAATTCAGGCTGAATGAGGGTGGGTACAACTCAACATATTATGAGCTAAGGGCATCACCTTGGCAAAGACAGAAGCAAAGCAAGCATTTACAATTTTCCACTTAACCGGGAGTGCGAGTTGGGTCCATGTGTTTATAGATAGATGTCTTGCTGATGATTTTTTGGTCTGGACGCCTGGAGTCTTCTTCTTGGGTTGGTTCTGTTTCTTCTTTTTTTCCCCGATCCTCCCCGACCGGCTGCCACATTTTGGTGGCCGCCGGTCGGGAGGGAGAGGGGTTTATAGAGGAATTATTTTTTTTTTGAGTTTTTCATTATGTTGATTTGTTGGCTATGCTGGACTGGCCGCCACTGGAATGTGGCCGCCAGTCTGGGCTAGCCTTCAAAATATCTTTTTGGGGTTTTTTGCCTGTTTCTTTGCCGACTGGCCGCCAGGGGTGGACGCCAGTCGGGGTGGAATTGGTAATTTTTGTTCTCGCCAGCCCAGACAGGCCGCCGCAATTGAGGCGGATGCCAGTCTGGGAGGGTGAGATGTAATTATTGTCGTTGTTGCGATGTTCGGTGTCTGGCCGCTGCTGTGGGTGGCCGCCAGACACCTAGCGCTAGTTTTTTCCTTTTTCCTTTTTTTCATTTTTCAGATTTCTCCTATTATATATCGTTGATACTCATTCCTATTAAGGGTTAGGAGCATGTACATTTTTTAGTCTAAAAAGATAAGTTTAATACGTGACCGGTATAGGCGATTGGATTGGAACGTCTATGGCTTAGACGATTTACGCTTCCGGGTTTTTACGCGTATGTTTTTACGCATACGCATTGAATTTAACCACATGCGGATTGGCAATGCGGATTTCCGCGTGGCGGTTAAATGACGTTTTTCCTATTCAGAACATGCTCTACCCTTATTGGTCGGCCCTCCAGTGGCCATTTTAAAATGATTGGAGTATATAAATAGATGCAGTTCCCCATCAGGTCCTCCACCAGATGGGAGTGCCTACAAGCAAGAACTTAGCCTGATTGGTTGATGACAGGGCGTCCAGACCATTTTGATTGGCTCCCTAGTGAAGCAAGTACTATTTAAAGCTGATTGTGTTTCATGTATTCAGAGGGCTTGTCAGCTTGAGAAACAGAGGAGCCTCCTCTCGAAACGTCGCACAGACTTGCCCTTTTTGTCTTTTTCATGCTTTAAATAAATAAAAGAGCTTATAATACCCTTTAACCTGCTGAGCGGTCTGGACGAGCTCAGCTCGTCCAACACCGCCAGAGGCTGCCGCTCAGGCCCTGCTGGGCCGATTTTCGTCAAATAAAAAGCAGCACACGCAGCCGGCACTTTGCCAGCCGCGTGTGCTGCCTGATCGCCGCCGCTCTGCGGCGATCCGCCGCGAGCAGCGGCGAAAGAGGGTCCCCCCAGCCGCCTGAGCCCAGCGTAGCCGGAACAAAAAGTTCCGGCCAGCGCTAAGGGCTGGATCGGAGGCGGCTGACGTCAGGACGTCGGCTGACGTCGATGACGTCACTCCGCTCGTCGCTATGGCGACGATGTAAGCAACACAAGGAAGGCCGCTCATTGCAGCCTTCCTTGTTTATTCTGGGCGCCGGAGGCGATCAGAAGAACGCCTCCGGAGCGCCCTCTAGTGGGCTTTCATGCAGCCAACTTTCAGTTGGCTGCATGAAATAGTTTTTTTTTTATTTAAAAAAAACCCTCCCGCAGCCACCCTGGCGATTTAATCAGAACGCCAGGGTGGTTAAGATGATGCTGGGTCTCTTCTCTTGGAGTTTCTGCTTGCTGTTCCTGGAGACAGAGGGACAACAAACAAAAGCACGTTGCATCTAGATGGTTGGGTGCTGCCTGTAACTACTTGTCCATGACCCCAATTAGTTGAAACCGACCACCGTCTGAATTCAGCGGCGTATCCTTCCGCTGAATGACGACCCTGTCGTAATTCTCTTAATTTACGAACTGCAGTGGTGGTAATATCAGGATCGGAGTATATAATAGACATGGCTTCAAAGAAGCTGTTCACCGAAGATAAGGCTTCATGTCCGGGAGGCAGACCATAAGCCCAAGTCTGTGCATCCCCCGTAACAGGGATTTGATCAGAGATACTTTCTGTGATTCAGACCCTGAGGACCTAGGCCAAACTTCAAAATATGTCAAGCAACTATGAAGTTACTGAAACTTTCCAGAGAACCTGAGAATTTCTCAGGAAGGGGCATCTTGGGCTCCATGTGAGCATGGAGTATAGGATATAGGAACAGGAGGAGGCGTAGGTTGCTCGTTAGGAGCTGGAGAAGTCTCGGCACATGGTGGTGCATTAGCCAACTGATTCAGCTGTTCCTGCTGAGCAGCCACTGTCTGATTAAGCTGATTCACAATCCCTGTGAGGAGCATAACCTGACGTTGCAACTCCTCCATAAGTATAATTATGGCCCGTTATAATATCACAATTGGTTCTAGACGTATACACAGAGGTCTAGATAGAACGTAGTCAAAACGTAAGCTAAGGTCATACACGTGAGATCAGATGGCTGAGGTACAAAGGATGAGACAAAGGCTAGGTCGTTTAACAGGCTAGGGTCATACACAGGAGATCAGATGGTTGAGGTACAAAGGCTGAGACAAAGGCTAGTTCAATAACAGGCTAGGGTCATACACAAGGAATCATATGACTGAGATACAGAGGACAAGGCTAGAGAGTGGTCAGTATAGCTAAGGTCAAAATCTAAAGTCACTCAGGCAGTCACATTAACCACTTCACCACTGAGGGGTTTTACCCCCTGACCACCAGAGCAATTTTCACCTTTCAGCGCTCCTTCCATTCATTCGTCTATAACTTTATCATTACTTATCGCAATGAAATGAACTATATCTTGTTTTTTCCGCCACCAATTAGGCTTTCTTTAGGTGGGACATTATGCCAAGAATTATTTTTTTCTAAATGTGTTTTAATGGGAAAATAGGAAAAATGTGGGGAAAAAAAAAATTATTTTTCAGTTTTCGGCCATTATAGTTTTTAAATAATGCATGCTACTGTAATTAAAACCCATGAAATTTATGTGCCCTTTTGTCCCAGTTATAAAACCGTTTAAATTATGTCCCTATCACAATGTTTGGCGCCAATATTTCATTTGGAAATAAAGGTGCATTTTTTTCAGTTTTGCGTCCATCCCTAATTACAAGCCCATAGTTTATAAAGTAACAGTGTTATACCTTCTTGACTTAAATATTTAAAAAGTTCAGTCCCTAAGGTAACTAATTATGTATTTTTTTTAATTGTAAATTTTTGAATTTTTTTTTAATTACAAAAAAAAAAAAATGGGGAGTGTGGGAGGTAATGAGTTAATTTTTTGTGTAAAAGTCATTTATTTGTATGTGAAAAATGTGTAGGGTGTAGTTTACTATTTGGCCACAAGATGGCCACAGTAACTTTTTGCTTTATTGCGACCTCCAAGCCTCCTTCCGGAAGCTTGGAGGAAGAATAAGGAGGCTGGACACGTGAGTTTCTTCTCACAATGATCGCGCTGCCCATAGGAGAGCAGCGGGTCATTGTGGGGCTTAGATCAACGAACGGGAATGGATTTTCCCGTTCATTGATCTCCGGGCGAGCGGGCGGCGGCGGTTTTACTAGCGGCGGGCGGCGTGTTTACGAGCGGGAGCGCGGACAGCGTCGGGAACGCGGAAAGTACGTGTTTCTCCGTCCCTGGTTTTTAAAGGATGGACAAAGGGGCGGAGAAATACGTACGCGCGGGGGTAAAGTGGTTAATATACAATAATTGAGTAATTAAATCGCTTTGAAATACAATAACAAGTTTATCACAGAGTGACAAAGTGCCCAGCAGACAAGCGTATTGATTGCTATCACGGGCAAAGACTGAATGTGAGACAAGGGTTTAAATACTCTAGAATATGGTACAAACAGAGCAGTCCGTGCACCACTTCTAAACTTGCATTTATTTCCTTAATGGTCACATATTCACAACATGGAAATCCATTGCATAGCAAAAACAGAGTGGATCGATCTGACCTTTTCTGAAGTCTGTGTTCGGGCGGGTGAGGGGGTGTGACCAGGGGAAGAGAGGACGGCACAACAGCTGTTTCACGCCGGTGTGGCGCTTGTTCGCGTGCAGTTGTCCAGACTCTGTTTGTACCGTATTTACAAGTGACTTTTTTCACAAAAGTCTGAATGCACAATTTCATTGCTAATTCTAAGCAGGACAAAGTGGGACGGGGAAGTGTATAATTAAAGGCGCAGTGGACCTGTCTTTACCCCAATCACCGGGTGCCGGGTAAAAATCCTTCTTTGCGTACCTTAAATACTCTAGAGCCCGCCCAAGGCCGGCCCCAACCCACAGCAACTAATCAGAGTGTCAGCTGACAGCGTGTCAGCTGACACTAAACCCTCCAACGCCTCAGTGTGTAGGATGAGCGTCTGCCGGCAGACACCTGCCCACTGACGTCACCCGAGACTCCCCTAGTGTCCTGGTTGCCATGGATGCCGGGGACGGGGCCGGAGGAAGTGCGTCGCCCTGAAGAGGAAGTGCCAGGACGCGTTCGTGATTCTGCCGAGAACGGGGCATTGCTGGATCCAGCAGCTGAGTTCCTTACACTAGTATAGTTGCCCCCAGTATAGATAGTATAGTTGCCCCCAGAATAGGTAGCATAGTTGGCTTCATTATGGCGGAAGCTTGGAAGGAGGGGCAGTGGGGACAGTGGCGGGGAGGGGGGCCAGACCCCCCATCTCCCTCACCTGGGTCCCCTCCTTCTGGCGCTTCCCCCTCCAGAATTGCGGTGGCAGACAGGTGCGGCTGGTGAGGAACTACTCACTTGCTTTTTGTGTTCCAGACGCAGGTGTGCTGCATCATTGTCATGTGCCACTGGTCTCACTGTGCTTCCTGATAAGCGGAAGACCAGTAAGCACACATTGTCCCCACTGCCCCTCCTTCTTGCGCTGCTTCCCTCCCTGCTCATGGCCTCTGTGGGAGGCCTTTTTGACACCCCTCTCCTGTCTGTCACCCGGTGCACCACGTCCCCTGGTGCCCAATGGAAAGAACGCCCCTGGAGTGGCATACCCAGAAATATTGCACATCTCAGAAAGATGCTTTTCTTCATTTCTTTCTTTTCATTTTAAATTAGGCTATTTACCTCCAAAGTCTTCTTAAAGTGTACCTCAGACAATGAAAGCAAAAGGATTTAGCCTTACCTGGGGCATGTGTACAAGTTGTGAGTGGGCACACCATTGCTTAGTCGGGTGCTTGGCACGCGTGGTCGCATGGCGACGGAGACGAGAGCGCGCGCACAATGAGGGGAACCTGCTCCCCCCCTCCAGCAGAGTGGTATCGGCCGGCCAGGGAAGTTTCTCGATGCTGAAAAAAGACTCTGCATGCCGCTGGCTGGTCTGAGCAGTGACATCAGGCAGCGGCATGCAGAGATGAGATTCCCTCGCGCGCCGGGAAGAAGAGGTAAGATGTTCTCTGGCCGCTGCCCCTGGACTCGTCTCTGGCTGCACAGTGCACTGACTGGAAGAGGGAGCGGGAGCTCCAGGTGAGGGAGGGGCCCCTTCCCCGCTACTCTGTGCCTGTTCCACCTTCCAGGCTACCTAAAAATGGGGGACACTTTATTATTATTATTTATTTATAAACAAACAAACAAACAAACACAGAACATTTATATCGCCCTTTTCTCCTGGCAGACTCAAAGCGCCAGAGCTGCATCCACTAGGACGCGCTCTATAGGCAGTAGCAGTGTTAGGGAGATTTGCCTAAGGTCTCCTACTGATTAGCTTCTGGCTTACTGAACTGGCAGAGCCGAGATTCGAACTCAGGTCTCCTGTGTCAGAGGCAGAGCCCTTAACCAATACACCATCCAGCTATAAAGCACCAACATTATTATTATTATTTAGTATTTATATAGCGCCGACATATTACGCAGCGCTGTACAATGTATATATATATCTTGTCACTAACTGTCCCTCAAAGGAGCTCACAATTTAATCCCTACCATTACCATATGTCTATATTATGTAGTGTAAGTACTGTAGTCTAGGGCCAATTTTTTAGGGGGAGCCAATTAACTTATCCGTATGTTTTTGGAATGTGGGAGGAAACCAGAGTGCCCGGAGGAAACCCACGCAGACACGGAGAGAACATACAAACTCTTTGCAGATAGTGCCCTGGCTGGGATTCGAACCAGGGACCCAGCGCTGCAAGGCGAGAGAGCTAACCACTACGCCACCGTGCTGCCCATATTCCGTTGCGCTGTACAATGTAAGAAAACAAACAAGGGATACATAATGATACAGACAATGATATACATCAAATATGAACACTGATACAAGATACAGCACTGCTGATTACAATTTGATTTAACATGATGACTAAAATGTATAAATGTCTAACAGTGTGCAAGCAATTAAATTAATAACAGTCCATGACACAAAAGGGTGAGAGCCCTGCCCTTGTGAGCTTACAATCTGAAGGAATGGGGTGGAAACAAGAGGTGGGGATGTATACAGTATATGTACAGGCAGTGCGCAATTAGGTTATTTAGTGGGTGCATGGTCTAAGCTAGAGAATATGCTTGTCGGAAAAGGTGGGTTTTGAGGGAGCGTTTAAAGATTTCAAAGTGGCGGATGTGTTGTGGAAGGGCATTCCAGAGGAGGGGTGAGGCACGTGAGAAGTCTTGTACACGTGAATGTGAGGAGGTAATTGTAGAAGAGGATAGAAGAAGCCCGTGTGCAGATCTGAGATTGCGGTTGGGTTGGTATCTGGAGACTAGTGAGGAGATGTACAGGGGAGAGAGATTGTGGAGAGCTTTGTAGGTTAGGGTTAAGAGTTTGAACTGAATCCTCTCATTAATTGGTAGCTAGTGAAGAGCTTGACTTATATATGACATATATCTGCTACCTAACTGGGGGACACCTATATACCTATTACCTAAACTCTATTACCTAAACTGGGGGACAGCTATATATCTACTTCCTAAACTGGGGGACAGCTATATATCTACTTCCTAAACTGGGGGACACCTATATACCTACTACCTAAACTGGGGGACACTTATATACCTACTACCTAAACTGGGGGACACCTATATACCTATTACCTAAACTGGGGGACACCTATATATCTACTTCCTAAACTGGGGGACACCTATATACCTACCACCTAAACTGGAAGACACCTATAGACCTATTACAAACTGGGGAAACACCTATATACCTACTAACTAAACTGGGGGACACCTATATACCTACTACCTAAACTGGGGGACACCTATATATATACTACTTAAACTGGGGGACACCGATATACCTACTCCCTAAACTGGGAGACACCTACATACCTACTACCTAAACTGGGGGACACCTACATACCGACTTCCTAAACAGGGGGACACCTATATATATATATATATATATATATATATATATATATATATATATATATATACTACCTAAACTGGGGGGCACCTATATACCGACTTCCTAAACTGGGGGACACCTATATATCTACTACCTAAACTGGGGGACACCTATATACCACCTTCCTAAACTGGGGGGACACCTATATGCCTTTTTCCTAAACTGGGGGACACCTATATACCTACTACCTAAACTGGGGACACCTATTATTTTGTGGTGTTATGCAGCCCTCTGTGCGATTTTCTGCTGAAATGCTGCCCACGTTGCAATTATTTTATGGTGAAATGCTGTCCACTGTACGATTATTTTCTGGTGAAATGTTAGCCAGGGTACGATTATTTTCTGGGGAAATGCTGTCCACTTCTTCAAAATATCCTGCGCTCACATGTATCAATTCCAATTCCGTAATTATATCGCTCATAAAAAGTAAGGAAATAAACAAAGAAAAATAGCGTGAGAACTGTTCACACTGCTGAAGAAACGCTGTGGAGAGTGCTGAGGATTAACATAAGTGTTGTCGCTGTCTTATAATCTAGACAGCAACCAGTAAGGTGAGAGGCCATTGGTGGTGGTGTAATACACTGCACACAGGAGGAGGTGAATTGAGTTTGTGGGTTTATGCTTTTCTGCTGTCTGTGATTTGGCAGTTAGAGGAAATGGTGAGGACCTGTGAGACTCTGTCTTTGGATTAAGCACTGTGGGAGTGTCTGCTTCACTGCTCGGAAGAGTGTTATTGTATAAGGTTTTTACTGCTGTCTGTGATCTGGCAGCAGTGACACATGGTGAGGGTTTATGACAACTGAGCTCTGGTAGACCACAAGTGAATGTATGGCACTGGGGAAGTTGTTATTAGGAAATAAGATTATTGAAACAGTATCACGCTATGTTTTTTTTGTTTATTTCCTTTCTTTTTATGAGCGATATAATTACAGAATTGGAAGTGATACATGTGAGTGCAGGATGTTTTGAAGAATTGGACTATACACTATATGCTTGGTGACTGATTCTGCGACCCATGGACACGTAAACGATGGACTGAATTTCACTATTGATTATCAATTGTTACTATTATTGAGCTATTTTTATTTTGATAATAGTGAGTGAGCGCATTTATACACTGGGTTGAAATGCTGTCCACTGTACGACTATTTTCTGGTGAAATGATACCCAGAGTGTGATTATTTCGTGGTGAAATGCTGCCCACTGTACGATTATTTTCTGATGAAATGCTGCCAGGGAGCGATTATTTTCTGGTGAAATGCTGCCCACTGTACGATTATTATTTGGTGAAATGCTGCACTCATTGCGATTATTCTCTGGTGATATGCTGCACTCATTGCGATTATTCTCTGGTGAAATGCTGCACTCATTGCGATTATTCTCTGGTGAAATGCTGCCCACTGTATGATTATTATCTGGTGCATGTTGCTAAAATGTTGTACTCATTGCGTTTATTTTCTGCTGGAATGTTGCACTCATTGCATTTATTTTCTGCTGAAATGTTGCACTCATTGCGTTTATTTTCTGGTGAAATGATGCCCACATTGCGATTATTTTATGGTGAAACATTGCTGCATTACGATTATTTTATGGTGAAATGCTGCCCCATTACAATTATTTTATAGTGAAACGCTGCCCCATTACAATTATTTGGCACCTATGGGGGGGCCATCCAAATTTTCGCAAGGGGGCCCAGTGATTTCTAGTTACGCCCCTGACTACTACCTAAACTGGGGATACTTGGCTATCTATACTGGGGACACCTATAGTATGTCTATATTGGGGACACCTATAGACCTGGCTACTTTATACTGATACTAATTGTTTAGCGCCAACATATTACGCAGCGCTGTACAGAGTATGTATTGTCTTGTTACTAACTGTCCCACAGAGGGGCTCACAATCTAATCCCTACCATAGTCATATGTGTATGTATGTATCGTAGTCTAGGGCCAATTTTTAGGGGGAAGCCAATTAACTTATCTGTATCGTATGGTATTGGGATGTGGGAGGAAACCAGAGTATCTGAAGGAAACCCACACAGACAAAGGGAGAACATACAAACTCCTTGCAGATGTTGACCTGGCTGGGATTCAAACCGGGAACCCAGCGCTGCAATGCGAGAGCGCTAACCACTACGCCACCATGCTGCCATACTACTGTACTATATTGTACTGCCATCTTCAGCAGTGGGGGGTGCCATAGGTTTGGGGTGCTGTTAGCTCAATTTCAGCGGAGGCAGCTACAAGATGACTTAGCAGAATAATCTGCAACCCAGGTTAAAGTTCTCCCCCAATCCAAGTGAATACCCTCTCTTCCAGCTGGGAGATACAGAACCACAAACACTTAAATTGGTGGAACAGCATCTGAAATCTTTATTTACAGGTCAATCTTATATACACCCTGATGTTAGGGAAAAACCAGATTAGACCGGAGTGCACATAGAAAATATTTGAAACAATAGCATAGACATGGTACAGACAGCAGAGACAATAGGATTTGTTATTCTGTAAACAACTGGCAGAGGTAGACTTTGTTACATGTGTTAATTTCTCAATAGACCAGGTTTTTTAACAACAATGCATGAATAGGTCTGAGTCTTCAGATCTCTGTCACAGTGGCTTGTATGGTAATATACCAACTGGGTATTGAAATACAGGTTTTGTATTCAGGTGCCTGGAACTTCTAGAGTGTTAATTATTAATGTATCTGTAAAGCACTGTCTGGAGGAATGTGCTGCTGACTAGTTGAAGCAATGATGTCATTTTTAAGAAATTGTGATGTGCTGTATATATTTTAATATCGGGGTGATTTAAGCAGCACATTATTACAACCTTTCAACCCAACCTTTGATCCCAACCTTTTCTAAAGGAAAGGGCGGGATCACTTAGATACTATGCACAGCTCTATGTATGTTAGAGATCAATGAGTTAGTGTTGTCATTGGTACACAAATACAATATACAGTTTAAAGGGTTACACAACTACACGATGAATTAACAGTAGTTAGCTTTGCTAGTATATCATCCTAATCTAGCCCTGCATAACTTAATGGAAAACTGAATGTGGTAAACTGTAACAGGTTGCCTAAAGCCACACCTCACCCATAAGGTTAGAACTCCTTAATGCATTTTGGAAAAAAAATGATCCTCGAGTGGGTCCAGGAAATGTCAGTTCATTATTGCAGAGTAGAATATTGTTCATTTGAAGGGTGAAGGAGGACGGTGAATTCATCACCACAAGCCCTCATGATGAATGCAGATGTTTTTCTGCCAAGCTCTCACTGTCTCGGGGCAAACAGACAGTGGCGGCTGAGAGCTGGCCGTGTAATCACCGTGGCTACACCCAGTGCCTTTTTGTTAGCAGTTTCATTGTATGGCATTGGGCACCCACAAAAGAAATGGAAACAGATTTATAACAAGGATGTAGCAATTGCAGCCAGGTTGTAGAAGGCAGGGAAGGGCAGACTCAACTTCTCATCCCAGTTGAGAAACCTCACAGTTGCAACAGCAGAGGCGGAGTTCTTCCCAAAGGATGACACAAAAGAAAGGCTTGAAGCAGCCATCACCAACACAGGAGGAGGGCAGGTGCAGGAAGGGCTCATCCTTACAGCAGAGGGTCATCCTTCTAGGGCTGCATCAGTGCAGGAGAATCATATCAGATGATCTCCAAAGTATTCCATAATCAGGTGATATCACAGGCAGGTCTCCAAGTGAACAGGTAATAAAGAACACTTGTGCAGGCAAATTAGTAAAGATGAATCAGACAAGAGTTCAAGGTTTGTCAAACTGCATGAGCCAAGTAATTGATAGCTCAGTCTCAATCAAAGCAGTTATGTAGAGGTCCTCAATGGTAATAAGAAGTTAAACAGCTTAGTGGGTGTGTGCAACCTATTTACCACATGCGTAGCTATGTAACAATATTTTTGACAAAGGTTACTCTCTCTATTCAAATTTCTTTTACTAACATCATACTGTC
The DNA here is from genome assembly GCF_040937935.1 of Hyperolius riggenbachi. NCBI lineage: Eukaryota > Metazoa > Chordata > Amphibia > Anura > Hyperoliidae > Hyperolius > Hyperolius riggenbachi. Next base: position 378,475,967 of record NC_090647.1, on the reverse strand, counting down.
TGTAAATCCTAGTACTATAGAGTTCTGACACTTAAACACATTTCTCTGACCTTGCTTTATACAGCACAGTATCAATACAAACAGACATATGGAGACAATTACAATCAAATCAACCAATAAGTATTTTACATGACATATTTGTCTCCACCCTCTCCAGGCATGTTAGAACACTGATGTGGGCCGGGTTATGAGGCTGTGTGATTCAGCCACTTGCAGGTTTAGTTGGCCCCCCATCTCACCCTGTGCACAGTAGGTGGTACAGGGGGTCAACGTCTGCTGTTCAAAACCCTCCCCAAATGCACCAACACCAGGGTTTGTTTCCCACACCCCTCAGATTGTAACCAGAGACAGACCAGAAACCAACAAAGAAATTGCTGTAAAAGCATTTGTTAGAATTTTACACAATTACAAGTGAAAAAATATAAGTATGTCACTTTGCTTAAGGGACTCATCACCATTAATATTATACACGTACCCAAACATTCACACAATTGTTTGCATTATTCTTGGCAATATGAACAGAAAACCTGGCATGAGCATAACTTCTAGTAATTTGAGCAATATGATTTTGGACACAATCTCTACATTACATTCATATCGGCATGAGTGCAAGCTCAAGTTAAAATGATTACATTTCATTCACAGCAACTTAATTCCTACTGGAAGATTTACAAACCTAATTCACCCATTGACAGCAAAACTGTTGTGTGCTTTGAATTCTCAGGTATATGCAAAAATACCTGACAAAAAAAAAAAAAACCCACATGAAAAACAAAAAACTTCAGATGGAACATGCCTTTCCGTATGTTAATTTTTTATAACCAACTTTAAATTACAAATTTTAAGACATGTTACATCTGGTTCACCCGAAATAAATTGTTTCCTTTGCAAAACACTAAATTCAAAACATCACAATGGCCAGCAACTTTGTGCATGGGTCATTCATTATATGAGGTGAAAACCAATTACACATTCAATCTCACCTGCCTTGCCTCAAGACAATTTACAAACCCTCTCCTATAGTAGACAAAGAAAGACAACACATGCACATTTACATAACCACAGTCCGCATACCTTAGACTCCAACAATAATTTAGCTTTTGACTTTTCTGACTGTAGAAAAAAATGATCAATTAAATTAAGAGGTTTATTCCTAACTCTAAAAAAAATATTTGGATACTCTCTGTGCACAGACACATACACAAACAGACAAACAACATATAGCTGGGATCTTCTTTTGTTTCTGTTTCCTGACACTCTCCTCATTGCCCCCAGTCTTTTCAGGGAAGAGGAAAGAGAAAAAACAAAAGCATTAACACAAGTCTCTCCCAATACATGGAGGGAGGGGGTAGAAACCTGCAACAACTCTGAGCAGATGTCCAGAGATGCATATTTAAAGTACAACCTAGCTGAAAAAGTGCAACCAGTCATACACAAGCAATTTAAATCACAGTTCCACAGAAACTACAGTGAGGAGATAGACAAACACATTTATAGTAATTAGAAGAAAAGGCTCAGAAACATCTAGTAGCCAGGCCAGAACATTTTGGAGGGACTGATAAAAAAAGTTATCCTGCGGCCGCAATGCCCATTCAAAATGTCCTGGTCCAGAGAGACACCTGCAACTGCTGAGTGTCTCCGAGAAAAAAAAATGAAACTCCTAAATAGAGTTAGTCAGAAATAAGATTCAAAGCAAATTGTGGAACATGATTTTTTCTAAAACTTACAAATCTATATATCCGCATTAAACAGCATCACAGAATATGATACATCATAAATCAAAAATAACCCTTGGGAGTCCCCTTACCTTTGAGACTTTCCCATTATGCTAAGCTAAAAAAAAATAGAGTGAGATTAGCTGAGTTTGAAGGTTTATCTAGGGATGGTGACGTCAGTATTAGACTTTACTGGCAAACCTGGTCTCCAGCTTATGTGATTCTTCTATAGTTTCTATAGGTTTATCTACACCCGATTTATGGTTTGAATTTTAACTATCCTCTGTGGACAAGTTTATACCTTCAATCTCAGCTTAACCTCACATACAATCTACACAAATCTATACAGTAACATGCAATCTTATATAACTAAAATTCACTTAAGCGACTATACAACAATATACAAGGTTTAGAGAGAATATTCACTTAGACACACAGTACTGCTTTCTTAATTGGGGCATCAGACCCGCTATTTACTTTAGGAATATCAGATTCCTGGGAGAGGCGCTACAGAAGCACTTTCCCTCCGGGTTCTATTAATCCGCTCTGACAGTATAGGGTGGTAATCAAAAAATAGAATTACTCACCCGATACTGTATATGGCGGATCCAACTTCTCGACACCAAACTGTTAGCTCAATTTCAGCGGAGGCAGCTACAAGATGACTTAGCAGAATAATCTGCAACCCAGGTTAAAGTTCTCCCCCAATCCAAGTGAATACTCTCTCTTCCAGCTGGGAGATACAGAACCACAAACACTTAAATTGGTGGAACAGCATCTGAAATCTTTATTTACAGGTCAATCTTATATACACCCTGATGTTAGGGAAAAACCAGATTAGACCGGAGTGCACATAGAAAATATTTGAAACAATAGCATAGACATGGTACAGACAGCAGAGACAATAGGATTTGTTATTCTGTAAACAACTGGCAGAGGTAGACTTTGTTACATGTGTTAATTTCTCAATAGACCAGGTTTTTTAACAACAATGCATGAATAGGTCTGAGTCTTCAGATCTCTGTCACAGTGGCTTGTATGGTAATATACCAACTGGGTATTGAAATACAGGTTTTGTATTCAGGTGCCTGGAACTTCTAGAGTGTTAATTATTAATGTATCTGTAAAGCACTGTCTGGAGGAATGTGCTGCTGACTAGTTGAAGCAATGATGTCATTTTTAAGAAATTGTGATGTGCTGTATATATTTTAATATCGGGGTGATTTAAGCAGCACATTATTACAACCTTTCAGGTGCCTAGGGGAGCCCAAACCCTAAATACTGCCCTGCGTGAGGAGTAGTCTTAAAACCAAATTTCTCAAAATGACCTGTGAAATCCTAAAGGTACTCATTGGACTTTGGGCCCCTTAGCGCAGTTAGGGTGCAAAAAAGTGCCACACATGTGGTACCGCCGTACTCAGGAGAAGTAGTATAATGTGTTTTGGGGTGTATTTTTACATATACCCATACTGGGTGGGAGAAATATCTCTGTAAATGACAATGTTTTGATTTTTTTACACACAATTGTCTATTTACAGAGATATTTCATTATACTACTTCTCCTGAGTACGGCGATACCACATGTGTGGCACTTTTTTGCACCCCAACTGCGCTAAGGGGCCCAACGTCCTATGAGTACCTTTAGGATTTCACAGGTCATTTTGCGGCATTTGGTTCCTAGACTACTCCTCACGGTTTAGGGCCCCTAAAATGCCAGGGCAGTATAGGAACCCCACAAGTGACCCCATTTTAGAAAGAAGACACCCCAAGCTATTCCGTTAGTAGTATGGTGAGTTCATAGAAGATTTTATTTTTTTTGAATAGGACGTTGGGCCCCTTAGCGCACCTAGGCTGCAAAAAAGTGTCACACATGTGGTATCGTCGTACTCAGGAGAAGTAGTATAATGTGTTTTGGGGTGTATTTTTACACATACCCATGATAGGTGGGAGAAATATCTCTGTAAATAGACAATTGTGTGTAAAAAATAAAAAAATTGTCATTTACAGAGATATTTCTCACACCCAGCATGGGTATGTGTAAAAATACACCCCAAAACACATTATACTACTTCTCCTGAGTACTGCGATACCACATGTGTGACACTTTTTTGCAGCCTAGGTGCGCTAAGGGGCCCAACGTCCTATTCACAGGTCATTTTGAGGCATTTGGTTTCTAGACTACTTGCGGTTTAGGGCCCCTAAAATGCCAGGGCAGTATAGGAATCCCACAAGTGACCCCATTTTAGCAAGAAGACACCCCAAGGTATTCCGTTAGGTGTATGGTGAGTTCATAGAAGATTTTATTTTTTGTCACAAGTCAGTGGAAAATGACACTTTGTGAAAAAAACAATAAAAATTAATTTCCACTAACTTTTGACAAAAAATAAAATCTTCTATGAACTCGTCATACACCTAATGGAATACCTTGGGGTGTCTTTTTTTCTAAAATGGGGTCACTTGTGGGGTTCCTATACTACCCTGGCATTTTAGGGGCCCAAAACCGTGAGGAGTAGTCTGGAAACCAGATGCCTCAAAATGACTGTTCAGGGGTATAAGCATCTGCAAATTTTGATGACAGGTGGTCTATGAGGGGGCGAATTTTGTGGAACTGGTCATAAGCAGGGTGGCCTCTTAGATGACAGGTTGTATTGGGCCTGATCTGATGGATAGGAGTGCTAGGGGGGTGACAGGAGGTGATTGATGGGTGTCTCAGGGGGTGATTAGAGGGGAAAATAGATGCAATCATTGCACTGGGGAGGCGATCGGAAGGGGGTCTGAGGGGGATCTAAGGGTTTGGCCGAGTGATCAGGAGCCCACACGGGGCAAATTAGGGCCTGATCTGATGGGTAGGTGTGCTAGGGGGTGACAGGTGGTGACAGGAGGTGATTGATTAGTGTCTCAAGGTGTGATTAGAGGGGGGAATAGATGCAAGCAATGCACTGGCGAGGTGATCAGGGCTGGGGTCTGAGGGCATTCTGAGGGTGTGGGTGGGTGATTGGGTGCCCTAGGGGCAGATAGAGGTCTGATCTGACGGGTAGCAGTGACAGGTGGTGACAGGGGGTGATTGATGGGTGATTGATGGGTAATTAGTGGATGTTTAGAGGAGAGAACAGATGTAAACAATGCACTTTGGAGGTGATCTGATGGCGGGTCTGCGGGCGATCTGATGGTGTGGGTGGGCTGGGGGGTGGGTCTGGGTAGAATCTGAGGGGTGGGGTGTGATCAGGAGCCCCCAGGGGGCAGTTTAGGGCATAAAAAAATAGCGTTGACAGATAGTGACAGGGAGTGATTGATGGGTGATTAGGGGGGTGATTGGGTGCAAACAGTGGTCTGGGGGGTGGGCAGGGGGGGGGGTCTGAGGGGTGCTGTGGGCGATCAGGGAGCAGGGGGGGGGGCAGATCAGTGTGTTTGGGTGCAGACTAGGGTGGCTGCAGCCTGTCCTGGAGGTCCCTCGGACACTGGGACCACCAGGGCAGGGTGCAGCCTGTATAATACGCTTTGTATACATTACAAAGCGTATTATACGCTTTGCGTGCGGTGATCATGGGGTTAACAACCCGCCGGCACTTCCGAACGGCCGGCGGGTTGTCGTCGCGGGTGGGCGGAGCCAGTTGCCGGGGGAAGCGCGCGTCACAAGTGACGCAATCGCTCCCCGCACTTGCCTAAATGGCCCAAACGCCGATGGGCGTATTGTGGTCCTTTCGGGGTCCACTTTGACGCCGCCCATCGGCTATGGGCGGTCGGCAAGTGGTTAATGAATGTGTCATTGAGCAAAAACAATAGAACAGTTAAAACTTAAAAAGTAGATTGAAACATAAAATAAAACTGTGAAATATCTTAAAAAGTTATTTTTAGGAGAAGGAAGATAGATACAATCGTTTAATTCATTCGTTTATTTTCGACAGAGGTATCATTTAAGCAGGCTGAGCAGTTGAGAAATAGCATCCAGCTGAAATGTGCTGATTTGTATGGTACCCTATTGTTTAGTTTCAAAATAAATGGGAAAAAGTCTTTATGATGGTTAGCCCATGGTCATTTGCAATTTTTTTGGACTTCATTTGTGCTGTGGAATGGAGCCCTATTTGACCAGAGAGGATCCATTACAATTTTCCTAATCATCACCTGGCAGCTTTTATTTGATGTAGATATCTATCCCCCCATGCCCTCGTAGTAAATTCAAAGATGATTTATTTTGGGGTCAATGGTATTGCTTTCGTGTACGTTAAAAAGGGGCGCTGGGAAAAAAGGGCGCCGGGTTTTTAACGATAAGCATGGATAACGTTTAAAATTGTATTGTACTGTATTTCGTTTAAAATTAATGTTTTTTAAAGTTATAAATCATTAAATAATGTGCATTAAATCGGCAATTGTAAAAACGTTAATCTTTCGTTTAAATAGTGAAACGTATAATAACGTTTAAAAAAAAAATTACTAAGTAACCCTCCCTGTACCTACCCCTAACCCCTAGACCCCCCTGTTAGTGCCTAAACCTAAGACCCCCCTGTTGGTGCCTAAACCTAAGACCCCCCTGTTAGTGCCTAAACCTAAGACCCCCCTGTTGGTGCCTAAACTTAAGACCCCCCTGTTGGTGCCTAAACCTAAAACCCCCTGTTGGTGCCTAAACCTAAGACCCCCCTGTTGGTGCCTAAACCTAAGACCCCCCTGTTGGTTTTTTCGTTTAAAAATAATGTAAAAAAAAAAAAAGTACTGTTTTTCGTTTAAAAATAATGTTTGGGAAAAAATATTGTACTGTTTTTCGTTTAAAAATAATATTTAAAAATGTATAAATCATTAAATAATGTGTAATCATGAGAAACAGTAATAAAACATTAAGTCTCCGGGCGCCGCTTTTAAAACGTTAGTTTTCTCCGGCGCCCTTTTTTTCCTATCGGGCGCCCATTAAACGATATTTATTATAGGAGTGAATGGCGGCGCCCGATTTGTCCACTAGCCTCAGGCGCCCGAATTTACTGTTTCCATTGCTTTCTGCTAAGGATTTTCTGACTGAGAGCCTGTGAAGAGAGAAGCAATGTGGTTATGTGTTGTAGTATACAGATAAGAAGGAATTGGCACTGCTGCTACAGAGAAATGGTGTCCACTCAACTTAGCAGTTCCTAAATGCTTTGGAGCTAACCTTGTTCTCACACAATAAACATAATCTTTGCAGCAGTGCTGGGTTCTTCATTGCATGATTATGTGTTGTGCATGTGGAAGGACCTGCAGCTGCATGAAGGGCATCAATCTCTTGCTCTAATGGTCCTGGTGCTGGTAAGCATTTTTTATACCTGTTCTGCACCCACCCTCGCCAGTGGACTAATGAGGTGACCAGTCATAATTGGATGGACCATAATTTTATACTCAGAGAGTACAGAGATATAAAAGAGGCACGGAGCAGGCACAAAAAGGGAATAAAGGGGGGCACAGAAGAGATATGTGGGGGCAAAGAGGCATAAAGTGTGGAGCTCAGAGACTTACATTTAGGGTTTTCTGCTTTCCAATGAATTTCTGCTTTTCAATAAGTGTCTTTTCATTGGAATTAATGATGCATACTGATTTCCACAGAATGTCATTTTTTTATTTACAGTTAATACAGTTAGTTAATTGTAAACATTAAAAAAATGCAATGTTTGCAGACACTGTATATGCTATTATGCAGAATCTTCATTTCCGATCGGAAACCGTGGTAACTTCTGCATTCCCTGATTAGCCCAATACTTCTGAGTTTTCTAATTGGCCTAATATTTTAGCAGTAATCCGATTTCCATGGTACAATTCTTTATTCTCTGATTGGCCCAATGCTTCCGAGTCTTGTGATTGGCCTACAATCACAAGTCTAGGTAATGCGGCATTTCGGTGGAATTTCAGAATTCCCTCAGCTGAGGGAGACTTTATGCATCCTTCCAGCACTCGGTAACACCCAGGTCTTAAGTGTGCAAGGTATAGGCACTGAAAGTATGAAGATAAAAGTAACATCAGAACGCTACTAGGCAGTATATGGGTAAGGGGGAGTTGGTTGAGTCAGGAAGGCCAGACGGGCAATGGGAAATTTTGGGAGGGAAGGACAATACCATATACCTAGATCAATCCATTCAAGATATAGTCATGCACTGTAGGTTAGAGGTTTGCAGAACCCAAAAGGGCTAGACAGAAGCAGATCAGCGTTCACCAACGACGTTCAGGCCTGGTGGCAAAAAAAACTTGAGATCAAAGGTCATGTAAGGTCATAATACAAGGCAGTCTGATAATCACACCCTTAACAGAAAGCACACAGATACTAATGCTATCATTGGCAAGGTGTACTGGACTGTACTGGCCCTTTATTGGGGCAGAAAACAATCAGGTGAGACCACATCCCTGCAGCTCATTTGCTGCAGGAATCAGATTCAGAAACAGAGTGGCTCATTGGTCACTCAACTACAAGGGTAAAGACCAATCCCATTGCCACTGGAGAGTATAAGACAGGCAAGTGACCATGCATACTCGCCTATGTGGGAGCCCTCTGGCACAGGCCCACGTGCTTACATGGGCGCTGGGCATGGTGCATGACCTGGAAGCAGCTTGACTGCACTGTTAAAGCCAGATATTTGAGCCAGCTCTCAGAAGAGACAGCCACATCTCTGGAATGCTAGTTGGTTAAGTTTCTTATAGTCATTTATCCAGGGTCGGATCGGACTGGGACACTAAGGGCCCACCAGGAAAGCTTTAAGGTGGGGAGGCTCGGGGCCCACCGAGGGAAAAAACTGTACTATGGTGGCCCAGTCCAAGCCTGCATTCATCCCTACTGTATATCCTGTCACAACAACAACTGTAAAACCTTGGATTTCACCTTATTTTTTGGCAACTCTGACAAAGAGAGGGAGTAAGAGTAAATCTTCCCAACAGGTACATGGCTAACATTACAACCTAAGAGAGACTGTAAGATTATTTTGTTTTAATTTCAATTCAAGTTCACCCAATAAAATTAGTTAATAATGTAATGTGGTTTTGTTATTGCTGGACGTGAACTTGTAGCTGTGATTTTCTTTTAGTCCATTTTGTATTAGTGATAGAGGGTTGGCAAGTGCCCTAAAGGCTTAGAGAATTACATAGGTCCCTGTGGGACATGAAATGACAGCTGACATGCTTTTAACTGTATGCTAGTCGTCATGGCAATAAATATATCAAAATACAATTTCTAGATGAGTCACAGATGGAAAGGAAATGAAGTCATCCTTTCACATGTTAACATCTGCTGTGAGGACTGATAACTCTTAATAATTACGTCTTTAGGTGTAGGAAATATAAGTAAAATATTAAACTACCAACTACCCGTAGTCAAATTTAATGAGGATTTCAAGCGAACTAAGCACCTGTCATTACATTTTTTTAAATAAACCTCCCTATAGGTAAGGTTCGTAATAGTGTGCCGTTTTGTGTGTGTGGGGGGGGGGGGGTATGGGTTGAGCGGCATTCCCCATGGGGGGCTGCTCCTGTGACCTCTTATCCCCTCAATCAGGCAGAGCAGCAGGGAGGGAGGCGGGAAACAGTGGAACAGCAGGCAGGGGACGTGCCCACCTTCTCCTGCCAGACTGTGGGACCCCCGTGGTGAACTGGCCGAGTCATCTAATAAACGCCGCGCCAGTTAATCCCCGCAGCCCACAGCTCACCTCTTCAGCCTGCATAGTCTTCCGGCAGGCAGAGCAGGGCTACGGGAAGATGGCACCTAAAGCCCTGTACTGGAGACTATTTGTGTCTCCAGTACAGGGTTTCGGGCGCCATTTTACTGTAGCCCTGCTCTCTGCCTCTCCCTGCGCCCAGGGAGAGGAGTCTTCTGCAGGTGAGTAAATGCTTTTTTTTTAATAGGTGGGCATTAGTTTTTGGTGAAACACTGGCCACATTAATATTATTTTATGGTGAAACGCTGGCCACATTTTGATTATTTTATGGTGAAACGCTGGCCACAATTCAATCAGTTTTTGGTGAAATGCTGGCCACATTACATTTATTTTATGGTGAAACGCTGCCCACATTACAATTATTTTCTAGTGAAACATTACCACAATACAATTATTTTCTAGTGAAACATTGCCACATTACAATTACTTACTGGTGAAACGCTGCTGCATTACGATCATTTTCTGGTGCAAGATTGCCGCATTACAATTATTTTATGTTGAATCATTGCTGCGTTACGATTATTTTCTTGTGCAAGGTTGCCACGTTACGATTATTTTATGGTGAAAAATTGTCGCATTACGATTATTTCTATGGTGAAGCACTGCTTGCATTTCATGTGTCAGAGGTAATGGTTCTTGCATTTCATGTGTCGTAAGAAATAGTTCTTGCATTTCATGTGTCAGAGGTAATAATTCTTGTAATTTATGTGTCAGAGATAACGGTTGTTGCATTTTATGCATTGGAGGTAATGGTTCTTGCATTTCATGTGTTGGAAGTAATGGTTCTTGCATTGCCGCCTCACTGTTGCGCGTTACATTCCAGTTAGCCCCACCCACATGACATCATGACCACACCCATTTTTGCCACTAGCATTACTAAAAAATTGTGCTCAAACATGATTCCCCCTTCACATTTCTGAGTGGCCCCTCATATGTGCCTTTCTAGAACTGGCCCTGTCCTCCAGCACCCAAGGCTGAGACACCAATGTGCACCCCTCCATCCCTCCCACCCCAGCCATCGCACACTGATTACTAGACTAGGAGGCACCCCAGGGCCCCCAACACAATAATCTCTAGTTATTTGGCTTGCAGTCACTGCCATGTATCCCCTTTTCTTATTTATCTCTGCTTCAAACACAATAGAGAAATGATAGCTGAGTGAGTTGTACGCCCCCTCCTACACTAAGCTCTGAGGCTGGAGCCTCTCTCACCTCTGCCTCGACCCTGCCCTACTGCACGGTAGGTGACACAATTTTCATTTTTCCTGTGAAGTCATGCATACATTGCAATGCATGCCAGGAGATGTAGGCCACATGGATGCGAGTACATCTGCAGACGTAACGGCTCACTATTATGAACCACCTTCCTTATGGGGATGTTCATTTAAAAAAAAACATTTTATGACAGGCGTTCAGTTTGCTTTAAAATGTAGATAAATTATGAAAACTGCTGTTACTGGCCTGAAAAATCCATCCAATTCCATGCCAATTTTCTGTGCCAGGGTGAGATTGCTAAATCCGTGTGCTGACTAGAGATGGCTTGAACCTCCGATTTTAGGTTCGCAAACCTCAAACGTGAACTTCCGCAAAAGTTTGCACTCGCACGAACCATGAAAACCGCAATAGACTTCCATGAGCAGGCGAACTTTCAAAACTACAAAAAATAATTCTGGCCCCAAAAGTGATGGAAAAGATGTTTCAAGGGGTCTAACTCCTGGAGGGTGGCATGGCGGAGTGGGATACACGTAAAAAGTCCAGGGGAAAATTATGGATTTGACGCACAGCAGAGTTTTAAGGGCAGAAATCAAATTGCATTGCTAAAGTGCTTTAAAACATCTTGCGTGTGTATACCTCAATCAGGTAGTGCAATTAGTGTACTGCTATACACTGACAGACCAAACTCACTGTGTTACACACCGCAAACAGCTGTTTGTGTAGTGATGACCGTGCTGTACCGGTGTGCACGATGGCGCTTTTCAAGCCCATATGGTCGGGCTGAGGTATCTCAATGACAGAACAGTGACTGTCCAGCTGATCGAATTTGGTCTGTCCACAATGAAGCAACGACCTTATTATCTTGGGTCAGATGTGCCCCCCAACACGCTCATATAGGTCATTGCTTCATTGTGATATGCAATCCCCTTCACGGTAACGATCACGAAGGGTAATTGACACATGTACATGGCTTTTGATTTGTTGTTGCAGCCGCAGTGCAGCCAGAAAAATTAGGCAGGCATGTAAACGCACCAGAAAAAACATTATTTTTGTTTTTGTTAGCGGCCGCTGCTCCACCTGGAGTCCCGGACCCTGTTGGTGGTGGCGGGGAAGGCAGTCAAGCAGCCTGCAGGCAGAGATGCTGTGTGGGGACCGACTAAGTCTTGGGGCAGGCAGTCACACGGCATGCAGGCAGAGATGCTGTGTGTGGGGACTGACTTAGTCTTCGGGCAGGCCTGACCGTGCTTTGCAGACCAGGCATCTGTGGTCAGATGGACCGTTGACCCAACGCTGTGTGCCAGAGATAACACCACTTGCCTTTCAACATCACGGTACAGTTTGGGTATCGCCTTTTTTGAGAAATAATTGCAGCCTGGTATTTTCCACTGCGGTGTGTGGCTTTGCTTTTGTGTGCTGCTTTTCCTCAGGTGGTCATCCCATTGCAGTTTGTGCTTTTTCATCATGTGCCTTTGTAAGGCAGTTGTCCCTACGTGGGTCTTGGTTTTTCTACGGCTCAATTTTCGGTGGCAGAGAGTATAGATGGCATCGCCCTCATCTGAGGCAGACACACTAAAAAATGTCCACACCGCTGTGCCCTGGGATAATGGCACTTTGGTGATGGCTGCCGACTGTTAAGTGGGGTGCCGAGGAAGATGAGATGTTCTGTGTTAAATAGTCAACTACGTCTTGACAATATTGGGGGTTGATGGCACATGCCTTCTTCTGAACACTGTACTTTGGTGGAGGGCCGCACGAAATCATGACAGCACGACTTCGAACAGACCTGCCAGGTGGCCTGCCTCTGGCTTTGCCTCTGCCTGTTGTTTTGTCCATATAGGGGGGGATGAAGTAAAAGGTATGCACTGACTTGACTAACACAGATGCAGTGAAAGGTATACTGCTGGTATAATACAATGTGCAGTCACACAGATGCAGTGACAGGTACTGACTGCTGGTATAATACAATGTGCAGTCACACAGATGCAGTGAAAGGTATACACTGACTGCTGTATAATGCTGTATAATGATGAGACAAATACACTTGAAATCCTATAACGAGAATCTGTTATGGAGGGCAAGTCTGCCATCCATTCAAGTGAAAGGTATGCACTGACTGGTATAATGCAATGTGCAGTCACACAGGTGCAGTGAAAAGGTATGCACTGACTGCTGGTATATAAAACAGTGTGCTGTCACACAGATGCAGTGAAATGTATGCAGTGACTGCTGGTGGTATAATGCAATGTGCAGTCACACAGGTGCAGTGAAAATGTATGCAATGACTGTTATATAAAACAGCATGCAGTCACACAGATGCAGTGAAAGGTATGCAGTGACTGCTGGTATAACAATGTGCAGTCACACAGGAGGATTATGAGGACTTCTTTGAAACCATGGAGAGCACTCTGAAGGACTTTGAGAAGTCTTTAGGCTCGGTTCACACTTGTTTTAAAAACGTATCCGTGGGATACAATTTTAAAGCTCTTCAAAAACTCAGGAAGTGGATCTTTTGTTAAAAAGTGTACCTGCTTACACTCGTGCAGAAACACAGATCGCACATGGATCCGTGTGGCACAGTAGGAAAATGTAATGGAGAGTCCGGATTTGACACATTTTCCCAGACCGGACGGGAAAACGTGTCCAATACAAGTCTATGAGAATGGACACTGTCTGTTCTCACCAGGCTAGTCGCCGCATTAGCTGTGCCTATTTACGTCATATCCACACCGACGCCATGACGTAATACTCACATGTCCCACCACTCATCCCCGCCGATTGGTCCATTCTGAACAGCCCGGTGGTCGAGGATTCTCCATTGAGCTGCAGCAGACCAATGGGAATCCTCAGCAACATGGAGAATCCTCATTGGTTCATGTTGGACAAATGAGAATTCTCCCTGTTGCTAGGGAGACTTGGCCTGTTGCAGCCTATGGAGAGCCATGTTTCTGCTGGCCCCCGGTCTACTGAAGGGACTGAGTGCAGGATGAGCGATGACGGCGAGACAGGTGAGCATTAATGCATACGGGCCGACGTAGTGACGCTGCAGAGATGGAACGGTTGTGGAGCTGTGTATTTGCGCAAAGCAGAGGCAGAATGGACAGAACGCATCCACCTTGCAGATGCGCGTTCCGTTTCCGTTCTGCATCCGCACAAGTGTGGACCGAGATGAAACAAAATGTTCAAAATTGTAGAGAAACAGATTATCTTTACCGGTGGCAAAGAGGAGGTGGATATGCAACCTTCAGGAGAAACCTACTAAGAACCAAAAATGAAACCCCCAGCTGGAGCTCAGAGAGCAAATCCTGGGGATAATTCTCTACAGATTTTTTTAGCATCCACCGATGCACAGTCACAGAAATCAGACAGCCCAAGCAGAGGTAAGGAAAGAAATACCAAAGGCAAGGGAAAAAAAAAGACAAGTAGAAAAAAGTTCCCAAAATTAGTGGTGAGCAGAGATTACGCCAATGCGTAATTACGCATCGTAATTCGCAATTTTGTATTGTAATTGGAATGCGAAATTTGTGGATTATGTGTAAAAAAATTAGCATGGAAACGTAATTGCTACCTGTAACTACCCATGTTAGTGTAAATCATGCAAAGTTTAGTTTGCGTAATGTGGCGGCTCCATAGACTTAAATGGCAGGCGGACAGCCACCAACTTTAGCGGTTAATAGCAAAGCCCCCTTATGTCCTAGAAACACCACATTTTCAGGGTTTGTGGAGGAGGACAGTGGGTACACGAGAAAAATAATTTCAAAAAGACCTTATAGTTTTTGAGAAAATCCATTATAAGGTTCTTGTTCAGAGTATGGGAAATGTTTCAGCGGCCGCTGACTTTAGTGGTTAATAGCAAAGCCCCTGTAAGTGCTAAAACACCAAATTTGCAGGATATGTTAAGCAGAACAGTGGGAACAAGAGATACTATGGGTGCTCCAGGGTGACAGCATGGGTGGGTGCTATAGATGTGGTATGTGGGGAGGAGAGCGGAAAGCCATGCAGAAGGGACAACGGAGTGGCTCAGGCTAAAAGCAACTTTGAATTTCGGCTCCAAGACTCCCCATTGGTCTAATAACAGACCAAGTACTTACTTCCTGTATATCGTTGTTACCAGGGGAAACGCTCTCCTGTGTTTCATCATCATCAGCACTTCGGTTGCGCTGATCTGAGGTCTGTCAGGGATGGAGGCGAAGAGGCGGGAACTCTCCTAGAAGAAGCGGCCACCTGCTCAGAAGGTGTGACAAGCGGCGGCCGTGGGGGTAACTGTGGCAACTATACTACTCATACTGGGGCAACTATTATACCTTTACTGGGGCAACTGTACTACCTATACTGGGGCAACTATACTACCTATACTGGGGCTACTATACTACCTATACTGGGTGCAACTATACTACCTATACTGGGTGCAATTATACTACCTGAACTGGGGCAACTATACTACTTATACTGGGGCAGCTATACTACCTATACTGGGGCAGCTATATTACCTATACTGGGGCAACTATACTACTTATACTGGGGGCAACTTTACTACTTATACTGGGACAACTATACTACCTATACTGAGACAACTATACTACCTATACTGAGGGTAACTATGCTAGCTACCTATACTGAGGTAACTATGCTACCTATACTGGGGCATTTATACCAGCTACCTATACAGGGGGCAACTATACTGGCTACCCTATTCAGGGGGCACCTATATCTGGATACCTACAATGGTAGGGATTAGATTGTGAGCTCCTTCGAGGGACAGTTAGTGACAAGATATATATATATACATTGTACAGCACTGCGTAATATGTCAGCGCTATATAAATACTAAATAATAATAATAATAATACTTATACTAAGTGTGAACATGTTCAGGTGCTGTGCGATTATTCCAAATTGGTATGGGGGGTTGCATCCTCCCAAGTTTGTCTCAGGCAACAAAAAGTCCAGAACCTGCCCTAATGAAGGGGGGCCCACGGAGCACAGGGAGGAGGGAAGGGGGAGTGACAGCTGGTGGGGAAAAAAGTAAAACAAAAAAACGTGGTACTTAATGGGCCCCTCATGAAACAGAACTGGAGGGGCCCCCATGCGGCTGCATGGCCGTATATATCAGCCCCTGTCTTTATCTGTATTTAGGGGGGACTTCAATGCTTTCCTTGCATTAAAGACATCAATGGGCATGGCTATAAATACTAGGTAATTCCCAGCTGTGTTTTTTTCCTTTCAGGGCTAAGTGGTCCAAGCCTTGTAAGGTTTTTTTTTGGTTACCTCTCTCTGGATCATCTGAGATTTGTAAGGGTGCAGGCTAGTGTTGCACTATATTTTGTGGTGGAATTTGATGGTTGTACGTTTTTGTTTTTTCTCTTCAACCCAACTATGTTACTATGAAAATCAGTTAGGGACAAACCCTGTTGTGGCAGACCCCTTGTGATAGATTTCCCTTTGACAGTCCACATAATCACAAATCTGTTTATATCAAATGCCTTAGTTAGTAGAGAGGCACAGTATAGAGGCAGCATTAATTGCAATAAGGAGCCAGCCTGGAGTGGGAACATAAAGTGAGGTAGAGTGCCTCAGAGGCCTTGGGGGGGGGAGGGGCAAGTGGGGCGATTGCCCTGCGGTCATGCCCACTGTGCTCGTCCCACTCTTCCTGGTCAGATCACGCTCAGGCCCTCACCTGGTGGCATGTTCATCCTTGATCGCACACTCCCAGCCGGACAGTGGGCACGCAATCAAGGAGGCGTGCCTCCGGATCAGTTTCTGCACAAAATACCCCTGACCCAGCGCCGACCACTGCAACTTTTAATCTCTCACAGGTCTCAGCCAGGAGCATCATATTTTGGAATCTAGTAAACAGGGAAATACTCTACAATACCACCAGCAGAATATATTGTAAACCATTAGAGATGGCCCGAACAGTTCGCCGGTGAACAGTATTCTGCAAACATCGGCTGTTCACATTCGTGACAAACAGCAAACATTTGGCGTGTTTAAATTCGCCCCTATACATCATCATTGAGCTAAGCTTTGTCCCCTTACCTCACAGTCCGTAGACACATGGCAGCCAATCAGCTAGTAGCACCCCCTCCTGGACCCCCCACCCCCCTATCAAAAAGCAGTTGCGGTGGCCATATTGGATTAATTCTATGCTGGCTGCTGACTGTTAGTGAGAGCAGGGTCAGACTAGCTGCAGATAGGTAGGGAAAGCATTAGCTAGGCCTGTGTTCTTGTTCCTCATTAGTGATAGGCCGAACCTCCAATTTTAGGTTTGCGAACCGGGTTCGCGAACTTCCGCGGAAGGTTCGGTTCGCGGAAAAGTTCCCGAACCACAATAGACTTCAATGGGGAGGCGAACTTTGAAAAATAGAAAAAATTATGCTGGCCCCAAAAGTGATGGAAAAGATGTTTCAAGGGGTCTAACACCTGGAGGGGGGCATGGCGGAGTGGGATACATGCCAAAAGTCCCGGGGAAAAATCTGGATGTGAAGCAAAACAGCGTTTTAAGGGCAGAAATCACATTGAATGCTAAATTGCAGGCCTAACGTGCTTTCAAACATCTTGCATGTGTATACATCAATCAGGTAGTATAATTAGAGTACTGCTTCACACTGACGCACCAAACTAACTGTGTAGCGCACCGCAAGTTACCAGCTGTTTGTGTAGTGACGGCCATGCTGGACTACTGCGCAACATGGCGAGATTGCTCTTCCTCACTCAGTGATGTCAGGTAATGTGTGACTGCCTTCTCAACTTTCCATGGCATTGTTAAAAATCTTACGTTTTGTTTTTAAATTACATTTTCTACTTGTAGCGGTACTTGTTCAGTACCGCTACAATGAGAATCCTATGGAGGCGGGCAAGTCTGGCATTGTGACCCCGGGTAATGGCCGGGGAATGAGGGATGGAATCTGGTGTGGAGCCTGAGCAACGGCTACCACTACACATCCAAGGAGGGCAGCAGTCAGGCATGCACGCCCGCCCCGAGGTAGTGACCAAAAATAACAATACAGGAGGACTATCGAGAGCTTGCTGTATTTGAAATGAATGTACTTTAAATCCTTTAACGAGAACCAGTTATGACGGGCAAAAATGACACCACATTCCTTTCACGAGAATCATATAGAGGCGGGCAAGTCTGCCATTTGTGACCCCGGGTAATGGCCGGGGAATGAGGGATGGAATCCGGTGTGGAGCCTGAGCAACGGCTACCAGTACACAGGCAAGGAGGGCAGCAGGCAGGCATGCACGCCCGCCCCAAGGTAGTGACCAAAAATAACAATACAGGAGGACTATCGAGGGCTTGCTGTATTTGAAATGAATGTACTTTAAATCCTTTAACGAGAACCAGTTATGGCGGGCAAAGATGACACCACATTGCTTTCACGAGAATCATATGGAGGCGGGCAAGTCTGACATTGTCACCACGGGTAATGGGCGGGGAATGAAGGTTGGATTCCGGCCCGAAGTGGGAGCCTGCTGAGACCCATGCTGTAGCTGCCCTGACCGTGCTTTGCAGACCAGGCATCTGTGATCAGATGGACCCTTGACCCAGCGGAAGACAAACCAAGTCGAAAGCATTTGCCAAGAATGTTTTACGGAGGGCAAGTTTTTTGCCTTTTTTTTTTCAATTGTTTGAAACTGTAGATGGTTGTATTTTTTAATTGTTTGAAAATGTAGATGGTTGTATTTTTAAATTGTTTTAAAATGTAGATGGTTGTATTTTTAAATTGTTTTAAAATGTAGATAGTTGTATTTTTAAATTGTTTGAAAATGTAGATGGTTGTATTTTTAAATTGTTTAAAACTGTATCCATTCAAGTGCAAGTTATGCACTGACTGCCAGGTATAATGTGCAGTCACAGATGCAGTGAAAGGTATGCAGTGACTGCAAACAGCCGTTTGTGTAGTGACGGCGTGCTGGACTACTGCGCAACATGGCGAGATTGCTCTTCCTCACTCAGTGATGTCAGGTAATGTGTGACTGCCTTCTCAACTTTCCATGGCATTGTTAAAAAGCTTACGTTTTGTTTTTAAATTACATTTTCTACTTGTAGCGGTACTTGTTCAGTACCGCTACAATGAGAATCCTATGGAGGCGGGCAAGTCTGGCATTGTGACCCTGGGTAATGGCCGGGGAATGAGGGATGGAATCCGGTGTGGAGCCTGAGCAACGGCTACCACTACACATCCAAGGAGGGCAGCAGTCAGGCATGCACGCCTGCCCCGAGGTAGTGACCAAAAATAACAATACAGGAGGACTATCGAGGGCTTGCTGTATTTGAAATGAATGTACTTTAAATCCTTTAACGAGAACCAGTTATGACGGGCAAAAATGACACCACATTCCTTTCACGAGAATCATATAGAGGCGGGCAAGTCTGCCATTTGTGACCCCGGGTAATGGCCGGGGAATGAGGGATGGAATCCGGTGTGGAGCCTGAGCAACAGCTACCAGTACACAGGCAAGGAGGGCAGCAGGCAGGCATGCACGCCCGCCCCAAGGTAGTGACCAAAAATAACAATACAGGAGGACTATCGAGGGCTTGCTGTATTTGAAATGAATGTACTTTAAATCCTTTAACGAGAACCAGTTATGGCGGGCAAAGATGACACCACATTCCTTTCACGAGAATCATATGGAGGCGGGCAAGTCTGACATTGTCACCACGGGTAATGGGCGGGGAATGAAGATTGGATTCCGGCCCGAAGTGGGAGCCTGCTGAGACCCATGCTGTAGCTGCCCTGACCGTGCTTTGCAGACCAGGCATCTGTGATCAGATGGACCCTTGACCCAGCGGAAGACAAACCAAGTCGAAAGCATTTGCCAAGAATGTTTTACGGAGGGCAAGTTTTTTGCCTTTTTTTCAATTGTTTGAAACTGTAGATGGTTGTATTTTTTAATTGTTTGAAAATGTAGATGGTTGTATTTTTAAATTGTTTTAAAATGTAGATGGTTGTATTTTGAAATTGTTTTAAAATGTAGATAGTTGTATTTTTAAATTGTTTGAAAATGTAGATGGTTGTATTTTTAAATTGTTTAAAACTGTATCCATTCAAGTGCAAGTTATGCACTGACTGCCAGGTATAATGTGCAGTCACAGATGCAGTGAAAGGTATGCAGTGACTGCAAACAGCCGTTTGTGTAGTGACGGGCGTGCTGGACTGGTGCGCACCATGACGAGAGTGCAGGTGATGGTGGCTTTTCAGCCCATATGGTCGCCCGGCTGATGTAGCTGAATGACAGAACAGTGACTGTCCAGCTGATCAAATTTGGTCTGACCACAATGAAACAACGACCTTATTATCTTTGGTGTGCCACCCCCACCCGAGACACTCATATAGCCGGCGGTCATTGCTTCATTGTGATACGCAAGCCCCTTCACCGCGGCAAGGTAATGATCACGAAGGGGGATGGGCACATGTACATGCCTTTTGTTTTTTTGTTGCAGCCGCCTGCAGTTCAGCCAGAAAAATTAGGCAGGCATGTGCACGCCCCAGAAAAATTAGTATAGCGGCCGCTGCTAGCAGCGGCCTTAAAAATCCGCCTAGAGTCCTGGACCCTGGTGGTGGTGGCGGATAAGGCAGTCAAGCAGCCTGCAGGCAGAGATGCTGTGTGTGGGGACTGACTTAGTCTTCGGTCGTGCAATAGCCCTCAGGGATCCATGCCTCGTTCATTTTGATAAAGGTCAAGTACTGAACACTGTCATGACTTAGGTGACTTCTCTTCTCAGTGACAATGCCTCCAGCTGCACTGAAGGTCCTTTCTGACAGGACGCTTGCGGCAGGGCAAGAGAGAAGTTGTATGGCAAATTGGGACAGCTCTGGCCACAGGTCAAGCATGCGCAACCAGTAGAGCAAGGGTTCATCGCCGCTGCTCGCAGTCGCAGTGTGTACATCCACACTTAAGGCCAGGTAGTCGGCTACCTGCCGGTCCAGGTGTTGGTGGAGGGTGGATCCCGAAGGGCTACTGCGAGGCGTTGGACTAAAGAATGTCCGCATGTCCGACATCACCCCGAGATCACTGGAACGTCCTGTCCTTGCCTGCGTGGACTGGTGAGGAGGAGGAGGAATACTGCCAGTGGTACCTTTATTGCGTTGTACTGTCACATCACCCTTAAATGCATTGTAAAGCATCATTGACAGCTTGTTCGGCAAGTGCTGCATCCTTTCCGCCTTGTGTTGAGTTGCTAACAGGTCTGCCACTTTGTGCCTGTACCGAGGGTCTAGTAGCGTAGCCACCCAGTACAGGTCATTCGCCTTGAGTTTTTTGATACGGGGGTCCCTCAACAGGCTGGACAACATGAAAGAAGCCATCTGCACAAAGTCAGATCCAGACGTACTCTCCATCTCCTCCCCCCAGCCACGAACAATACCACGGGAACGTGGAGTAGCAGAAGCCCCCTGTGACGGCTGCTGCGGTTGTTCTTCTGCCGCTGCCGCCTCTTCCTCCTCCACAGAAACACCTTCCTCTTAATCATCCGAGTCTGACTCCTCTCCTTCCCCACACGACTCCTCTTCTTCCTCCTCCTCCCCCCTCTGTGGGGCCGCAGGTGTTGAGGAAACCTGTGGTTCGGCTGAAAATTGGTCCCACGACTGCTTCTGCCGTAGCTGTTCCTGTTCCCGCTCCTCCACAGCTTGATCCACCACTCTACGCACGGCACGCTCCAGGAAGTAAGCGTAGGGGATCAAGTCGCTGATGGTGCCTTCAGCGCGACTCACCAGGTTGGTCACCTCCTCAAACGGCCGCATGGCCCTGCATGCATTTCGCATCAGTGTCCAGCTGTTGGGCCACAACATCCCCATCTTCCCAGATTGTGTCCTTCTACTGTAGTTGTACAGGTACTGGGTGACGGCTTTCTCCTGGTCTAGCAGGCAAGAGAACATGAGCAGGGTGGAATTCCAGCGAGTTGGGCTATCGCATATCAAGCGTCTCACCGGCAAGTTGTTTTTCCGCTGAATGTCCCCAAAGCGTGCCATGGCCGTATAAGACCGCCTGAAATGCCCACACAACTTCCTGGTCTACTTCAGGATGTCCTCTAAGCCTGGGTACTTTAAGACAAATCTTTGCACGACCAGATTCAGCACATGTGCCATGCAGGGTACATGTGTCAGCTTTCCCAAATTCAAAGCGGAAAGGAGATTGCTGCCGTTGTCACACACCACGTTGCCGATCTCCAGCTGGTGCGGGGTCAGCCATTGCTCCACCTGCTTGTTAAGAGCAGCCAGGAGAGCTGCTCCAGTGTGACTCTCCGCTTTGAGGCAAGACATGTCTAAAATTGCGTGACACCGTCGTACCTGGCATGCAGCGTAGGCTCTGGGGAGATGGGGCTGTGTAGCTGGAGAGGAAGAGGAGATGGCAGCACCGCTACAGTTCAACTGACACTCAGCTGAGGAGGAGGAGGTTGACAGCGAAGAGGATGTAGCTGGAGGAGAAGGAGAGGAGGTGGCAGGAGGCCTGCCTGCAAGCCGTGGAGGTGTGACAAGTCGGTCCGCTGAACAGCCACATACTCCCTGCTTGCTGCCATCGGTCACCAGGTTGACCCAATGGGCTGTGTACGTAATGTAGCGGCCCTGCCCGTGCTTGGCAGACCAGGCATCCGTGTCAGGTGGACTCTTGACCCAACGCTCTTCGCAATATATGAAACCACTTGCCTCTGAACTGCACGGTACAGTTTGGGTATGGCCTTTCGTGAAAAATAAGTGCGGCCTGGTATCTTCCACTGCGGTGTCCCAATGGCCACAAATTTACGGAAAGCCTCTGACTCCACCAGCTTGTATGATAATAGCTGGCGAGCTAATAGTTCCACCACACCAGCTGTCAGACGCCGGGCAAGAGGGTGACTGGCCGAAAATGGCTTCTTCCGCTCAAAGACTTCCTTCACGGACACCTGGCTACTGCTGTGGGCAGAGGAGCAGGAACCGCTCAAGGGCAGAGGCGGTGTGAAGGAGGGTGGCTGTGAAGGTTCAAGGGAGAAAGCAGATGAAGACGATGCACCTGAAGGAAGAGGAGGAGAAGGAGGGTGGCTTGTCTTTTGAGGGGTGCTGCTTTTCCTCAGGTGTTCTTCCCATAGCTGTTTGTGCCTTCTCTCCAGGTGCCTTCGTAAGGCACTTGCCCCTACATGAGAGTTGGCCTTTTCACGGCTCAATTTTGGCAGAGACAACAGATGGCTTTGCTCCGATCTGAGACACACACGTTAAAAATTTTTCAAACCGCTGAGCCTTCCTGGGGTGATGGCGCTACGGTGGCATCAGCAGCTGACGTTGAAGGGCATGTTGGCTGGCTGGCCATAGCTGGCGATACATGGCGCCGGACACTGCCCCCAGCTGTTTCTGAGGACGAGCTCCCTCTGCTTCTATCATGGAGTCGTCTCCTCCTACTCCTCTCTGGCTCCCCCTCTGAACTTTCCCCCTGGTCATCTCCTCTATTGGGAACATACGTGGCATCCGTATAATCGTCATCATAATCCTCCTGCCCAGCTTCGCTTTCCTCAGACAACTCCACAACTGCACCAACTTCAGGTGGTTCACCATTACGTCCATACTATCGCCACCTAACTCAGACGTATGAGGTGGTGTACCTGCGCCTTCTTCTTGTTGTTGCAGTAGTGGCTGTGAATCAGTGATTTCACCACCACCACCACCACCAAATAACTCCTGTGAAGTGTCAAATGCAGCGGATGTGGTGCTTGTACTAGCACTGGTAGCACTGGCTGCGGGAGATGAGGTCTTCTGTGTTAAATACTCAAGCACGTCCTCACAATTTTGGGAAGTGATGGCACGTACCTTCTTCTGAGCACTGTACTTTGGTCCAGGTCCGCACGAAATCACAGCAACACCACCTCGCACAGACCTGCCAGTGCCAGGTGGCCTTCCTCTGGGTCTTCCTCTACCCCTTCCTCTACCTGGTTTGTCCATTTTGTCCATCTCGGGGGGAAGCTAGGTATATGCAGTGAGGTGAGTTCACTCAACAGAAAAGGTAGATATGCAGTGAGGTGAGTTCACTCAACCCAAAGGTAGTTATATATGCAGTGAGGTGAGTTCACTGAACACAAAAGGTAGCTATGTGCAGTGAGGTGAGTTCACTCAACCCAAAGGTAGTTATATATGCAGTGAGGTGAGTTCACTCAACCCAAAGGTAGTTATATATGCAGTGAGGTGAGTTCACTCAACCCAAAGGTAGTTATATATGCAGTGAGGTGAGTTCACTCAACCCAAATGTAGTTATATATGCAGTGAGGTGAGTTCACTGAACACAAAAGGTAGCTATGTGCAGTGAGGTGAGTTCACTCAACCCAAAGGTAGTTATATATGCAGTGAGGTGAGTTCACTGAACACAACAGGTAGTTAGATGCAGTCAGCTGAGTTCACTCAACACAAACGTAGTTATATGCAGTGAGGTGAGTTCACTCAACAGAAAAGGTAGATATGCAGTGAGGTGAGTTCACTCAACCCAACGGTAGTTATATATGCAGTGAGGTGAGTTCACTGAACACAAAAGGTAGCTATGTGCAGTGAGGTGAGTTCACTCAACCCAAAGGTAGTTATATATGCAGTGAGGTGAGTTCACTGAACACAACAGGTAGTTAGATGCAGTCAGCTGAGTTCACTCAACACAAACGTAGTTATATGCAGTGAGGTAAGTTCACTCAACAGAAAAGGTAGATATGCAGTGAGGTGAGTTCACTCAACCCAAAGGTAGTTATATATGCAGTGAGGTGAGTCCACTGAACACAATAGGTAGTGAGGTGAGTTCACTCAACACAAACGTAGTTATATGCAGTGAGGTGAGTTCACTCAACAGAAAAGGTAGATATGCAGTGAGGTGAGTTCACTGAACACAACAGGTAGCTATATGCAGTGAGGTGAGTTCACTCAACCCAAAGGTAGTTATATATGCAGTTCACTCAACCCAAAGGTAGTTATATATGCAGTGAGGTGAGTTCACTGAACACAATAGGTAGTTAGATGGAGTCAGCTGAGTTCACTCAACACAAACGTAGTTATATGCAGTGAGGTGAGTTCACTCAACACAAACGTAGTTATATGCAGTGAGGTGAGTTCATTCAACAGAAAAGGTAGATTTGCAGTGAGGTGAGTTC
The DNA here is from genome assembly GCF_040937935.1 of Hyperolius riggenbachi. NCBI lineage: Eukaryota > Metazoa > Chordata > Amphibia > Anura > Hyperoliidae > Hyperolius > Hyperolius riggenbachi. The sequence continues at coordinate 378,451,288 of NC_090647.1, read as the reverse complement.
ACTGAACACAACAGGTAGCTATATGCAGTGAGGTGAGTTCACTCAACCCAAAGGTAGTTATATATGCAGTGAGGAGAGTTCACTGAACACAACAGGTAGTTAGATGCAGTCAGCTGAGTTCACTCAACACAAACATAGTTATATGCAGTGAGGTGAGTTCACTGAACACAAAAGGTAGCTATGTGCAGTGAGGTGAGTTCACTTAACCCAAAGGTAGTTATATATGCAGTGAGGTGAGTTCACTGAACACAACAGGTAGCTATGTGCAGTGAGGTGATTTCACTCAACCCAAAGGTAGTTATATATGCAGTGAGGTGAGTTCACTGAACACAAAAGGTAGCTATGTGCAGTGAGGTGAGTTCACTCAACCCAAAGGTAGTTATATATGCAGTGAGGTGAGTTCACTGAACACAACAGGTAGTTAGATGCAGTCAGCTGAGTTCACTCAACACAAAGGTAGTTATATGCAGTGAGGTGAGTTCACTCTACAGAAAAGGTAGATATGCAGTGAGGTGAGTTCACTCAACTTAAAAGGTAGTTATATGCAGTGACGCAAGTTCACTCAACACAAAAGGTAGTTATGTGCAGCGAGGTGGGTTCACACTGGGGAGCTAGGCATGGGTACTGGGCTTGCATGGGGATCTGGGGATGGGTGCTAGACTGGCTGGGGAGCTAGGGATGGGTACTAGGCTTGCTTCGGAGCTGGGGATGGGTGCTAGGTTGGCTGGGGAGCTAGGGATGGGTACTAGGCTGGCTGGGGAGCTGGGGATGGGTGCTAAGGTGGCTAGGGAGCTAGGGATGGGTACTAGGCTGGCTGGGGAGCATGTCTGGATAGAAATAAAAATGTTGCACTTCCCATTCAGCCTAGCACCCATCCACAGCCAGCCTAGCACCTATCAGTTGGTTGAAGGCCACTAAACCAATATAAGAATTATCACAAATTTCAATGTAATCAAATGGCGACTGGTAGTACCAATGGCCGTTTGATTACATTACATATTGTAATTGTTCTTATATTGGTTGGCTTAGTGGCCTTTAACAAATGTAATTGTTTTTAAACAATAAATAATAAGGAATGCTGCATTAGGGGCAGTAGTACGGAAATGTATATGGCCTACACTTATGGCACTTATGGCTCTAGGCCCGCATATGACACTCGCCCCAGGCCCCGTGTACTCTAAGGCCGCCTCTGAGTGCCTGCACAACTCTATAAGTCACAGTGGCGTTCCTAGGGTATTTGACACCCGGTGCTGGGTATTATAAGACACCCCCCCCCAAAAAAAGCAAGTGCGGCAAACTATGCGTGCCATGGCAGGTAATGCCAGGTATAGGTGCCCCTAGTATACGTAATATAGTTGCCCCAGTATATGTAATAAAGTTTGCCCCCAGTATAGGTAGCTGCCCCCACTCCAGTATAGGTAGTATAGTTGTACGTAGTATAGTTGCCCCAGTATAGTTAACTATTATAGTTGCCCCCAGTATAGGTAATATAGTTGCCCTCAGTGTAGCTAGTATAGTTGCCCCAGTATAGATAGTATAGTTGCCCCCAGTGTAGTTACCCCCAGTGTGGCCAGCATAGTTACCCCCAGTGTAGCCAGCATAGTTACCTCCAGTGTAGCCAGCATAGCTGCCCCCAGTGTAATTACCCCCAGTGTAGCCAGCGTAGTTACCCCCAGTGTAGCCAGCGTAGTTGCCCCCAGCGCAGTTACCCCCAGTGTAGCCAGCATAGTTGCCCCCAGGGTGGCCAGCGTAGTTGCTCCCAGTGCAGCTCCCCCCAGTGTGTCCAGAGTAGTTGCCCCCAGTGTGGCCAGAGTAGTTTCCCCCAGTGTAGCTACCCCCAGTGTAGCCAGCGTAGTTACCCACAGTGTAGCCAGCGTAGTTACCTCCAGTGTGGCCAGAGTCGTTGCCCCCAGTTTAGCCAGCATAGTTGCCACCAGTATGGCCAGCGTAGTTGCCCCCAGTGTGGCCAGAGTAGCTGCCCCCAGTGTGGCCAGAGTAGTTGCCCCCAGTGTGGCCAGAGTAGTTGCCCCCACTGTGGCCAGAGGAGTTGCCCCCAGTGGTGGCCAGAGTAGTTGCCCCCAGTGTAGCTACCCCCAGTGTGGCCAGAGTATTTGCCCCCAGTGTGGCCAGAGTAGTTGCCTCCAGTTTAGCCTGCTTAGTTGCCCCCAGTGTGGCCAGAGTAGTTGCCCCCAGTGTAGCTACCCCCAGTGTGGCCAGAGTAGTTGCCCCCAGTGTAGCTGCCCCCAGTGTGGCCAGAGAGTAGTTGCCCCAGTGTGACCAGAGTAGTTGCCCCAGGAGGAAAAGAAGCACTAGAAGGAGGGGCGTGGGGGCAGCGGCAGGGAGGGGGGCCAGAGCCCCCCCACTCCCTCACCTGGGACCCCTCCTTCTGCTATCTTCCCCTCCAGAGTAGCGGCGGCAAAGAGGCGAGGCGGGCGAGCGGAGGATCACTCACCTAACTTCCCCGTTCCAAGCGCTGGAGCTCAGCGTCCCCATCGTCACAGGTCTCCGCCTTCAATGCTGCCCACTGTACTTCCGCCAATCAGGAAGCACAGTGGGCGGCATTGAAGGCGGAGACCTGTTACGAGCAAACGCTGCACTCCAGCGCTTGGAACGGGGAAGTTAGGTGAGAAATCCTCCGCCCGCCCACCTCGCCTCTTTGCCGCCGCTATTCTGGAGGAGGAGATAGCAGAAGGAGGGGTCCCAGGTGAGGGAGTGGGGGGGTTCTGGCCCCCCTCCCCGCCGCTGCCCCCACACCCCTCCTTCTAGCGCTTCTTTTACTCCTTCTTGTTCTGCTGCTGTAGGGGCCAGGGGGGCTTGGCGACACCCCCTTGCATGTCAATCACCCGGTGCACCACGCCCCCCTGCGCCCAACGATAGTAACGCCACTTAAGTCCCCCCTCCCCACTTAACCAGCTTACTTAGGGTCCTTTTACACTTCCATTTCTCTCAGTTGTAACTGAAACGACAACTGATTTTCAAAGTAATGCACATATTTTCCTCAGTATATGCGCTTTAACTGAAACCTTTTTTCACAATGCACTGCTATGGAAAGTTAAAATGTATCAGTTTTTCAGTGTATAGTGTAAAAGAGGCTTTACCCTCTGCAGCCACTGCACAACTCCTCTGAGTCCATGTTTTCCAGCACATACATACCTGCAGTAAGAAAGTGGTATATAAAGGCAATGGTGTGACAGGTGCCTCGAGTGATTCTTGGCTAATGTGGTTGTGTGTGAATCAGAAAAGCAGTATGACAGCTAAGCTGTTTACATATTTTTATGAGATCAGTTATTGTCTTTCAGTTTAGGCCCACTACAGAACAGAATTTCTTTTTATTTTACATTTGTGTGTTATTTAGTTACATTCGTATTTCTGCAATTATTATTGGAGACGTGGTATCTATATGTCATAAACCATTATGGGGATGGTAGAAACTAAATATGCAAGCTTCTTCACCTTCCTCCACATTTCAAAGTACAACTGTTCTGGGGGCGCTTATCCAACAACCAGAATATATTATCACCTGGATCTCCAGCAACCTTCTGCCATCATTGAGTACCATTTCAGGCTGTTGCATTCATCTATGTTATTATACAGGCAGCCAGTTTGATTGTCAGTAACATTGCTGAGAACATTCAGTAATATGTGCTGCCTGCTACATTCATCTTTTATCATACAAACCAACAGCAATAGCTACTAAGTCTGGCAGTGGCAACATAAAAATAATTCAGCATATTTAACCTTAGGGCTTCTTTAAAGCATGCACATTTCATTAAATTTATTGAAGTGGTTAGAGGATGCACAGCACATCCAAATAAATTTTCTTCCTTCTCTTTTTGGTCACTAATTTGCAATGTAGCATATGCCAGGGGCGTTGCTAGGATCCTAAGAGATCCGGGGCACAAAGAACAAAAAGAACAAAGGCAGACAGCGAAAAATGGGTGTGGCCATAACGTGGTCACTTGAAAATGGGCATGGCCATGATGTGGGTGTAGTTAACTGTAATGTAACTGTGTAATGTAAAAAGGGAGCAAGTTTTTCCCCCAAAACAGTTAGGCAAAGTGACTGTGAAGCTAATTAGACAACATTTCCCCCCCCCCCCCAAAAAACACACATATAATAAGGCAGTATTTCCCTCGCAAAACACACATAACAATGCAGTGTTTCCTCGATGATGTGGTGGTCTCACATCACAGATATGCCAACTCAGTACTAGCAAGGCATAACTTATAAAATGGAAAAACCATTTCCCCAAAAAGAAACCAATACCCCAAAAGTCAAATGCAGAAACCATTACCACACATGTGAAAGGCAGAAACATTTACCCTAAATGTCAAAACTGTTATCACAGATGCAGAGTTTAGGAGAGGTTAGCGGGTGCAAGGGTAGGATAGACAGTGGCATCGCTAGGGGCTTAGGTCCGGAGCTAGTGCCCCGTACCTTGGTAAAGGTGCCTGGAATCTGGCATCCCGGTGTGCCCCCAGTTTAGCCAGTGTAGTTGCTCCCAGTGTGGCCAGAGTAGTTGCCCCCAGTGTAGCTACCCCCAGTGTGGCCAGAGTAGTTGCCCCCAGTGTGGCCAGAGAGTAGTTGCCCCAGTGTGACCAGAGTAGTTGCCCCAGGAGGAAAAGAAGCACTAGAAGGAGGGGCGTGGGGGCAGCGGCAGGGAGGGGGGCCAGATCCCCCCCACTCCCTCACCTGGGACCCCTCCTTCTGCTATCTTCCCCTCCAGAGTAGCGGCGGCAAAGAGGCGAGGCGGGCGGGCGGAGGATTACTCACCTAACTTCCCCGTTCCAAGCGCTGGAGCGCAGCGTCCCCATCATCACAGGTATCCGCCTTCAATGCCACCCACTGTACTTCCGCCAATCAGGAAGCACAGTGGGTGGCATTGAAGGCGGAGACCTGTTACGAGGAGATGCTGCGCTCCAGCGCTTGGAACGGGGGGGGGGGGGGGGGCAGTGTGGCCAGAGTAGTTGCCCCCAGTGTAGCTGCCCCCAGTGTGGCCAGAGAGTAGTTGCCCCAGTGTGACCAGAGTAGTTGCCCTAGGAGGAAAAGAAGCACTAGAAGGAGGGGCGTGGGGGCAGCGGCAGGGAGGGGGGCCAGATCCCCCCCACTCCCTCAACTGGGACCCCTCCTTCTGCTATCTTCCCCTCCAGAGTAGCGGCAGCAAAGAGGCGAGGCGGGCAGGCGGAGGATTACTCACCTAACTTCCCCGTTCCAAGCGCTGGAGCGCAGCGTCCCCATCGTCACAGGTCTCCGCCTTCAATGCTGCCCACTGTACTTCCGCCAATCAGGAAGCACAGTTGGCGGCATTGAAGGCGGAGACCTGTTACGAGGAGACGCTGCGCTCCAGCGCTTGGAACGGGGAAGTTACACGCGGGTTAGCGACAGTTGCGGCGAGCGACGGTTCGGGGTGCGCGCCCGTGCAACGCCTCATACTCACGGGCGACCTGTCGCCGCAACACGCGTGCGCTGCGTGTTGCGGTGACAATTGTAGCACTTGAGTATGGGTCATAACTCTTATCTGCAGTTTTAGCAAAACTAGCTCAGGATCAGGGAGTAGGGACAATCTGCACAGAGGTCAGCCAGGCACACTAAGCTGCTCACCCCCTGTTGGATATTATTTTGTTGGGAAATATGGAGCATGCAATGGACCAGGTGAATGAACTATAAAACCAGCTTGTGGTGTTTACAAGAAACCAAGATCAAAGAGTGAGACTCTCTTGCAGATCTGGTGGTGTTAGCCTTAAGGATGAACTGGTGGTATCTGATTTCAAAGAATGGGATCCTTAAAGGATAATCAATAGGCTTCCTGTTAGGGATGCCCTCGGGGCCAGCAGATCCAAACACCACCTGGCTCCATAAACAATGATCTTGGTTAAATCAATAGGCTTCCTGTTAGGGATGCCCTCTGGGCCAGCAGATCCAAACACCACCTGGCTCCATAAACAATGATCTCTGTTGAAACAATAGGTTTCCAGTTGACAAGATAAGCAAGAAGCTGGAAAGGACAATATAACACCCCAGCAGGAGATTGGTCCTTTGATGCATGAAAGCTATCTCAGTATGAGTCAAAGGTTACAGTCCGGACCCCAAACACCTGTATGATCAGGGCACCCCCTGGTGGACAGATAACCAACATCACAGGACTTCATGAGTGAGGGGATAACGCCATCTAGTGGTCCAAGACGTAACTGAGGAGGAGACCAAAAGGAGGCGGAATGATACCTGAGCTAGGGGTGGTTGTGTGGGTGTGTATGTGAATGAGTGAGTTTCAGTGAGTATTTAAGAGGCAAGCCTAGCACAGATCTGGGCAGCAATAGCAACGGCAGCAATAGCAACAGCAGCAACAGAAGGAGCAGCAGCAGCTTAAGACCAGCAGCATAGAGAGACAACAAGCCTCCATTTTGATGTAAGCAGCAGCCATCTTGATTAAGATATAGAGTGCCTGCATTGATACGCAATTAGTAGATAGGACTAAAGGAGCGCCTTATCTTGTAACTTTTCTGTCTACTTTGTTATACTTTAATTTGGAAGAACAATAAATAACTTGACTACAACCAGGGACTGTTATTTACGCAAGTAGACTAGGAAACCAAGTAGCGGATATATCATTTGGCACCCCAGATAGCGTGTGGAATAGTCAAATCCACATAGAACTCCACAATATCGTAACTGCTACAGAAAACGGATCAAGAACATCCAGTCGCTGCAATCCAGGTTTCCTAGACGATTGATGAAATCCACCTGACGGTTACTACAGACGCCAGGACTCCTCAAAGAATCCAGGTCCAAGGGCATCGCCTGAGTTTCGCGCTGGTCGTGAAGACAGAGACGCCTGAATCGTTACCTGAAGTGCTGTGAAGTATTCCATCGCTGAGCAGACGCGCAAAGCTGGTGAAGTATGAACACTTTCTTATCTATGACTAATATGCATATATAGTGCTGTATTGCTGTTGTTTTTTGTTGTTGTTGTTTGTTAGTTCTTAATTGTGTTAGTAAGCCTGTATTAGCTATTCAGTGGTTGCCGGCAGAGACAGGATTGATCACCCTGTGCTAACTGAAGTACCCATAGGATCTATAGGAATAAAACCAGACGTTTTTGAGGGAAAGTGAATTGGAATATTTTCTAGTGTTCACGTGAAGGGGAAGTAGCCTTCTGCCCAATAGGAGACCTCTCTGGCCTGGATCAATAAGAAATTGGTCTGTGTATGTGGGATACGGTCAGTTAGAAGTAGGTAGAGCATTGAACCAATTTGTGTAATTGGATGCATGATACCTGTGGAACAGACTTGTATGTCTGAATTGATAGCTATAGGATACGTATTACATGTATAAGTTGTTAATAACACTTGTGTAACTTGGTATTGACATTGGTGTAACTGGTTATTGAAACTAGTATAATCGGTATTGAAATTGGTGTTGTTTGTATTAAAACTGGTCTAGTTTTGTATTGAAGCTAGTGTATTTAATTGTGGAGAATTGTGTAAGTTGTCATTGAAACTTGCTAGCATTGTTGTGTTAAGTGGTCTCAAATTGTCTTAGTGAGACGATAGTGAAGTACTGTTTGTGTGTTTTTGTAATCAAAGTTTTTTTTTTTTTTAACTTTGAGCTCCGTTACTTGGAAATTGTAAAAATGGAAGTTGTTTCAGAATTCCTTAAAAAATATTCCTCTGCAAATTATCGCTCATGTGTGGATGAGGCTTTGACTCATCAGTATAGTGATTTAGAAAAGCAGTGTGAAATGCAGAATGAAAGATTACAGACCAAGGTTTCTTCTAAAAAAAATAGAAAACAGAGAATGGCCAATCTCATTGATATGTTAAATAAGATGAAAGAGCTAGCTTTACAAAAGGAGTTGCAGTTTTACACTGAAAAAGCTCAGCTAAGAGAAGAAATTGATAGCATTACAAAACAGTGCTTAGCCATGGATATTAAAAATAATGCTTGTGAATGTGAGGAATTGAAGGAGGAAGTTGATAAACTTTTTGTAGAGAATGGTGATTTACAAGAGTGTTTAGATGATTGTGATTCTAGATGTAGACTCAGGGAATTACAGATAGCATCTTTGGAACACAGAAAGACAATGTTATTCAAATGCTTACAGAGCAGCTGGCTCAAAAGGAACAAGGTTTACAGTTGTTAAAAGCACAAGGTAACAATGCATGCAACCAGGGTAATAGCTCAGGTTACAAATCTCTGGGAGAGGAGCAAAGAGGCAGAGAGGAACATCCGATTTGTACTGCAGACGAATCTCAATCTCCTCCTGAGCTGTCATTAAATCAAAATTCCACACTCTTTACTCCTATCCCAGACAGGATTGATCACCAACACAGAAATGCTCAAGGGCAAGGTCATGCAAATCATAATGTGCACTCCACAACACTCTCTATACAGGATCGCACAAACCTGTGCCAGATATTGGGGAAGTTTGACACTTCAGCCTCACCTGTCAGCCTCTCCAATAAGCTGGAAGCTGTAGTCACTCAATATAATTTGGAAAACAGAGATGCCTGTGCGCTACTGCGTGCATGGCTCCCTTCACAGCTGTGTGAGAAATTACTGCCTCCTGTGGGGACTCATACTGGTCTGTTGGCAGAACTTAATTCCAATTGGGGAAATGCAGCAGACAGAATGGGAGAGTTACAGAGAGTGATGGGAGGGAGAGATGCTAGAGGAACCAATGCGCTAGAAAATGCCAGATTTAGAAAAGGTGAAGACCCTGTCTTATTTTGCAGTGAATACTTGTCACTGTACAAATCCACATTTGATTGCCCAGATATGTCTCCTGACGACGGTAGTTTTCTTTACTCGATGGCTAACAAGTGTACCTTTGTGGATTATCACACAAAGATTGCACTCAGAAATGCTAATTCATACCAGACATTTCTGAACATAATAAAGGACTGGATTCAGGAGACAAATCAGGACAGTAAAATGCAAAGGAAAATTGCAGAGGTAACTAAGAGTGAAGGAAGAGTCAGATCCACTGGCAAATGTTATAAATGTGGGCATATGGGACATTTCATGAGAGACTGTAAATTGAACAGGAGAGTAGGGGGTAACAGAAGTTTTTCTGACAGGAAAGATCAGAAGAGGCCTGGACCAGACAGGGTGCAGAGGGAAAAAGTCCAAGATCCGGATGTTACCCTATATGGTCCACTCCTAAAAGAGCTAGAGAGGGTTAAAAGTAAAATCGCTGAAATTCCAGAGGAATACAAGACCCCACCCCCATCCAATCCTTATGTGAAACCATAGGGATTACAGGCCCCACCCTTGTCCCCAGTATGTCAACTTGAAAGGGACAAGGGCAATAGACCACATATCCAGGGAGCGGTAGGGGGCCATCGCGCTGATATACTTCTGGATACAGGAGCAGCTGTCAGTTTGACAAATATGACATTGACAGCGGACCCTAATGGCAAGTCAATTTTTTTGAGAGGTTTTGGAGGTCAGGTAGTTCCTGCGTTGCAATCAATGCCAGTGCCCATAAACATAGGAAACATGGACATACAACACAGTATGTACCTGTCTCCTACACATGAGGGCACCATCATTGGATCGGATGTGATGAGAGCACATGGTTTGGTGGTCGATCTATGTAATTGGATGTTGTGGAGAGGGTCCAGGTACAAAGGGAAGGTTTGCATCATCACTGACAATTATGGGGTGGCATCAGTGAAACCCAGTGACACGATGGATCCCAGAGCATTGTTAAAAACGAATGATAAAAGGTTAGCTGAAATCTTGTGGCAGCATGACAAAGTGTGGGCGACATACAAAAATGAGTGTGGCAAGGTGACAAATATGATTGTCAAAGTAGAAGGCCCAGATCCCTTACCACAGAAACAGTACAAGATTCCCCCTGAATCAATTCCATTTGTACAGTTCACCATTGAAAATTTGTTGGCACAAGAAGTGATTAGAGAATGCCAATCAACAAATAATGCACCCCTATGGCCAGTAAAAAAGGGTAATGGTTGTCGACCCTGTCTAGATTTCCGTGCACTAAACAAATGTACCCCATCTGTCACCAATGTTGTTGCCAAAATGCCCGATATGATGACAGCACTCAAATCATCTGCAGCAGTGTATTCGTCTATCGACGTCTCAAATGGCTACTTTTCGATCCCCATTCACCCAGATAGCCAATACAAATTTGTATTTTGTTTCCAAGGAAAGCAATACACTTTCTGCAGGCTGCCACAAGGGTTCAAGTCCAGTTCAACCTATTTTCATAAATGCATGATTGAGGTTTTAAAATCTTTTTCAGAGCCAGAATGTATCATTCAATACGTGGATGATGTGCTTATCCAGACAGACACTAGGGAGCAGCACTATGCTCTCCTTAATGAGTTACTAACATTAATTGAGAAAGCAGGGTTAAAGCTAAACCCAATGAAGGCCCAGTTAATGAAAGATTCTGTTTCCTTTTTGGGAGTTGTAGTTTCAAAGGGGGGGAGGACTCCTGACCCAAACAAATGTGAAACTATCCAGAAACTTCCAAGGCCCAATACAAAAACAGCACTGCGACAATTCTTGGGGGTTTTCGGTTTCTGCCGAGACTTCATTGAAGGATTTGCAGAAAAGGCAAAACCTCTTTATGAGTTATTGAAAAGTGACAAAAGGGAAGCAGATCCGCTAGAGTGGGCAGAAGAACAGGAACAGGGATTTAAACTGTTGAAAATCACTTTAATGCAAGCCCCAGCATTAAGTAATCCCAACATGGAATTGCCATTTGCTATACAAGTGTACACATCAGATGTAGCAATCACGGCTGTGTTGCTGCAAGAGAGGCAAATAAAATGGGTACCTGTTGGATATTTTTCTCGAGTGCTTAGTCCAGTTGAGAGGGGATTTGATGATTGTGTCAGGAACTTGATGGGTGTGCATTGGGCTGTTCTTGCAACTGAACACATTGTAGGCTTTGGGACGCTGACTCTACAGACACCCCATACTCCCATTAAGATGCTTCTAGAACGCACCCTCAGTGGAGTATCATCCCAAAGGGTAGCCCGATGGCTGATTGATCTAACGCCTAGAAACCTCATGGTGATGCACAATGCCACATACGTTCTTCCTCAGTTAATGCAATATGAGGGTACGCAACATGATTGCGGAGAATTCCACCGAACAAAAACACAGGAGATCTTCAGATTAGTGGAAGGAAAGGAAGATCTCAGAGTCTGGTTAGATGGATCTCGGTACTGGGAGGGAGGAAGTTTCCACACAGGATACGCCCTGTGGTGTCCACAGACACGAGAGGAAATTTTGATAAAATGTCCCAGGAATTTCTCAGCCCAAAGAGCAGAATTAGAGGCAGTAAGAGAAGCCATTATGCATTTCAGTGCAGGCCCAATTACAATCTTCTCAGATAGTGCATATGTCACCAGGTCACTGACTGAATACATGCCCTTATGGCACACTAGAGGATTCAGTGATGCTTCTGATAAATCCCTAATGCATACTGCAGTGTTCCAAGACATTTGGGCCAAAGCCAGCTCTGAACCACAAAGAGTGGCCATAATCAAGGTAAAAGCACACCAGAAAGGCAGTGATGAGTTAGCAGTGGGAAACAACAAGGTAGATGAGCTAGCAAAAGAGGCAGCTTTGATAGGGGTTAAGTGGGCTCCCTATGACATAGAGGGACAACAGGCTTGGGAAGAAGAGGATTTTGAATGCAGGAAAAATGATACAGACCTAGCTGAACTACTGCCTGTACTTAAAACCCCTACCCCTTGTTTAGCCGAGGAGCAGGATAAAGATGAATCCTTAAAACATCTTAAAAATCTAGTTAGAGGCAAAGCGGCAGATGTTCCTCAGGATTTTGTAATGCGAGATAACCTTCTCCTTAAAAACACCATTGAAGGATTATGTTTTGTTGTGCCATCCCAGCATCAAAAGGACATAGCAAAGGAAAATCACCGACTGACAGGCCACATGGGTGTTCAAGGCACCTTAAAATTCACTCAGACAAAGTATTGGTGGGAAGACATGAATAACACAGTTCTGAAAATTGTTCAGGAGTGTCTTATTTGTGCTCAGATGAACCCCAGGCCAAAAGGCCAGAGACCTGTGCTTGCTAGAGTGCCTGTAGCTGAAGGCCCCTGGGAAAATCTACAAATTGATTTTATAGGTCCTTTACAAAGTGCTCCGGGAGGGTACAGATATCTGTTGGTGGTGGTGGATGTGTTTTCAAAATGGGTAGAAGCCCTACCTATGAGGAAAGACTCAGCTGCGGCTACCGCCAAGGCCTTTTTATGGACAGAGGTCCTGTCCCGGTGGGGATTCCCAAAAACAATCGAGTCAGATAGAGGCACCCATTTCACAGGGAAAATCATGACCGGAATTTGTAATCTGCTTGGGGTAGAACAGAGATTTCATGTACCATATCATCCCCAGTCCTCTGGCATGGTGGAAAGAATGAACAAAACCCTAAAAGAGAGGCTTAAAAAGTTGGTCCTACAATCGGGTAAAGATTGGTTGACTCATTTACCAACCATTTTAATGGCCATAAGAGGGTCAGCAGCCAGAGGCACGGTACTGACCCCATATCAATTGATGACAGGGAGAATCATGAATCTCAGCCACCCAGCTGATCCCATGCTCAGCACACCCCTGAAAAAGAGTGCGGAAAAGGAAAAATTCCTGAGTCAATTACAGGAGCAAGTGCAAAAGTATCTGCACTTTGCGGCCAGTAATATGGCTCCAAAGCAAAGGGAAAACCCTAACAGACCACCGATTGCATTAAAAGTTGGGGATAAGGTGATGGTGAAAAATTTTGTATCCAAATCCTCATGGGATGCAAACTGGACAGGTCCCTTTGAGATCACCATAGCCTTAAGTGATCAAGTGGTCAAGGTTAAGCGTTTGGGCATTAAAAATGGCAAATGCATGAAAAGGAGGGAAGTGGAGAAATGGGTTCATGCAGATCAGTGTAAGAGATATGACTGTTAAGAACTGATACCGCACTTGTCTTCTTCTTTTCCAGAGACCAGTGGAGCGAAAATTAACAGAACGGAGGCATTGGGACAATGTACATAAAAATTTTATTTTTCATGGTGCTGATTAGGCTGTGTAGTAGTGACACAGTGGAACTTGAGGAGGAATACTCTGGGTATGGAGATGGAGATATGGAATTACATAATCCAGAGTCAATAATGACAAAGCAGATAAAACAATGGATATATTTGCAACAAAAACATGAGGACAACAATAACAGGAGAAGAAAGTCTAGACTGACAATGGATCGCCGTGTGCCATTGGAAACATACCAATGGGGCAATCAGGACGGAGATCAATATAGAAAGTTTTTTTCATTTGGCAGGTTTAATCCCAATTCCAGAGACAATAGGCTTTCATTTGTACACGGAAATCCTGAGTTTAAACTTGAATCTCTGCAGTCATATGTGAATGTGAAAATATATATAAACGAAACGGGTTATTGGTTGGGGGGTGAAAAAGGAACGCAGGTTCAAGAACACAAGGATATACACTATGGGATTATACATGAACACTTAAAGGAAGGAGAATATATATTTATGTGTGGTGTATATTGGTATAGAAACCTGCAACCAGCAAACACACCAAAGGAAATTACACTCACATACAGGGATGAGAATCTGGGCGGATTCCAAAGGGTTCCGATGACACAAGAACGAGGTGATAATTTCATAATCGGGTCAATATCCAGAGCCTATAAGTCATACAGAGAGGCAGTAGGCTATTGGAAATGTGAAACAGCAGACATAGAAGTGGGGGAGATACAAATCCTCGATGGGTCATCGGAGCACTTGGAAATCTGCACAGAGAGCAAGACAAATGACTCGAGGGAGTATGAGTACTTGGAGTTAGGACAACCTCTCCAAGTAAATCTAAATTCTAAAAGAACACTTATCACTGAGGTACAATATGCCATGTCCACCTGGCACTTTAACATATCTCAGTGGTTAATAAAGACCTACTATCCGGTATGTGCTAAATACACCCACAATCAAGTACGTGGTTTGTACAACTGGATTACTCCCAAGAATAATACGGGTAGACATGCAAGCACCAGAAATGGGCGCCTACTCTTGAGGAGTAATCGAGAGAAAAGGGATGTATTTGGCACTGTACTCGGAGGAGTTGGTACAGGAATGGGAATCCTAAATGAAGCCGATATTGAGATTATAAGGAATAAGTTGTCTGCCATAGCATTAGATAGCAAACAAGGATTTGTTAAACAGAGAGAGATCAATGATATTCTTGACAACATTCAGGAAAAACACATAAACACACAGGTGAATGTTGCTAGGGATTTCATTGAGAACTTCAAGACACTGGTCGACAACGTAGTGAGAAGAGGAAGGAATACATCATGGGCGTTGGTCTGCACGCAAGGACAGACAGAACTGTCAACCAACATCAAATTAATAATACAGTCACTGCATGAAGGTGAATGGCCTTTTGAGCTGCTTTCCCAAGTTGGTAAACATCTCCCAAAACACATAACTTTTACTAGTCCAAAATGGTGGGCGAGTTCGTGGTTGGGGTGTACTGATCCAGATTCTGAAAAATGCTATGCGACTTCACTTATAGTGTATTCAGAGTCGCGCCCGGTTATTATATATGATATTAAGTCCATTGGTATACTAACCGGAGAATCTTTAATCTTACACCCGAGGCTGAACTTCCCACAGGTGATTAGGGAGAAGGGAAAATGGCAACAGGTTGATGTTTCCCTCTGTCTGCAGCGAAACCATGATGTATTGTGTTCCCCAGGTCAATTCAGGAGGGTAAATGAGAGATGTTGGGAGGATGCTTCCATTTGTGTTTTGGATGGAGAGAGGATTGGCAGGGACAAGGCACCAGTGTACTATTTAGGACATAAAAGGGTTTGCTTTTTTGTCCTAGATACTACTAACGTAACATTAATCCTAGACCAAGGATGCTCTGTAACAGTATCTGTGGCTAGAGGCTCTTGGTGTACCCTTGGCAATGTTTCTGAAATCCAAACTACTAAATGGAACTATAGCATTCCTTCTGTCGCACGGTGGGTCATTGATTTTAAGTATAACAATCCTGTTGATATCCAGATGATGAATTTGGGAATGGGAAAAGAGTTACAGGATTGGTTGGAAAAGTTGGACAGAGATGAGTATGTGCTGAGGGAATTGCAAGAAGAAGGTGCTAATGCAACTATAATGGTACACCATGATCAAAATGAACTTAAGAAGGTGGAATATATGTTAGAAACAGACTCAGAGGGCTACTGGTGGGAATATATCTTTGGTTATTCTGACAAAGCTAATACTATACTGAAATACTTGATGCACCCAGTTGTAGTGTTACTAATTGTTACCATAACTCTATCAGTAGGACAGATAGGCATGTGTGTTTTTATGAGGTACTTGTATAAAAAGATGCAGTTCCCTCCTAAGATGATGGGAACGCCACCAAACAGTGCAGTCTCCTCCTTCCAGGCAGAGACTTTACTGTGTGGGGTAGAACCGGAACGAGAGCAGATCTGTAAAAATTGTCACAGAGAAGGGCACGGCATAGAGAACTGCTTCATTCCTTACCGAAAAACACAGATGTATATATGAGGAGTCTAATATGATGAAGGGATATAGGAAAGTGACAGATGAATGAATATAGGTATATGAAGAGTGAAGCATAGCCAATATGCCAGTGACACACCCTTGTGTGCCACACATATTCAGAACAGTTGGATGACATAGTGACGAAATTGGCAGAAAAAATGGTAGCAACCAATGTAATGACTTTATTTGCATAATTTTTGTATTGTAATTTTTCTTGATTGTAATGTATATAATAGTGAATGTATATGATTGGGTGGCTCCTCTAGGTCCAGGCTATCATAGTGGGTATAATACATTGGCATGGTCAGTGTGAATGAATTTGAGTGAAAAGTGTGCGAATGGACTACCCCAAGCAAAGGAAGAGTTCTCGCCCCCAAGAGCGAAAGAGAACCCAGGTACTGCATACTACCTGGACAAGGATGAAGGACTGTGTGCCTTTCAGGCACAAAGCGGCATATGTTGGATATTATTTTGTTGGGAAATATGGAACATGCAATGGACTAGGTGAATGAACTATAAAACCAGCTTGTGGTGTTTACAAGAAACCAAGATCAAAGAGTGAGACTCTCTTGCAGATCTGGTGGTGTTAGCCTTAAGGATGAACTGGTGGTATCTGATTTCAAAGAATGGGATCCTTAAAGGATAATCAATAGGCTTCCTGTTAGGGATGCCCTCTGGGCCAGCAGATCCAAACACCACCTGGCTCCATAAACAATGATCTCTGTTGAAACAATAGTTTTCCTGTTGACAAGATAAGCAAGAAGCCGGAAAGGACATTATAACACCCCAGCAGGAGGTCGGTCCTTTGATGCATGAAAGCTATCTCAGTATGAGTCAAAGGTCACAGTCCGGACCCCAAACACCTGTATGATCAGGGCGCCCCCTGGTGGACAGATAACCAACATCACAGGACTTCATGAGTGAGGGGATAACGCCATCTAGTGGTCCAAGACGTAACTGAGGAGGAGACCAAAAGGAGGCGGAATGATACCTGAGCTAGGGGTGGTTGTGTGGGTGTGTATGTGAATGAGTGAGTTTCAGTGAGTATTTAAGAGGCAAGCCTAGCAGAGATCTGGGCAGCAATAGCAACGGCAGCAATAGCAACAGCAGCAACAGAAGGAGCAGCAGCAGCTTAAGACCAGCAGCATAGAGAGACAACAAGCCTCCATTTTGATGTAAGCAGCAGCCATCTTGATTAAGATATAGAGTGCCTGCATTGATACGCAATTAGTAGATAGGACTAGAGGAGCGCCTTATCTTGTAACTTTTCTGTCTACTTTGTTATACTTTTCTTTAATTTGGAAGAACAATAAATAACTTGACTACAACCAAGGACTATTATTTACGCAAGTAGACTAGGAAACCAAGTAGCAGATATATCACCCCCCTTCCACTATTCAGTCTCTCATTGACCTGCTCTGTGATCTGCTCTGCTCACTCCAGCCTGCATTTTTTTATAGTAACCTTTTCACTGCTTGCCCTAGCTTCTTTAGCTTTGTGTATCTTAATTGCATTATTTATAGCTACTCCTGATCTTCTCCTATTAAAAATGTCTAAAGGTGGCCATACATCAGCAACTTGGCAGCCGATCGACGATCCGACTCGATTATTATCGAATCAGATGAAAATCGGTGCCGCCAAATGCATGCCCGATCGAAGATTGGTTGCATACATCGGTCGGACATGCTGCAAGATGCAGGGCTGACTTTCTGGATCAGATGCACATTGGTAATGGTGAACAATATCGGGACAAGCAACAAATGTGACATAACCCACGGGCTGTTCCCACAGTATATACAGTAAATGCAGGGCCGGTTTTAGCAACAATGGGGCCCCAAGGCAAAATAAACCTGGGGGCCCCCCAACAGATACCCCGGAACAAAAATCGGCATTAACCTCCTTGGCGGTATGATTACTGCTGGAATTACTTCCTAAAAGCGGTACAATTTTTGTGATGGAAATGTGTAGTTTTCTTTTGACCTGTAATTGTTAGCAAATAGCAATAACCTACTCATATCTCATTTTAACTAGTGCTAAGAATTTATATAAATAAATAAATAGACAGACGCAACTACTTTTTTTTTCAATGCAAGGATTTATAAACTACCTTACATTTCAAAAAATGCACAACATAAAAATCAGACATATTAATAAATAACAAGACCATAAACGTACTGCAGTTAATTTACCATGAAAGGGTAATAAAAATAAACTCATACTTTTTTGCATGAAAAAATAATGCAAATCAGAAAAAAAGCTAATAAAGCTCCCAGATATAATATATCTGCACATCCCCACAGATAATTTAGCATGAAAGAGTAATGCAAATAAATTCATACTTTTTTGCATGAAAAAATAATACAAATAAAATAATACAATGTAATGCTAATCAGAAAAAAAAACTAATAAAGCTCCCGGGTATGGTAAATTTTGAAATATGGGACTGCACAAAGACCCACGTCACAGTCAGGACAGTGGAACCTGGTTTCTTTTCTTATTTTTTTGCCACTGTTGTCCTTCTTTGAGCAGCAAACGACGCACATCCGACTTGGTGTTGCCTTTTTTTCTGTCGGCGGGACGTATTCCACAAAGTGGCGTGCAATCAGGCGTTCTGGATTTACCACTCCAGCACCATGACGTCCAGGTCTCCTCGCCGCTGTGGGTGAACTTTGGTGTGTAACAAATATGGACTCCACAACTTTCCAAATAAAGTCAGCATGAATCCCGGGCTGGTCGCTATATTTTTTGAAGAGCACATAGGAGTTCCAAAGACACTGCTCCAGAAGATGCCGAAAAATTTTCTTATAATATTTTTGTTGTTGTTTCCGCATCGCTGGATAGAAGGTGGTCTCCTGGTCAGATTTGTCCACGCCTCCCATAGTGTTGTTGTAATCCAACACAAGCTGTGGTTTGACGACCTCTTTCCCACCTCTTGTGTGGACCGTCACTGTGGCGGTATTATGCACGGTGCTCATCAGACACACGTCTTTTTTGTCCCGCCATCTCAGCGCCAGAATTTTGCCTTTTTGCCAGGCCACAATGTCTCCAGGCTTAAGCTTTTTGGCGCCAAATGACGTTGGCATGTCGCGCCTGTTAGGCCTAACTGTGCCATAGCAATCAGTTTGGTTATGCAAAAGGACCTCAATTAGCTCAGGAGAGGTATAAAAGTTGTCGGTTGTGACACAGTAGCCCTGATTTAGAAGTGGCTCGAGAAGTGTCAGGACAGAGGACGTGGCCAGACCATAGCTGCGGATGCGGAAAGTCTCGCTAAATGTTGTCCCCTTTCCTGTGTAGATAACGGCATTCCATATATATCCAGAGCTGGATTCACACAGGCGATAAGATTTTATCCCAAATCGTGCCCTTTTAGACGCAATATATTGTATCCAGCTGAGCCGTCCTTTATATGCCATGAGGCTTTCATCGATGCTGATGTCTCGCTCAGGCACATAGGTCTGCTTGAAGTTCCTCATTATAAGTTGGCTTACATCCCAAATTTTACGCAGTTTCGGTGCCGGATGTGTGTTTTCGTCATATTCCTCGTTATTTGTAAAATGTAGGAACTTCATAATCAAAGAAAATTTATATTCCGACATGACGGATCCAAAGAAAGGAGTAGCCAGTAAATGATTGGTGGACCAATACATTTTCTGCATTGGTTTCCCCACAACTCCTTGTAAGATGATTAGGCCCAGGAACTGCCAAATGACATCTGAGGTCACCGGTTCCCATGCTCTGACTCTGGAACACCTCAGATGTGAAGTCGCCATTTGCTGCTCTGCGTACCTGTTTGTCTCAGAAACAATTTTGTCGATGACGTCAGCTGTCAGAAACAATTTCAGGTACGTCAAGGGGTCGCTGCCTTCCACCTCCACCTTCAAACCTGATGAACCAGTGAATGGGAATCTCGGCGGCGGAGCTTGAGGCGTACTGCAATCAATTGCGCACCAGGTGCGCACATCTCGGACATCAAGCGACGAATCCTCACCGCTGTCGCTTTCAGCATCAGACGACGAACTTTGCCAGGATTCGCTATCGCTTGCATCAAGTGCGTCAAGTTCGCTGTCACTTTCCTGCAGCTGAAGAACAGCTTTTGCGCTGGATGCACGCTTGGACGCCATGGACGCAGATCAATGAAGCAGAGAGAATCAAATCAAATCTCTGAAATCTCTCTGAGGTAAGTTTGTAACAAGTGTAGCTTGTATGTAACTTTATTTATGTGTACATTGTTTTTTTTTGTGTGTGTGTGGTCATTTTTTTTTTTTTTGTATTGAAAGTATATAGCTTTATTTGTGTGTGTGTGTGTGGGGGGGGGGGGGGGGTATTACTTTATTTTATTTTATTTACATTATTATTTTTCATATAACTTTTTTTTCTTTATTGATTTTTTTTTTTGTTACAAGTGCCGATCAGGCACTGATGACGTCATCACGCCGATGACGTCAATGCGCGGCGGGGCAGGGGCACACGATCAGAGGGAGGAGCGGCATCAGACCGGGGGAGACCGGCCAGAAGATGGGGAGAGGAGGGGAAGCAGCCGGGAAGCAGCCAGGAAGCAGCCGCTGATGTCTCCTGCGGGAGAATGAGCGGGGGGGAGCGCCGATCACTGCCAGCCAGAGGGAGGTGAGCCGCATTGCTACCCCATGCAGGGGGGGGCCCCAAAAAACGGGGACATAACGGGGAGAAGACGGGGAGAGCACGGACGGGAAGCTGCCAGAGCTGCAGCTGATGTCTCCTGCGGGAGATTGAGCCAGCGGGGGGAGCGCCGATCACTGCTGGAAAGAGAGAGGTAAGCCACATGGCTACCCCGTGCTACACACGGGGTTACCGTTATTTGCTGTGGCTTTCCACCCCGTCTCTGAGACGGGGTTACTGCCAGGGGGGTTAAGGGACCTTTTTTGCAGCTGGTATAGTCAGGGTGTGAAGCCCCAATCGGAAGGGGTTAAGAAGTTTCAGGAGGGGGGACCCCACATAATTTAAAAAAAAAATTCCCACACTCTAACCATAAAAAAAAAAAATAATTGGAAAAATAGGAAAAAAAATGCCAGAGATTCATACAGCCATATTGCGGCTGTAGCGATCCCTGGCCAAAGCATTGCGGCTGCGGAGGGGTTTCCAGGAGGTCCATACGTACTGCGTATGGACCCCCTGGAAACCCCATCAGGGAATTCATTTCTCTTTCTTTTGATACATGTAAAATTACACTACCGTTAGGTTTACTACTAAAAGTGACATTTACCGCATTTAAAAGTATACTTTTTTCCTTTGAAACGTTAAAACCAATTTTCTCAAAAACTATAAGGTTTTTCTTTTTTAAAATAGTTTCTTTCCTCTTATTCCCAATGATCTCCTTAACATATCCTGCAAATTTAGGGTTTCTAGCATTTAAGGTGGATTTGCTATTAACGGTTAAAATCGTCAGGTTTTTAAATGTGTATTTTTTTTCCCTTTGAAACTTTAAAATCAATTTTCTCAAAAACTATCAGGTCTTTTTGAAAAAAAATGTTCCTCTTGTAGCCACTGGTGGCCCCTACAGGCTCTGGGGCCCTGGGGCAATTGCCTCCTTTGCCTCTATGGTAGCGCCGGCCCTGAGTAAATGTACATGTATGTGTGCATTTATACATTGCCTGTTCTGTGTCACGGTGCCTGTCCATCTTCCAAATCCGCCGCTCTTTCCTTACCCCATACACACCTGAGTGTGCTGTGTGCCGGCAGTGTGTATGGGGCTAATGGAAAAGCAGCGGATTCAGAAGATAGACAGGCACCACGACACAGGTCAGGTAATGTACAGTGGTGTGAAAAACTATTTGCCCCCTTCCTGATTTCTTATTCTTTTGCATGTGTGTCACACTTAAATGTTTCTGCTCATCAAAAACCATTAACTATTAGTCAAAGATAACATAATTGAACACAAAATGCAGTTTTAAATGATGATTTTTATTATTTAGTGAGAAAAAAACCTCCAAACCTACATGGCCCTGTGTGAAAAAGAAATTGCCCCCCTTGTTAAAAAATAACTTAACTGTGGTTTATCACACCTGAGTTTAATTTCTGTAGTCACCCCCAGGCCTGATTACTGATACACCTGTTTCAATCAAGAAATCACTTAAATATGAGCTATCTGACACAGAGAGGTAGACCAAAAGCACCTCAAAAGCTAGACATCATGCCACGATCCAAAGAAATTCAGGAACAAATGAGAACAAAAGTACTGTAATTGAGATCTATCAGTCTGGTAAAGGTTATAAAGCCATTTCTAAAGCTTTGGGACTCCAGCGAACCACAGTGAGAGCCATTATCCACAAATGGCAAAAACATGGAACAGTGATGAACCTTCCCAGGAGTGGCCGGCTGACCAATATTACCCCAAGAGCGCAGAGAAAACTCATCCGAGAGGCCACAAAAGACCCCAGGACATCTAAAGAACTGCAGGCCTTACTTGCCTCAATTAAGGTCAGTGTTCACGACTCCACCATAAGAAAGAGACTGGGCAAAAATGGCCTGCATGGCAGATATCCAAGGTGCAAACCACTTTTAAGCAAAAAGAACATCAAGGCTCATCTCAATTTTGCTAAAAAAACATCTCAGTGATTGCCAAGACTTTTGGGAAAATACCTTATGGACCGACGAGACAAAAAGTTGAAGTTTTTGGAAGGTGCGTGTCCCATTACATCTGGCGTAGAAGTAACACAGCATTTCAGCAAAAGAACATCATACCAACAGTAAAATATGGTGGTGGTAGTGTGATGGTCTGGGGTTGTTTTGCTGCTTCAGGACCTGGAAGGCTTGCTGTGATAGATGAAACCATGAATTCTAATGTCTACCAAAAAATCCTGAAGGAGAATGTCCGGCCATCTGTTTGTCAACTCAAGCTGAAGCGATCTTGGGTGCTGCAGCAGGACAATGACCCAAAACACACCAGCAAATCCACCTCTGAATGGCTTAAGAAAAACAAAATGAAGACTTTGGAGTGGCCTAGTCAAAGTCCTGACCTGAATCCTATTGATGTTGTGGCATGACCTTAAAAAGGCGGTTCATGCTTGAAAACATAGTTACATAGCTGAATAAAGCTGAATTACAACAATTCTGTAAAGATGAGTGGGCCAAAATTCCTCCAGAGTGCTGTAAAAGACTCGTTGCAAGTTATCGCAACTGCTTGATTGCAATTATTGCTGCTAAGGGTGGCCCAACCAGTTATTAGGTTCAGGGGGCAATTTCTTTTTCACACAGCTCCATGTAGGATTTGAGTTTTTTTCTTCACTAAATAATAAAAACCATCATTTAAAACTGCATTTTGTGTTCAATTATGTTATCTTTGACTAATAGTTTACGGTTTTTGATGAGCAGAAACATTTAAGTGTGACAAACATGCAAAAGAATAAGAAATCAGGAAGGGGGCAAATAGTCTTTCACACCACTGTATAAATGCACATACATGCATATTTATAGACTAGAGCAGTGTTCCCCAACCCTGACCTCAAGGCCACCAACAGTACATGTGTTGTGGAAATCCACACAGGTAGTTACTCAGCTCTGCTGAGACACTAATTACCTCACATGCGCATGTTTGTGGTTTCCTGCAAAACATGTACTGTTGGTGGTCCTTGAGGGCAGGGTTGGGGAACTCTGGACTAGAGAACGTAGGCAGACTCGGCTGGTTCCTGGAAATCTCATGCTGGAATTGATGGGGAATCGGCCTGCGGTGTATGGGCAGCCAACAAATCTCTCTCTAACCAGATTTGATAAGAGAGAGATTTGTCTGTTGGTTGAATCTGCCCATCACCGCTAGATGTATGGCTACCTTTAGGCCTTGTCTGCATTACAGAATGCTGATGGTGAGGCCACCCATGAACCCACCCACTTTCTTGCTGCATGACCATGCTCCTTTTATGTGGGTGGAGGTAAGAGAGGTCAGTCAGTGTGGGTGGAGGGGAGAAGAGGTCAGTGGAGGGTAGATGAGGCCAGTGGGTGTGAGGGTCGGAGAGGTCATTGGGTGTGGGTGGAGGTAGGAGACATCAGTAAGTGTGGGTGAAGGTAGGAGAGGTCAGTGGGTATAGGTAGGAGAGATTAGTGGGTGTGAGGGTAGGAGAGGTCAGTAGGTGTGAGAGGTCAGTGGGTGTGGGAGGTAGGAGATTATTATTTAGTATTTATATAGCGCCAACATCTACAGAGTATATTGGATATATTCCATGGATGTCGTTGCCCCTAGAGGAATGAACGAGAGGTTGCCCCTCAAGTGTTTTTGTAGGGATGAGGGCAATATGACCTATACTGTATTTCTTATATGTTGCAGAAGTGTGGGTATCTGTATGAAATTTTAACCACATGTTTTTTCTATAGGTGGTTTTGTGGCAGTCCTATGATGGAAGTGCCAGGATTATGGTGAGTTATTGAATTATGTTTGTTGGTAACCGATGAGGAGTGCCATACGACCGTTATATTGTGTGCAATTCATTGTTCTACTGGGACTATGGACTGAAGGGTTAATTGCTCAATGGAGTAATTAATGTTGGGTGGCGTTGCCCACTCTTGAATTTGTATTTTACCTGTGTATGTACGCTTGACCCCTGTTTTACACCTGAGGAAGGATTCTTATCCGTAACAGGTAGTGTTCTTGTTCTAGAACACACAGCAAGTTATTTGCAGCCAGTAGCGTGCCGTCTGTTCATTTATTTGGATATTTCCCAAACTGTGTGAACAATCCAGATGAGACCAGCCACCGGCAGGTATCCAGGTTTCATACACCTGAGAGGCTGTTTACTAGGCACCGTTTGATGCACAATTGTACAGAGTATATGGCAATGAATCGAAAAGACAACCATGCACAGGAAGGCTGAGTAATCACTGGGGGAGTGCATCAAACCAATAGATTGATTGTAGATCCAACAGGTAGAAGAAAAGGGCTGTGCACATCCCTTGGTAAAACGTCACTTTTATTCTGATTATAACAAATTAAAAGGCATACTTTACATATTCCATGCAGCATAGAGAGAGGTACAAGGCTGGTGGGGAGGTCGACAGCTGTTTCGCGCCGTCACATGCTGTGGCGCATCATCAGGAACAGAGTATATTGTCTTGTCACTTATCTGTCCCATGTATGTATAATGTAGTGCATGTATCTAGGGCCAATTTAGGGGGAAGCCAATTAACTTATCTCTATGTTTTGGGATGTGGGAGGAAATTGGAGTGCCTGGAGAAAACCCACACAGACACGGGAAGAAAATGCAACAGATATTGCCCTGGCTGGGATTCGAACCAGGAATCCAGCACTGTAAAGCGAGAACCACTAACCACTACGCCACTGTGCTGCCCATGAAGATGTCAGTAGGTGGAGGTAGGAGAGGTCAGTGGGTGCGAGGGTAAGAGAGGTCAGTTGGTGTAGGTAGGAGAGGTCAGAGGGTGTGGAGGGAGGTGGGTAGGAGAGGCCAGTGGGAGTTTGTTTATTTATTGAGAATTGTGAGGATTGGTGACCCACAGAGGGAATCGAGCAACGGCTGCTTAGGCCTTGCAAGGCTTAAAACTACAAGGACTTGCTGTGGCTCTTTTTGTCAGTGGAATATGCACTCAACTGTGAGTACCTGTTCAAATCAATGGAACACAGTATGAATACTGAAGATGCAGAGACTGAGGTCGATGTTACTGAACCAGTGAACATTGCAATAACCTTTGCTTACAGCGATGATGATGTTAACTGTATACTGAGCCAGGTTTTTTGTATTCCTTTTGAGGAGAAAGATACCACCAATACAGAAAACGTGGACCTGTGGTCACAACGTGAACTGTTTGAAATAAAGAAACAATAGTTTAGTTTTTCCCTGCACCAATCATTTCTGGCAGAATACATTAAGGCAACGTATTCCTAAAGGTTACCGAATTGAATTGAGATCTACATTGCTGCAGGATGATGTTGTTTTTGTGTTGTTCTTTAAAATTTTAAACAAAGGCAGTATTGATGTTATGCTCCTTACCTTGGAGCACTTGCAAGTAAGATTAAAGTGGACCTGAACTCAGAACTCCTCTCTCTAAAAGATTCACAACAGCCTAGAAACCTTTAACCACTTGTTGCATCAGGTACAGTCAGGCCCGGATTTATCTCACAGGAGCCCAGGGGTGGACTGACAACTCATGGGGCCCCCGGGCAATAGGAGATTATGGGGCCCCCCTACCAGTGTTTCCCACCTTTCACGTTATATTTTTACAGACTAAGATATAATAATTTGCTGACAACAGTAAATATGTTATATTGTGATATTTTATACTGATAAAAACCCCTGTGTCGCGTGTAGCGCAGCGCGCCAAAAATGGGTGTGGTCACGCAACAGAATGTGGGCGTGGTCATGGGTGGGACAAAATATACATGACCTTAGCAGTGGTGTAAAAGGTCTGCCGGGGAAGTTTGAACTCTGCCATAGTGTTTCTCCCCAAAATACATGTAATCTGACAGCATTTCACCAAAAATCCATGCAATTTGGCAGAGGTTCCTCCAAAATACAGATAATATGGCAGTCGTTCCCCCAAAATCTATAGATGTCCCCATTTAAGATAGCCAGGTCTATAGATGTCCCCAGTTAAGATAGCCAGGTCTATAGGTGTCCCCAGTATAAGTAGCCAGGTCTCCAGGTGTCTCCAGAATAGGTAGCCAGGCCTATAGGTGTCCCCAGTACAGATAGCCAGGTCTATAGGTGTCAACAAGTACAGATAACCAGGTCTATAGGTGTCTCCTGTATAGATAGCCAGGTCTTTAGGTGTCCCCAGTATATGCAGCCAGGTGTATAGGTGTCCCCAGTATAGCCAGGTCTATAGGTGTCCCCAGTATATACAGACAGGTCTATAGGTGCCCCCAGTATATACAGCCAGGTCTATAGGTGCCCCCAGTATATGTAGCTAGGTCTATAAGTGCCCCCAGTATATGTAGTCAGGTGTATAAGTGCCCCTTAGTATATGCAGCCAAGTGTATAGATCTCCCCAGTGTATGCAGCCAGGTGTATAGGTGTCCCCAGTATAGCCAGGCCTATAGGTGCCCCCAGTATATACAGCCAGGTCTATAGGTGCCCCCAGTATATGTAGCTAGGTCTATAAGTGCCCCCAGTATATATAGTCAGGTGTATAAGTGCCCCCAGTATATGCAGCCATGTGTATAGGTGTCCCCAGTATATGCAGCCAGGTGTATAGGTCTCCCCAGTATAACCAGGTCTATAGGTGCCCTCAGTATATGTAGCTAGGTCTATAAGTGCCCCCAGTATAAGCAGCCAGGCTTGTAGGTGTCTCCAGGAGGGGAGACAGCCAGTGAAGGAGGGCGATGGGCATAGCAGCGGAGAAGGGGGGAAGTTTCCCCCCATTCCCTCACCTTGGGGCCCCCCTTCCTGGCTCTCCCCTCCAGAATCTTTAAAGTGTTGTACAGCGGGTAGCGGCTTACAGCGGGCGGAGACTTACCGCTGTACAGCAACCGGAGGGAGCGCTGATCTGTGTGCCACTAGTCTGGGCTTGAGAAGCCCAGACTAGTGGCACACAGATCAGCACTCCCTCCAGTGGCTGTACAGCGGTAAGTCTCCGCCCGCTGTCAGCCGCTGCTCACTGTGTGAGTCCGACACTTTACAGATTCTGGAGGGGAGAGCCAGGAAGGGGGGCCCCAAGGTGAGGGAAGGGGGGGAAACTTCCCCCCTTCTCCGCTGCTATGCCCATCGCCCTCCTTCACTGGCTGTCTCTCCTCCTGCTCAGGGTTCGCTGGCGGGCTGCGGGCCCCCTCCTGACCACGGGCCCTCGGTCCGTGCCAGAGTGCCCTAATGGTCAGTTCGCCCCTGCAGGAGCCTATAGGCACAGATGTCCTGGCACCTTAGATTTCACCCTCCAAAAACCTACAAACACCTGCTGAACCGCATCGCAAGTGTGCTGGCTGGCTCAGCTGTCACTTCTCCCTTACTTCCCTTGCCCATCATAGGTCGCTACAGGTGCCCCTTAGCATTAGGTAACCAGAAGTACCCTCAGTATTAAGTAGTTAAAGGTGCCCCCAAGTATCAGGTAGCTAGAGGAACCTCGGTATTAAGTAGCTAGAGAGGTGCCCCTCTATCTCGTCAGTGGAATGTAGAGAGCCAGGTGAGTAACCTCTGATCTCACTCCACTCGGGAAAGAGGAAGGGAGGTACTTGGGGAGTGGAGAGAACCGCCTTTCCATCATCAGGCGCCTGTAGGCATGTGCCTACGCATTCATGCACACGTACTTGCCGCCGTTCGTTAGCCCAGAGATTAATGAACAGGAACACACTTCCCGTTCATTAATCTAAGTCTCCGATTCAATGAATGCCGGCGTCTATAAGATGCCTGCATTCATTGGGCCTGATTCACAAAGCGGTGATAACTCAGTTATCACGCCTAAAAGACTTTAGGCGTGATAACCTTTGCACTAGCAAAGTTATCACCGCTTTGTGCTATAATTTGCACGCAAGTTTTGCGCGTGCAAATGCGCACGCGCGTGCGCAAAGTCCCATAGGGATTAATGGGCGCTTCGCGCGAAGCACGGTGCGCTGCGCGTGCAAAACCTTGCGCGCGGGAGTTTGCGCGAATTCCTTCAGATCACGCCTAAACTAAGTTTAGGCGTGATAAAGGGCTTTTCACAGGCGTGCAAAGTGTTTGCACCGCTTTGTGAATCAGGCCCCTTGTATCTTCCTGTTGTTACATTGCCATGCATTGCTTCCGATTCACGTACTTACGTACTTACATCTTGTGGCCAAAAAGTAAATTGCACCAAAATCCACTTTTATATAATAAAAATCCCAACACTGACTTTTATCATTAACTTTTTTCCTCCCACACCCTCCCATAGTACCCAAACTTTTTTTTTTTGTATAGGAAATAAAAAAAAATGACAAATATATATATATATATATAAGTAGTTACCTTAGGGACTGAACTTTTTAATATTATGTCAAACGGGTATATTACGGTTAATCTTTAATTTACAGGCTTGTAATTAACCACTTCACCCCCCCCCCCCCCCAGTGCTAATTTTCTCCGTCCCTCTGCGCACCGCTTCACCCCCAGGGACGGAGAAAGGCGCACTTGTTTGTTTACTGGCTGGGAGTGGGCGGGGACCTCGCGCGCACACTCCAGCCAGCCAGCACAGCAGGTGACTAATTGGATGTTAGGAACAAGCGTTCCTAAATCCAATTAGATGCGCCGATTGCGGACACAATGGAGACTGCTTCAAACAGAAGCAGTCTCCATTGATAACAATGAAATGTAAACAAACGTGCAGCGCGCGATCGCGCGCCCCCGCGACCCGCGCGCGCACGCACACACTCCCGCTCTGCAGTGCAATGATTGGTTATGGGGACCCCAGTCCCCAATAACCAATCATATCACTGAAAAAAATCAATGGAAGCAGCGCTGCAAAGTACAAATCGTGCTGGTGCTTCAGGGGTGAAACCCCTCCGTTGTGAAGTGGTTAAATACATACAGGGTGAATTTCTGTTACGTTCTCCTTGTGTCCTGTGCAAGAGTTCAGGTCCACTTTAACCTGCCTGAAAAAAAGACATTTCTACTCTAGAAGAGAAGTTAAAGAATACCTTATCAGCAGAGGCATATGCAAATTTATGCAAGGATCATAAGAAGATTCTAGATGAGTCATGCAGAGTCACCCTGGAAAGAAAGCAAGACAAAATAGTCAGAGACGCAGAGGATTTCAGACTGCACCGGGCTTAAAATTGGGAAAAGCAGCACCAGCAGAGACGTCAGCAAAGCCCGCCAACCGGAAGTCCGGCCGAAGACCAACACGGAGGACGTAGGGATGCTCACTGAATTCCGCGGAATTCAGATTTCCACGATTCCGATCGGAAATTGACAATTCCGTTCCGTCGCACTAGAACAGAATTGCTATGGCGCTAAACGGTAATTCTGGAATTGCTATACGAAATTCCATCGGAATTTACGCCAATCAGAAGGAAGACCCTAGACGGAAGCTTAGAAGTGAAACCAACAGGATTTCTGCATGAAAATATTAATTTCAGCACCAATTAGAGTCTTAACAAAAACCAACCAATCCTACGTTAGCAACCAGCTCCCTAGCTACCTATCATCAGCTATCCCACCCATTTTGTATACAAGAGAGGTGTGCAGTCACGAAGCTTGTTGGATTCAGTCTGGTGTGGGGGAGAGAGGAGAGACAGACCCATATTAGTTGTTTCAGCATAAAACAATAGTCTCTTTAAAGACTATATAAACCAAACGTCTTTTTAAAGACTGTGTGAGAGAATTAGATTGGTGTGAGCTATATTAGCAGTAGTAGCTAGCTAGCTAGGTGTATTTGTGAGAGAGTAACAGACAGATTGTTAGTTTGAGTGATAGATTGTAATGTAGTGTGTTAGTAGTTGCTGTGTGGAGAGAGAGTTAGATAGAGCCAGCCAGGCCGCAGGCTCAGTGTTTGACAGAGTGAGTTAGGTGATTGCTTAGTTGAGTGTAGTGCAAGTTTTTTTTATTTGTTTTCTAAGTTCAATTTTTTTTTCTATATTTTGTTTTTTTGATTTATTTTCTTTATTTCACCCCCTTACTTTCTTACCTGTTCTGTCGCTCATACCCCTTCCCAAATAAAGTTTGTGGCCCCAAAACAATGGAGCGAGAGCAGCAGCAATTTCCTGCCACTCCTAAAAGAAAATGGAGTGATGGTGGTGTTGGTGGATCACATGAAGTACGTGATCAGGTTGAGGGTGGCAGCAGCAGCAGGAAGCGCTCCCCTCTGGTCAGAGATCTCTTCCCTGTGTTTACACACAGGAACATTTTGACAGAGCAGGAGGCGAAATTAGTTGTCGATTATTTTGATCAGGAACCCTCTACCCAGTCTGAGGGACTTGAAGCTAGTTGCAGCAGCACCAGTAGTGGCCGCCAGGTTCCTCATAACCAGAACCCGACCGCAGCTGCCTCTCTTGACGAGGTTGCTTCCTCCCAGTACTCTCCTCCAGAAGTAAAGCACACCTACGTCGATGAGAGAGATGTGGAGAAGGATTGGGAGGAGGCATTGGAGGAGACCATGGGACCAAGCTCCCAAGAAGTGGTGGGTTCTGTGGTGACAGAAATGGCCCTTGTGTTTTCTTCATCCAGTGTCACCAGTCAACATCACCACCAGTCAACTATAGAGGTGTTTGGTGGCCAGGTGGAGGATCCAGAAGAGTCACTTATGGGGTCCAGTGCTTTGGTTGAACTGGATGATATTTTGGATGATGAGGTGGCTGATCCAACGTGGTCGCCATTTGGTGGGTTAGGCACTAGCAGACGTTAGCAGCTTGGAGAAATAGAGCAGATGGTTTGCCAGCAGCCTGCAAGTGCTTTCCCATCTGTCAGTACCCATCAGTCCAATGCTGAGCATTGATGTGCTAGAACAGGTCGCACCACTGCTGGACGTGCACGCATGTCCCCTGCATGGAATTATTTTACTGTTCCGGAAGAGGATGAATCCAGGGCAGTCTGTTCTTTGTGCCGTAAATCGGTGAGCAGAGGCAAATCAGGCAGCGGGTTCGGCATTTCCGGGCTGATAAGCCATCTGCGCAACCACCACAGATGGGAGTTCGAATATGTAAACAATTACCATAAGATGGGTGGAGGAAAAGCAGCAGCAACAGGCCCCTCCTCTTTTTTTTCTACTCGTCCTGTCCCTATCCAACCTGCTCAGTCCCATTATACTTCAAATCCCTCTGCATGCCAGGCTGGAAGAGGGCTCCAGAGTCAGACATCGGGAAGGACCTCGTCATCACCCTTGTTGGTTTCCTCTGAAATATCACCAGTGTTCCAGCGTCAGGCCTCTGTGCCAGAAATGTTGCAGAGGAAGCGTATGCTCCCTGCAAGGCGTCTAGTTAAAAATGGCGCCGGCCAAAAAATGGCGCCCCCTTCTGCCCGATATATGTTTAAAACGATATTTATCATTTTAAAGGTTAAAATAGTGCAGACCTTTTGAACAAAATTTATCGTTTTAAAACTTTTTTTTTTTTGTCCTGCCTGAACGATATTTATCGTTTTAACACCTGCTTTGCTGCCGTTTGGAAAATATCTGCCCGCCGGCTTTAAAGGGGAACTTCAGCCTAAACAAACATACTGTCATTAAGTTACATTAGTTATGTTAATTAGAATAGATAGGTAATATATTTTTTTACCCACCCTGTTTTAAAAGAACAGGCAAATGTTTGTGATTCATGGGGGCTGCCATCTTTGTCATGGGGGCAGCCATCTTTTTGGTTGAAAGGAGGTGACAAGGAGCAGGAGACACAGTTCCAACTGTCCTGTGTCCTGATAACCCTCCCAGCTGCACATGCTAGGCTTCAAATGTCAAATTCAAAATGTAAAAAAAAAAAAAATTGCACCAAAACAGCAGAATGAGAGCAACAACATCAGCAATCCCATCATGCTTTGCACAGCATCAGGGAAAAAAAGCCCGGGCAGTTTTTTTCTGTACAGCTAAAAATGAGGCTTGTATAAGAGAAACAAAGTTCTGATGCTGTGAAACTGTTAAAGAAACACCAGGCCTTTTCAGTGCTGCTGAGTCGATTTTTAGTCCGGAGGTTCACTTTAATGTTTAATAGCAAAGCCCCCTTAAAAGCTAAAAACACCAAAATTGAAGAAAATTGTAAACAAGAGGAAAAAAAAATCTTTCAAAAAGACCTTATAGTTTTTGAGAAAATCGATTTTGAATATTCTTCTTCTGACCGTGGGAAAATTAAACGCCTGCCGACTTTAGCGGTTAATAGCAAAGCCCCTTTAAAGGGACACTTAAGTCAAACAAAAAAAAATGAGTTTTACTCACCTAGGGCTTCCAATAACCCCCTGCAGCTGTCCGGCACCCTCGTCGTCTCCCTCCAATCCTCCTGGCCCCGCCGGCAGCCACTTCCTGTTTCGGTGACAGGAGCTGACAGGCTGGGGACGCGAGTGATTCTTCGCGTTCCCAGACACATTAGCACCCTCTATGCTGCTATATGGTATATGATATATGCTATAGCAGCTTAGATGGCGCTATTGTGGCCAGTAACGCGAAGAATCACTCGCGTCCCCAGCCTGTCAGCTCCTGTCACCGAAACAGGAAGTGGATGCCGGCGGGGTCAGGAGGATCGGAGGGAGACGGCGAGAGTACCGGACAGCTGCAGGGGGCTATTGGAAGCCCTAGGTGAGTAAAACTCATTTTTTTTTTGTTTGACTTAAGTGTCCCTTTAAATGCCAGAAACACAAAATGTGTAGGGAATGTTAAGAAAAATAGTGGGAACACGAAGAAAAAAAAAATTGTTTAAAAAGACCTTATAGTTTTTGAGAAAATCGATTTTAAATCTTCAAAGGAAATGTATCCATTTAAATCGCGTACTGACATTTCGTGGAAACTTTTTCCGCCGACTTTAGCAGTTAATAGCAAAGTCCCCTTAAATCCTAGCAACACCAAATTTGCAGGATATGTTAAAAAGATACTGGGAAACAATATTTAAAAAAAAATTGAAAAATGTTATTTTTTTTTTTTTTAAATTAAATTTTTTGGGTTATGTTCAGAGTGTGGGAAAAGTTTTGAAAAAAATGACGTGGGGTCCCCCCTCCCGAGCCTCTGTAACCCCTTGTCTCCCATGCAGGCTGGGATAGCCAGAATGCGGAGCCCCGGCCGACTGGGGCTTCGCACCCTGAGCTATACCAGCCCGCATGGTCCATGGTATGGGGGGGGCTTCGGGGGGGAGGGGTGGCCAAGCCTTCCCCTCCCCCCCGGAGCCCTTGTCCAATCCATGGACAAGGGGCTCTTCCCCACCTCCGGTGCCCCAGGAGGAGGTGGGGGTGACGACTCCCTGGGGGGGGGGTTCATGGTGGCATCTGGGAGTCCCCTTTAAGAAGGGGAACCCAGATGCCTGCCCCCCCTCCCAGAAGAAATGAGTATAGGGGTGCAGGAGTACCCCTTACCCATTTCCATAAAGGGTTAAATGAAATAAAAACACAACCACGAGAAAAGTCCTTTAATGTTCTAAATTAACCAGAAATACTTACCTGTACCTTTAAGAAAAAAATCCCACGTCAATTAGGTCCCACGACAGTATCCTCTATCTTGCGACCTTCTGTTACATGTTGATTGAAGATCTCCGCCGCCCCGACGCCACACACGCCGCCTCCGCCGCACTGCTCTTAGCTATACTTAGTATAGCTAAGAGCAAAAAGCATCTTTAAATTTTAGCTCCAATGGTCCCCATTGGTTCCTTAACAGACCAATGGGGATCAGGAGGATCCCCATTGGTCGATAAGGAACCAATGGGGAGCCTTGGAGCCAAAATTTAAAGATGCTTTTTGTTCTCAGCTATACTTAGTATAGCTGAGAGTTGCGTCTATGCATCTATACAGACGCATTAGCGCTAGCTGCCGCTGCCCTCCCTGCCTCCCCCCACCTGTCACCCTCACCCATGCTGGCACCCATGGGTGCATTGGGTGCCAGCATGGGTGAGGGTGACAGGTGGGGGGAGGCAGGGAGGGCAGCGACAGCTAGCGCTAATGCGTCTGTATAGACACATAGACGCAACTCTCAGCTATACTTAGTATAGCTGAGAGCAGTGCGGCGGAGGCGGCGTGTGTGGCGTCGGGGCGTCGGAGATCTTCAATCAACATGTATCAGAAGATCGCAAGATAGAGGATACTGTCGTGGGACCTGATTGGCGTGGGATTTTTTTCTTAAAGGTACAGGTAAGTATTTCTGGTTAATTTAGAACATTAAAGGACTTTTCTCGTTGTTGCGTTTTTATTTCATTTAACCCTTTATGGAAATGGGTAAGGGGTACTCCTGCACCCCTATACTCATTTCTCCTGGGAGGGGGGTGGGCATCTGGGGGTCCCCTTCTTAAAGGGGACTCCCAGATGCCACCATGAACCCCCCCCCCAGGGAGTCGTCGCCCCCGCCTCCACCTGGGGCAAGGGAGGCGGGGAAGAGCCCCTTGTCCATGGATTGGACAAGGGGGGGAGGGGGGGAGGGGGAGGCTTGGCCGCCCCTCCCCCCCATAGCCCCCCATACCATGGACCATGCGGGCTGGTATAGCTCAGGGTGCGAAGCCCCAGTCGGCCGGGGCTCCGCATTCTGGCTATCCCAGCCTGCATGGGGGATAAGGGGTTACAGAGGCTCGGGAGGGGGGACCCCACGTCGTTTTTTTTTTAAATTTATTTCCCCCACTCTGAACATTAAAAAAAAAATTGATAGCAAATTCAAAAAAAAAATGACGTGGGGTCCCCCCTCCCAAGCCTCTGTAACCCCTTGTCCCCCATGCAGGCTGGGATAGCCAGAATGCGGAGCCCCGGCGGACTGGGGCTTCGCACCCTGAGCTATACCAGCCCGCATGGTCCATGGTATGGGGGGGCTCCGGGGGGGAGGGGCGGCCAAGCCTCCCCCTCCCCCCCGTAGCCCCTTGTCCAATCCATGGACAAGGGGCTCTTCTCCACCTCCGATGGGCGGTGGAGGTGGAGGCCGCGATTTCCTGGGGGGGGGGTTCATGGTGGCATCTGGGAGTCCCCTTTAAAAAGGGGTCCCCCAGATGCCCACCCCTGCTCCCAGGAGAAATGAGTATAGGGGTGCAGGAGTACCCCTTACCCATTTCCATAAAGGGTTAAATGAAATAAAAACGCAACAACGAGAAAAGTCCTTTAATGTTCTAAATTAACCAGAAATACTTACCTGTACCTTTAAGAAAAAAATCCCACGCCAATCAGGTCCCACAACAGTATCCTCTATCTTGCGATCTTCTGATACATGTTGATTGAAGATCTCCGCCGCCCCGACGCCACACACGCCGCCTCCGCCGCACTGCTCTCAGCTATACTAAGTATAGCTGAGAGTTGCGTCTATGCGTCTATACAGACGCAATAGCGCTAGCTGCCGCTGCCCTCCCTGCCTCCCCCCACCTGTCACCCTCACCCATGCTGGCACCCAATGCACCCATGGGTGCCAGCATGGGTGAGGGTGACAGGTGGGGGGAGGCAGGGAGGGCAGCGGCAGCTAGCGCTAATGCGTCTGTATAGATGCATAGACGCAACTCTCAGCTATACTAAGTATAGCTGAGAACAAAAAGCATCTTTAAATTTTGGCTCCAAGGCTCCCCATTGGTTCCTTATCGACCAATGGGGATCCTCCTGATCCCCATTGGTCTGTTAAGGAACCAATGGGGACCATTGGAGCTAAAATTTAAAGATGCTTTTTGCTCTTAGCTATACTAAGTATAGCTAAGAGCAGTGCGGTGGCGGAGATCTTCAATCAACATGTAACAGAAGGTCGCAAGATAGAGGATACTGTCGTGGGACCTAATTGACGTGGGATTTTTTTCTTAAAGGTACAGGTAAGTATTCCTGCACCCCTATACTCATTTCTCCTGGGAGGGGGGGGGGGGCAGGCATCTGGGTTCCCCTTCTTAAAGGGGACTCCCAGATGCCACCATGAACCCCCCCCCCAGGGAGTCGTCGCCCCCACCTCCTTCTGGGGCACCGGAGGTGGGGAAGAGCCCCTTGTCCATGGATTGGACAAGGGCTCCGGGGGGGAGGGGAAGGCTTGTCCGCCCCTCCCCCCCGAAGCCCCCCCATACCATGGACCATGCGGGCTGGTATAGCTCAGGGTGCGAAGCCCCAGTCGGCCGGGGCTCCGCATTCTGGCTATCCCAGCCTGCATGGGAGACAAGGGGTTACAGAGGCTCGGGAGGGGGGACCCCACGTCATTTTTTTCAAAACTTTTCCCACACTCTGAACATAACCCAAAAAATTTAATTTAAAAAAAAAAAAAATAACATTTTTCAATTTTTTTTTAAATATTGTTTCCCAGTATCTTTTTAACATATTCTGCAAATTTGGTGTTGCTAGGATTTAAGGGGACTTTGCTATTAACTGCTAAAGTCGGCGGAAAAAGTTTCCACGAAATGTCAGTACGCGATTTAAATGGATACATTTCCTTTGAAGATTTAAAATCGATTTTCTCAAAAACTATAAGGTCTTTTTGAACAATTTTTTTTTCTTCGTGTTCCCACTATTTTTCTTAACATTCCCTACACATTTTGTGTTTCTGGCATTTAAAGGGGCTTTGCTATTAACCGCTAAAGTCGGCGGGCGTTTAATTTTCCCACGGTCAGAAGAAGAATATTCAAAATCGATTTTCTCAAAAACTATAAGGTCTTTTTGAAAGATTTTTTTTCCTCTTGTTCACAATATTCTTCTTAACATTCCCTGCAAATTTGGTGTTTTTAGCTTTTAAGGGGGCTTTGCTATTAAACATTAAAGCCGGCGGGCAGATATTTTCCAAACGGCAGCAAAGCAGGGGTTAAAACGATAAATATCGTTTGGGAGCAATACAAATATAAACGGTAAATATCGTTTTTAAAGCCGGCGCCATTTTTTTAGCTGTCAAAAACGAAAAATAACTAGTGATAATGGTTCTCTATGGGGCGCCGTTTTTTAACTACGATAACTGGCGCCATTTTTAACGGATCCCCCCTGCAAGTGATCCTTTTGTTGTAAAAAATAATGCGCTCCTGGCAAGGCTGTTGGGCCAACATCTGTTGCCCTACCAATTTGTGGACTGTGCCCCCTTCTGCAGACTGATGAACAGTGTTGCTCCCCAATGGCGAATCCCCAGCCGCCATTATTTTGCCAGGAATGCTATCCCTGCCCTTCACCAGCATATTGTGGAGTGTGTCGGCCGGTCTGTGGATCACGCTGTCAGTGGCAAGGTGCACTTCACTATGGATGGCTGGAGCAGCAGGCATGGGCAGGGAAAGTATCTAACTTTTACCACCCATTGGGTCACCCTCCATGGTGCTTCTGAAGAGGGTGCAAGATTTGGGGCATCTCAGCTGGTGGTACCGCCACGTGGGTTGAAGGGGAGGCCTGTTCTACTCCCCTCTGCTACCTGTTCTGTCCAAGGCCAGTCTGCCATTGCTGAGCCTCCCAGCAAGTGGTCCCGCTCTTACACTGGTCTGCAGCACCATCGATGCCAAGCAGTGCTGAAACTGGAATCCATGGACGAGAACAGGCAAACCGGATTGTAATCCTTGCAGCCTTACAGGATCAGATTCGGCAGTGGCTGACCCCCCGAAAACTGGAGACAGGTGTAGTGGTGTCTGATAATGGTGCCAACATGCTGGTTGCCATTTCGCAAGGCGACTGCACTCACTTACCTTGCTTGGCCCACGTCTTCAACCTTGTAGTGCAGAATTTTTTACGCACTTTTGAAGGGTTGAAGGACGCTGTGGCCTCAGCACGAAAAGTGTCAGCCCACATCCGTCGCTCCGCAACCTTCACCGAAGCCTTGAAACTGCTGCAGCGCCACTATAGACTGCCGCAGCACAGGCTTATTTCCAATTGTCGATTGTTGAACTCCACCCTCCACATGCTGGAGAGGTTGTGGGAGCAGCGAATGGCGGTCAGGCTGTATCTGTCTCAGACATCTTCCTCCAGAACAGGGCCAATGGACTACATTACTGGGGAGCAGTGGCAGCTGATTGGACAGGTGTGCAAAGTGTTGGAGGTGTTTGAACAGGCAACACAAGTGGTCAGTGAGGAGCACTGCAGCATATCAGAAGTGCTCCCTCTTGCCTTCATGCTGGACAAGGCTCTTGACAAACTGCTCGAACAGGGGGAGGAAGCCCTACTGAACAGTGGTGATGAGTAAAGTAGGGTGAGCATGCTCAAGTCCTGGATGAGGAGGCAGAGCTTGTGGAAGTGGAAGAGCCCATTGTCCGGGGTGGGAAGAAGATACTGCTGACGTGGAGCTGGAGCATGACGACAGTTCTGACTGCCAGGAAGAGGTGATTAATGGCATACATCTCTTCCCTATGGCTGCTCATATACTCCCGTGCCTCCGTAAGGACCCCCGGATTAAAACTCTAAAATCAAGGCTCGACATGTGGGTGGCCACCATCTTAGATCCTTGGTGCAAGGGGAAATGTGGCAGTTCATACCCCCCTGCCAAGCAGATGCCAGGATGAGCCAGATCCGGGATGCCCTTCTTCGTTGGGTAGAAGATGCGTTTACTGCACCTGTATCCCGGGCCCAAGCTACCAAGCCTCATCATACTCAGTAAAGGTCTCGTGGTCCCACTCTCAGCAGCAGCACCAATAGCCAATCTGTGAACCTGCTGAGTATGTTGAAGGTATTTTACCAGCCAATGCCAGATACTCCTTCTAGCAGCAGCACCACCAGCGGACAAAGTGGTCACCGCCAGCGGCTGGCCCGTATGGTGAATGATTACTTGGGGTCAGCCAGTGCTCCAGACAATATAGAGAGTAATGATGACCCCATGGACTATTGGACAAAACAACTGGATACCTGGCCTGAACTCGCTCAGTATGCACTGGAGGTTCTGGCATGCCCCGCCGCAAGTGTTCTTTCTGAGCGAGTATTTAGTGCTGCAGGTGGGGTGGTCACCGACCAACAGACCCGTTTGTCCACAGACAATGTGGACATACTAACGTTCATAAAAATGAACGAGTCAAGGATCAGTGATAATTACAAGGCCCCTCTCACTGACTGAATTACAATGTGCTGTTTTTCAAGCCTCAAAGGCTCTCCCTCTCAAACTCTGCTGCCTATCACTTTTATCGCATATTTTTGCATTTTAAGATAAAAAAAATTCTGGTTTTGCAGCAATCCGCCGTAATATTACTAACCCTATGCTTTTGGCCAACGACTACTCCTGCTGCTTTAAAAAAAAAAATTATAATGACTGCCGTGAAACCACCTCTAGGTCCCATGGCCCACGACAACTCCTGCTGCTCTAAAAAAATAAAAAAAAATAAAAAAATGACTGGTGGTACAGCCACTAGGTCCCATGGCCTACGATGTTTCAAAAACAAGGTTTCAAGTGAGATTACTGAAATTGTACCGCCGCCGGAACGAAATGCCTCCGGAATGTAACGGTTATGGAATTTTGTTCTGACGGAATTCCGAATTTCCGCGGAATCGGAAATCGCCCTTTCCGATCATCGCAAATGGAGAGTCAGGAAGCCAGTGTATCAACAAACATCCGGAAAAAACAGTAGGAGAATGCCATATCGTGGTAACCCTTCAGCCCCAGAATAGGGAGGATGAGGGAGCACAGGCGGCTACTCAAGCTCCAGCTCAGAACCCTCACAGCAGCAGCAGGTTTTTCAACAGACCCGCCCAGCAACAGATACAGGTGGAGGGGCAGAAAGCAGCAGAGGAGAGGGAGACATAGGAGCAGGAGTGGGGCGTAGATGCAACACGGGACTACCTCTGTCCCACGATCGATACCCTCAGAGGGATTGTACATACAAAGGACAGAGGTAAACACCTTAGTGGTAAATATCTCCTCATATACACTAACTGAATCTGAGGTGGCAGTGTTGAACAGAGGTCTGGGCTTTATTCCTTTGTACAATTTGTAGTTTTTTGACTGGGAAAAAGATTTTAACTGGTTTATTACAAACCTAGAGCTCAAGATGTGCTTTAAAGACACAGGAACATTGGAACAGGCTGATGTGTTAAAAAACAAAAGCACACGGGCCCAGGAGAACATAATGAATAGAATGGTATGCTTTTTATCGTAAGCATTTTAGAGTACAGATTCTCTTTAAGACATTTGAAAACTTAGTTATGCAAGAGGTAAAAAGAGAATGGCAAAAGAGTGGTGATGTGAGGGGACAGAACCTTAGTGCAGTTGAACAGAAGGCACTACAAACACTGAGCAAAAATAAGGATATTATCATTCTTAAAGCAGACAAGGGGGTGCCATAGTGGTTCAAGATAAAGCACAATATATTGCAGAGGGCATGATACAACTACAAATGAGAGGTCATTATGAGAAATGTTTCTCTGATCCTACATGGTGTATAAAGAAGAAAATTGATATACAGAATAACCTCTCTGGCGGGAGCTCGGGCTAAGCCGCCGCAGAGGATTTCTCAGGCCCTCATGGGCTGATTTGCATAATTTTTTATTGTTACACACAGCTAGCACTTTTTTAGCTG
Organism: Hyperolius riggenbachi; assembly: GCF_040937935.1. Lineage (NCBI taxonomy): Eukaryota > Metazoa > Chordata > Amphibia > Anura > Hyperoliidae > Hyperolius > Hyperolius riggenbachi. The sequence continues at coordinate 378,410,764 of NC_090647.1, read as the reverse complement.
CATGTGCAAACCAATCGCCGCCGATTCGCCGCTCCGTGCCGATTCGCCGCTACCCGCCGCGCCGTCCCCCTCCGACCCCTTGCGCAGCCTGGCCAATCACCGCCAGGCAGCGCTAAGGGGTGGATCAGGACTCCCTCTGACGCCATGACATGGATGACGTCGATGACGTCATCCCGATCGTCACCATGGCGACGGGGGCAGCCAAACAGGAAATCCCGTTCTGAACGGGATTTCCTGTTTGCTCTGATCACCAGAGGTGATCGGAAGGGAGGGGGGATGCTGCTGCACAGTGGCTATCATGTAGCTAGCGCTAGGCTAGCTACATGATTTAAAAAATATATATATATATATAAAAAGTGCTGCGCCGCCCCCCTGGCGATTTTATTTAGCATTTTGCATTTTGGCCAAAAAGTTCCATTTTGGTCTCATCTGACCAGAGCACTTTCTTCCACATGTTTGCTGTGTCCCCCATATTGCTTGTGGCAAACTGCAAATGGTATTTCCTATGCCTTTCTGTTCACAATTGCTTTCTTCTTGCCACTCTTCTATAAAGGCCAACTTTGTGCAGTGCACGACTAATAGTTGTCCTATGGCCAGATTCCCCCACCTGAGCTGTAGATCTCTGCAGCTCGTCCAGCGTCACCATGGGCCTCTTGACTGCATTTCTGATCAGCGCTCTTCTTCTTCGGCCTGTGAGTTTAGGTGGACGGCCTTGTCTTGGTAGGCTTACAGTTGTGCCATATTCCTTCCATTTCTGAACGATCGCTTCAACAGTGCTCCGTGGGATGTTCAAGGCTTTGAAAATCTTTTTGTAGCCTAAGCCTGCTTTACATTTCTCAATAAGTTTATCCCTGACCTGTCTGGTGTGTTCATTGGACTTCATGGTGTTGTTGCTCCGAAGATTCTCTTAGACAACCTCTGAGGCCCTCACAGGGCAGCTGTATTTGTACTGACATTAGATTACACACAGGTGCACTCTATTTAGTCATTAGCAATCATCAGGCAATGTCTATGGGCAACTGACTGCCCTCAGACCAAAGGGGGCTGAATAATTATGCAAACCCCACTTTGCAATTATTGATTTGTAAAAAATGTTTGGAATCATGTATGATTTTCGTTCCACTTCTCACGTGTACACCACTTTGTATTGGTCTTTCACGTTGAATTCCAATAACATTGATTTATGTTTGTGGCAGCAATGTGACAAAATGTGGAAAACTTCAAGGGGGCCGAATACTTTTGCAAGCCACTGTATATAGGATTTGGTTGCACATTGTGTTTTGTACTGACTGTTTGGCAACTTGACAAAGGCCTTTAGGGCTGTTGTTGTCACTTTTTTGGATGCTTCAATAAAGTAACTGAGCAATATACATTACTGTGTGGTGCCGATCCTTTGTGATTTTCAAGGCTGAAGCAGTAGTAAAAAAGCTGTTTTTTGTTCCATGAGACGAGCTAGCATGTGAAGCTGAGAGTTCCATCTAGTTGATTCACCTAGTAGCAGATGATGAGGTTTCAGATTTAACTTAGCTTGAGCAGATTGTAAGGTTTTCATGGCTTTAGAAGAGTGTTTGTAATGTCCTGCAATACTCTGGCAGGATGCCATAATATCCTTAATTTCACTTTTGTTCAGTAAACCATCTTTTAACTAATTGAAATGTATGAATCAGGCAAGGCAAGTAGTGAAACGGACTGTGCTGTAAAGCTGCTGCATTAGGACCAGTGCTGCTCGAATGTACCCAAATTCAATTCGTGTAAATTCGAAACTGGTTCCGGGTCAAATCCGGATTCGGCAGTGATCACGACCATAGAATTTGATTCGTATTAGAATTCGAGCCGTTATCACGAATTGAATTCGGATAATGCGTCGTGATCACGAATTTGAATGGCCTTAAAGCATCTTGTTTTTTTTAAAGGGCAACCACGTATATGTGGAGGTGTAATTAAAATTGTAAAAAAAAATTGATGGAAAACTTTTTTTCTGTATTTGTTTGTTTATTCTTCTTCACTGTCTTCACCTTTTTCTTTTTCTTCTCTCCATCTTTTTCTTCACCGTCTTCTTTTTCTTTTTCACCATCTTCTTTCTCACCAACCATCATCTTCATCATCTTCTTCTTCACTTCACCTGGTTCCTCTTCTTCTTCTTCTGGTTCATCTTCACTTGGTTTTTCATCTTCTTCTTCACCTGGTTCTTCTTCTTCTTCATCATCATCTGGTTCTTCTTCTTCTTCATCATCTGGTTCTTCTTCTTCTTCATCATCATCATCTGGTTCTTCTTCTTCTTCATCATCTGGTTCTTCTTCTTCTTCTTCTTCATCATCATCTGGTTCTTCTTCTTCACCTGGTTCTTCTTCATCTTCTTCCTCATCATCTGGTTCTTCTTCATCTGGTTCTTCTTCTTCACTTGGTTCCTCTTCTTCTTCACCTGGTTCTTCTTCTTCTTCTTCTTCACCTGGTTCTTCTTCTTCTTCACCTGGTTCTTCTTATTCTTCTTCACCATCCTCTTCTTCTTTTTTTTTGTTCATATTCTTCCTCTTGTACCCAACTTAATGTTTTTTCCTTTTACGGAATTGTTTTAAAATTTTGTCTTCAACAGCATAGCTAAATTTGTGGCGTAATAGCTAGTGTCGCATGCAAGCAGCGCATAATTCTGTGGACCCTGGCAGTGGGAGCACAGACAGCAGGAGGTTAAAGTAGCAGCAGGCTGCAGCAGCAGGAGGAGGAGGAGTGATGTGTGGCAGGCAGCAGGCAATGTAACAGGCAATGGTACCTAGCATTGGTACCACGGCTGTAATAAACATGAACACCCGGAGGTTCTAGGCAGCAGTCGTGCAGCCCACATTGGCCTCGATTCATCATTGTCTTTGAGATAACTTTTTCCAGTTTGTTAAATTACCGAATTCGAAGTTTAGCGATTTCTAGTTGTATTCATCAAGGTTTTTCGGCATTCGGTGTGAATTCGATAACAATTCGGTAACCATTCGGTAACGTGTCGATATTTCCATTTTACAGCGGTAATTTAACACAAGGCCATAAGATTCCCATGGAATTGTGGGTAAAAGGCAGTCCTTTGAGCACTACGTAGCAACATTCTGAATAGGGCTTAACACCTGGACCAGGATTCTGGAAGTGGTTGGGACAATCCCACAATTTGATAGGAGCCTTTTCTAAAAAATTATAGTGCAGCTAGCAAAATTAGTTAACCCTGGCACTGCCTGTGTTCTCTTACAAGATGATTCAAGAAAAATGCAGATGTCGTGTTATAGCAAATAAATCTATTCTCTTACAAATTTATATGGTTGCAGACCTTATTCTTGCCCTTCTGCGCCTTTGAATCACTCTCAGCTGATACATAACCACTTCAAATGGCTCCATCTTCTCTGTCAGCAATGATCTAACAGGAATAACGACAGAGCAGTGAAGGAGATAACTAATCCTAAATGTAACGCTAAACCACGCCCACTTTCTTTTTCATGAATTGCACTTTCTTCCGTTTTAGCGAATCGTTACCGAATCGTTAACGAATGTTCGCTAACAGCTGTAGATAACTTTGATGAATCCTGAAATGAAGTTAGCAAATTTGTTAACAACAGTTTGGTAAAATACCGAATTTGTTAAGTGTTGATGAATCGCGGCCAATGTGTCCAAAACACAACTGGGACAGCACAGTTTTCAACCCAGACACCTCTAATTTTTTTTTAAACAACAAAAGTAAGCTATTGTAGTGGCATAGTAGCTAGTGGCTAGAGATTGGCCGAACGGTTTGCCGGCGAACGGTTCCACGCGAACTTCGGTGGTTCGCGTTCGCGTCCCGCTGGCGAACCTTTGCGGAAGTTTAGTTCGCCCCATAATGCACCTTGAGGGTCAACTTTGACCCTCTACATCACAGTCAGCAGGCCCAGTGTAGCCAATTAGGCTACACTAGCCCCTGGAGCCCCACCCCCCCTGATATAAGGCAGGCAGCGGCGGCCATTACGGTCACTCGTGTGCTGCCTGCGTTAGTGAGAGTAGGGCGAGCTGCTGCAGACTGTCTCTCAGGGAAAGATTAGTTAGGCTTAACTTGTTCCTGGCTGGCTGCATACCTGTTCTGTGAACCCACCACTGCATACCTGTACTGTGAACCCACCACTGCATACCTGTTCAGTGAACCTGCCACTGCATACCTGTTCTGTGAACCCATCACTGCATACCTGTTCTGTGAACCTGCCACTGCATACCTGTGCTGTGAACACACCACTGCATACCTGTTCTGTGAACCCACCACTGCATACCTGTGCTGTGAACCCATCACTGCATACCTGTTCAGTGAACCTGCCACTGCATACCTGTGCTGTGAACCCATCACTGCATACCTGTTCAGTGAACCTGCCACTGCATACCTGTGCTGTGAACCCACCACTGCATACCTGTTCTGTGAACCCACCACTGCATACCTGTTCTGTGAACCCACCACTGCACACCTGTTCAGTGAACCCACCACTGCATATGTGTTGTGTTCAGTGAACCTGCCACTGCATACCTGTTCTGTTCAGTGGACCCGCCACTGTATACCTGTTTAGTGAACCCGCCACTGCATACCTGTTGTGTTCAGTGAACCTGCCACTGCATACCTGTTCTGTGAACCCGCCACTGTATACCTGTTCTGTTCAGTGAACCCGCCACTGTATACCTGTTCAGTGAACCCGCCACTGCATACCTGTACTGTTCAGTGAACCCGCCACTGCATACCTGTTGTGTTCAGTGAACCCGCCACTGCATACCTGTTGTGTTCAGTGAACCCGCCACTGCATACCTGTTGTGTTCAGTGAACCCGCCACTGCATACCTGTTGTGTTCAGTGAACCTGCCACTGTATACCTGTACTGTTCAGTGAACCCGCCACTGCATACCTGTTCTGTTCAGTGAACCTGCCACTGTATACCTGTACTGTTCAGTGAACCCGCCACTGCATACCTGTTGTGTTCAGTGAACCAACCACTGCATACCTGTTCAGTGAACCCACCACTGCATACCTGTTGTGTTCAGTGAACCCGCCACTGCATACCTGTTCTGTTCAGTGGACCCGCCACTGTATACCTGTTCAGTGAACCCACCACTGCATACCTGTTGTGTTCAGTGAACCTGCCACTGCATACCTGTTCTGTGAACCCGCCACTGTATACCTGTTCTGTTCAGTGAACCCGCCACTGCATACCTGTTCAGTGAACCCACCACTGCATACCTGTTGTGTTCAGTGAACCCGCCACTGTATACCTGTACTGTTCAGTGAACCCGCCACTGCATACCTGTTCAGTGAACCCACCACTGCATATCTGTTGTGTTCAGTGAACCCGCCACTGTATACCTGTACTGTTCAGTGAACCCGCCACTGCATACCTGTTCTGTTCAGTGAACCTGCCACTGTATACCTGTACTGTTCAGTGAACCCGCCACTGTATACCTGTTCAGTGAACCCGCCACTGCATACCTGTTGTGTTCAGTGAACCCGCCACTGTATACCTGTACTGTTCAGTGAACCCGCCACTGCATACCTGTTCAGTGAACCCGCCACTGCATACCTGTTGTGTTCAGTGAACCCGCCACTGCATACCTGTTGTGTTCAGTGAACCCGCCACTGCATACCTGTTGTGTTCAGTGAACCCGCCACTGCATACCTGTTGTGTTCAGTGAACCTGCCACTGTATAACTGTACTGTTCAGTGAACCCGCCACTGCATACCTGTTTTGTTCAGTGAACCCACCACTGCATACCTGTTCAGTGAACCCACCACTGCATACCTGTTGTGTTCAGTGAACCCGCCACTGCATACCTGTTGTGTTCAGTGAACCCACCACTGCATACTGTTATAAACTGTTCTTATCACCTTGCTTCGACACCATCGTCTCACAGACTGTGAGATCACTTGACTCTCCACACAGCAAACAGGATATAGACTTTCTCAGGCTTCTTACGTTATTTATTCAGGAAACAGGAATACAGATAGATACATTCATCTCCTGGCAAAGCAGACTTCCATGTTGCGTTATAGCGGCTTGATTAGACTCCCTCTTGAAGTCTATCAGGTACCTTCTTCCTAACTACGTTACACTAAACTACATATGTACAACATACATTATATCAGATTACAGTAAGGAATAACATGCTTAGAGGTCCCAGTCGGCCTTGCGAGCTAGTGCAGAGGGAAGAAGCAGAAGTGAGTTCCCATCGCTCGCACCCCCTTTAATACCGACTAGGAAAGAGTTAAATATGACATCATCTTCGCCACCTCCTATATCAGTCTATTGGTGGACCCACTCGTGGTGTCATCATACCCGCCTACTCGATTAATAATCAATGAGGCACTTGACCCAGATGCAGGAATGTGAAATGTTTAGTAAACATAGCCAATGTTTTCTGTTCCTGTTGAGGTCAGAGTGGCCGATGGCCTTCTGTTAGGAACATGTTCTCAGTATCTGCGTGTATCTTCTGCTACACGCAGACCCTGAGATGCCTCTGCCTGCATCACCAACCCTCTATCTATTTTAAAGGCATACACTGCGGTCAAGCCTTTTACATAAAACTCAGGCCAAGTAACTGAGGCCTACTTAAATTATAACAATCCCCCCTAAAACGGCTTGACCCGCAGATCCCAGCGTCTGAACCTCCCAGTACCTGGTTTCTTTCTTGTATGTTTCACTTTTCGATGTTCGTGCTCACACAACTTCTCTGCTCTAGGCGGTTACCCCTGGAAGAGAGAGAGCAAGACCTCTTGGTCTTCCTGTAACCAGGCTCTCTGGGGAAGCCCTACTTCTAAGTCCCTCAATACCACATGCTCAGCATTTGCGTCACTTGCGTATCACTCACAAACTTGCATGACCACAGAAAAGTGAACCTCGTTTGGTTGTTACAAAACGGAGCAGTGCCAGGTGCCTTCTAAAAGAGCGCCTTTATACAATCAGCTCCTAGGTACTACTAAACCTATACACGTAACCCTGTATATCCCTTAATTTAAACTATTGGTTCCGGAGATTGTTTATGAGGCACCAATCTCTGGACCGGTTAATTTATTTTACGTAATTTTAACCCGCAACCTCACCTGGATAACGATGCCTAAAGTTGTCATCCCCATCCAGACGACCAGTGGGTGCAGAAAGAACTTTGGAACTGCAGATGCCCCGTCCGAGTGTCCCTGGAACATCACCGGAACCTTTGTCCACCAGGGCAGACTGGAACTCACCTGCTCATGTTTGTGTTCTACCTCGTTAAGATCACCTGTATCATGGTGAACTCTTACCTCTAACTTAGTGTACTGTTTGTTTATCCTTTGTAACAAAATGTGGTCGTCTTGGATCAAAACCTGTTCCCCTTTGTCCCATGTCGTGTTCTCTTTCAGGACGGGAACTACCCGTGAAACTTTGACCTTTAGAGTTCTCTTAACAATTTGAGAAACAACGTCATCAAACCTGGATGACAGGATCCATATGGGATCTCCACTCACACAATATGTTCCCCTTGGAAACTCCCCCTTATCGGAACAATTATGAGAATATACCTTGAATGTATCATTAGACCTTATGTTAAAAAACCAAACCTTTCCTTCCGCCACCGGAACTATCGGTTGGGCTTCAGGGTGGATCTTTTGAATGGTAGCCTCGCACTCTGCGTTATTGAGCCTGCAGGCATCTTCACTAAATTTGACTTGCCCCAGCCAACGCAGGTACTTCTGCAAGAATTGCCCACATGAGGACAACTCTACTTGTTTCACCTCCCTGTCTAGCACCACAAAAGGTTGACCTCTCAGGTCCTGGTGTAAGACACGGGTTGAGGTGGGAACTAAGGAAGTGGCGGTGCCTAAAGGAATGTTGCACCGTTTCCATTTGTTCACCCAAACATCTCGAAGCTGCCATGCAAAAGATCCTTCTCCAGAAAAATTAATATACCTCCCCTTGTCCAATCTCTCGCTGACAAAATATGTCCCCAGCTGTCCTGATTGGACCACTTCCCCCCCTTACATCCTGAGGCACAATATGTACCTGAGGTTGGGAAGACTGTACTCTCTGCAATCTTTCAATTAAGAGTACCTCTTCACTTACCCAACTATCATGAGGATAAGCTGCTGCATATGGACTGTGTAATATCGTCCCCTGTTGTGACCCGTGTGGGGTGAATGGGGTTCCCTGTGTGGGCTTTCCCTCCCCCGGGACCGCTCTCCCCACCCTCTTTGTCACCTGGAAATGTGGCTTGATCTCGATTTTTACTTCTTGTTTCGAGAACCACCCACCCTTGGCTTTCCAGCCTTTACGTGTGTATAGTTGTTTCAGAGGCACTCTCTGTTGGTAGCTCCAGAGTGTGATGTGGTCCCCTGCGTCTCTCTGGTAAGAGAATTGACGCCTCCTGCTCGTTCCTCTCCAATCTAGACCCATCTCACTCTGCATAACCAAGACAAGGTACCCCTGAATCACACACTCCACCTTTTGCATGTACCCATTATACTGCAATGTACCTTTTAACAAACCTTTGGATCGGTGCATTGATTCTGGGAGTGTGGCATTCAATAGCAGATTTATACTGCCATTAAATTCCCACTGCCCGCACACTTGACCCTTCAGACCTTTCACCCCCCTTGTGCCATGAAATTTGCTTTCTCCTGGCACAAGTGCTCTTTTCCTCCGTCCCTGCATGGTCCATCTGTGCCAAGCGGAGGGAGGTGTGAAAGGATCAGTACCTTTGTCACCCAACATTAACATGCTTGGGCCTTGCATTCTCATTAACCCCTTATTATACATGAGAATGTCCTCTCTTCGTTCTCCTAGGACGAAATGGCAACCTAGGATCACCATCAGCACGGTACTCCTCATTATAAAAGCACCACCTTGGGAAAGAAAAACATTGGCAATTTGCACTATGCTTTGCTCAGACAGTTTTTTTAGACGTTTTCCGATCTCAGGAACCTCGGTTTTTAGTCTCTTTCCCATTTCAGGAATCTCGTGTTTTAGTCTCTTTCCACTCTCAGGAATCTCGTGTTTTAGTCTCTTTCCAATCTCAGGAATCTCGCTGTTCTCCAAGCTTAGATTGGCATCTGGAACCTTTCGCGTATCCGACTGACATCTCCATCTTTGCTGCCAGCACTGCAGCTGTCTCAATTCCATATTGCCAAACACCTGAAATCGAAATACAAACAAATCAATTCTTATTAATGATTTGGGATTCGCCCTGCGGCTTGTACTCTTTACACTTTAGATTGATCAATATATATCGTAATTGATCTTGTTGCTTTATGGTTCTCATGAACTCTGTTTACTCTTATTGGTAGATTGGAGTTAAACTTCACCCCCCTACCTCAGTACTATCCTCAGTACTCACCTGTTTAAAATATGCTCCCGCGGACTTCACCTTTGGAAGCTCGCTTCCCCTTTGGAAGCTCTCACCCCATTGCAGCTCACTCCACATCCCCCCTTATCTGTCCATGCGCGGCCGTCGCATGCACAGATTACGGATGCCACACCTGATGCTGCTTTGCAGGTGAGCCTGCAATGCACTTACTCATGGTCGCATTAACTTATCTAGAACTTCATTGTGATACCAGCTCTGCTAGAAGTTCTGTGTGTTGTACCCTCTGATCAATGTTTGCCGTGCCACCACCTAAACTACCAAAAACTGGCTGCCTCCCTGTAGGAAGGAGCACTTTACACTTAAACTACACAGGGTGCAGGGCTAAGCATACCAGCGTCACATGCCTGTATGCAGATCCCTGAATGCCCACTTGGTAGGTAGTCACATGGCAAACAGCGTACTGATACACTGTCACTCTGTAAACGGCAATTTTATCATCTGTATAATTGCCCCATGAACTGTTGTCAGTCCTTGTTCTTTGTGCTACAATTGATAGGAGCTGGAAAAAACATATTTGACCAATCAGTGGACGAAAAAAAAAACCGCACAAAAAAACAGCCCCAGCCCAGCATAGACCTCTCAGTCAAGCTCTGGCCCTGTCCACGACAAAAACCGGACAAAAAAAAAAGTTACCGGAAACCCGGATTGGTCAACTCCCTTTTTTTCCACCTCCGGCACCCCCTTGATGCACTGTCCCCCCTTTCCTATTGGGAACTCATGCTGCACCACCCATTAAGGTGCCCCACTCACAGGAATACTCCCATAAGCAACACAGTACAGACCCATTTCTGATCAGTACTGCTACGTGATTCCCTGCACCTAGCTGGGAAACACTTCCTATTCTGGCATTCCTTTCCATGGACCCAGGGAAAAGCTCTGGGGAAATACTGTGAGAACCGAGACACACAGGAGAATGTCTCTGTATTTCTACCCCCCTCCCTTTCAGCTGCTCTGCCCGGAGCCGCGAGCACAGCCTGACGTGACGTGGATCCCCCAGCCCCTCCTCCCCCCTGCCATGACGTGTGGGGGCCATGACTCTCGGGGGCGGGCTCTCTCCACTGCCGCCATTTTGAGTCCTGGACTGCCAGCCAAAATGGCTGCTATCAATCTCCCGTAGCAACCGCTTAACCCTATACACATCAGGAAAAAAAACCAGTTAGAACATACAAGGCATATGCACACTAAACATTTCAGCATATATATTTTTCTCGTATACCTGCAAAACAGACACCGCAGTGTGTGAAATTTCCTATCTTCCTCCCAGAAAAAACGCAAATCATCTTGGACATGTAGATGGAGGAAAAAAAAACATGCACCCAACCCCGTGCACTCAAAAGCTTCCCACAGAACTCCGATCTTATGACGGCTGAAACAAAACATCCTGAACAGAAGGAATTCTCCACAACTACACCGACCTTTACTCATATCATAAACCTTTGCCTGGAATGCGGAGTGACAGAAACTTAACAAATCATTCCAGCTGTTAACAGATATCCGCGGACACAAACCTCAACCGTGCTTCCCCCAATCTGTAGAGAGGGGGGTGGGATGATGCACTGTATTGGCCCCCCTTCCCACTAAACCTACGCTCTGCGATCCGCCAGAAAAAAAACCAATAAAACCCATGACACTGAATCATGCTGAGATTACAGAAGCATCACGTAGCACTAACGAACTAATAGCATTGACTTGAACCAGTATCCCCACTATTCTGGGCTGCTCTCGTTATCCCAACTATGTTCCCTCCATTCCTCCCCCTAACTGCCCTCCCCACTATCCACCATCTGCGTGAGAGAGCACGAGATAAAAACAAACATCGCTGGCATCCCTCCCAGCCCAGAACTGCCCAGAGAGAAAACGAAACTATATACGCTGCCCACACTTTAGCATAACACAGAAAGATAACACACAGCTGTAGAAAAAAACACATCATGCAGACTGTTAACATATATAACAGACCACAAACATTGCTACAAAACCAAATAAACAAAACGCTATACTTGCCTGAGCAGAAGACTTTGTAAGCCTGCGAATTCGACCAGCTTGTGGCAACTTCACGAACCTTGAGTGGACCCCCTGGAATTACTGAGCCATCTCTGTGTACCCACACTGGCTCAGCGGATCGATCTCCAGCGGCAGCTGCCAGCCGGCCTCGGAGCTTCCAGTCACCTGCGACCCGGTTTTGGCTATGACTGATGTGCACTTCCAGTCAAAGTTTAACATCCACGCGGTTCGCCGCTGGTTTCCACGAATTGCAGCAGCCCGTCGTGTGCTTGCTTGGCTCACGCAATGCACACTCTCACACCAGCTTATCAGTATCAGCGTGATAAGCTTTACAGTCCGTGTCCGTCTATTCCGCTTGTTTTGCTGTGGAATATCTTGAAACCATTTTCCGTCGGCCCCGGCCCCGTCTGCCTGTATATTTAGGCAGGGAAGGATTTCAGGCACCAATTGTTATAAACTGTTCTTATCACCTTGCTTCGACACCATCGTCTCACAGACTGTGAGATCACTTGACTCTCCACACAGCAAACAGGATATAGACTTTCTCAGGCTTCTTACGTTATTTATTCAGGAAACAGGAATACAGATAGATACATTCATCTCCTGGCAAAGCAGACTTCCATGTTGCGTTATAGCGGCTTGATTAGACTCCCTCTTGAAGTCTATCAGGTACCTTCTTCCTAACTACGTTACACTAAACTACATATGTACAACATACATTATATCAGATTACAGTAAGGAATAACATGCTTAGAGGTCCCAGTCGGCCTTGCGAGCTAGTGCAGAGGGAAGAAGCAGAAGTGAGTTCCCATCGCTCGCACCCCCTTTAATACCGACTAGGAAAGAGTTAAATATGACATCATCTTCGCCACCTCCTATATCAGTCTATTGGTGGACCCACTCGTGGTGTCATCATACCCGCCTACTCGATTAATAATCAATGAGGCACTTGACCCAGATGCAGGAATGTGAAATGTTTAGTAAACATAGCCAATGTTTTCTGTTCCTGTTGAGGTCAGAGTGGCCGATGGCCTTCTGTTAGGAACATGTTCTCAGTATCTGCGTGTATCTTCTGCTACACGCAGACCCTGAGATGCCTCTGCCTGCATCACCAACCCTCTATCTATTTTAAAGGCATACACTGCGGTCAAGCCTTTTACATAAAACTCAGGCCAAGTAACTGAGGCCTACTTAAATTATAACACATACCTGTTGTGTTCAGTGAACCCGCCACTGCATACCTGTTGTGTTCAGTGAACCCACCGCTTCAGTGCGCATACCTGTGCAGTTAAGTGAACCCACCTACCTACGTGAGTGCACGCAGTGTGATATACCACTCCGTGCATACCCGATATGGACAAAACAGGTAGAGGAAGAGGTAGTGCCAGAGCCAGAGGAAGGCCACCCGGCAGGTCTGCACGAGGTCGTGTAAATGTAATTTCGTGTGGACCTGGCCCACAGTACAGTGCTCGGAAGAAGGCACGTCCCATCACCTCCCAAGATTGTCAGGACGTGGTTGAGTATTTAGCGACACAGAACACCTCATCTTGCTCAGCCACCAGCGCTACTACTAGCACCACTTCCGCTGCATTTGACACTTCGCAAGAATTATTTAGTGGTGAAATCACTGATGCACAGCCATTGTTGTTACAGCCAGATGATTTTTCACCAGCTCATATGTCTGCGTTACGCGGCAACACTATGGATGTAACGTGTAAGGAGGATGAAGGACCTACTGATGGTGCATGTTTGGATTTTTCTGAGGCAAGCGAAGCTGGGCAGGATGATTACGATGCTGACGATGATAGGGATCCTCTGTATGTTCCCAATAGAGGAGATGAAGAGGGGGACAGTTCAGAGGGGGAGTCAGAGAGTAGTAGGAGGAGAGAAGTTGCTGAAAGAAGCTGGGGCAGCTCTTCGTCAGAAATAGCTGGTGGCAGAGTCCGGCACCATGTATCGCCACCTATGTACAGCCAGCCAACTTGCCCTTCAGCATCAGCTGCTGAGGTCCCCATAGTGCCCACATCCCAGGGTGGCTTAGCGGTGTGGAAATTTTTTAATGTGTGTGCCTTAGATCGGACCAAAGCCATCTGTTCGCTCTGCCAACAAAAATTGAGCCGTGGAAAGGCCAACACTCACGTAGGGACAAGTGCCTTACGAAGGCACCTGGAGAAAAGGTACAAACAGCAATGGGATGGCCACCTGAGCAAAAGCAGCAGCACACAAAAGAAAAGTCACCCTCCTTCTCCTCTTCCTCCTTCAGGTGCATCATCTGCTTCTGCCGCTTTCTCCCTTGCACCTTCACAGGCACCCTCCTCCACTCCGCCTCTGCCCTTGAGCGGTTCCTGCTCCTCTGCCCACAGCAGCAGTCAGGTGTCCGTGAAGGAAATGTTTGAGCGGAAGAAGCCAATTTCGGCCAGTCACCCCCTTGCCCGGCGTCTGACAGCTGGCGTGGCGGAACTGTTAGCTCGGCAGCTGTTACCATACCAGCTGGTGGACTCTGAGGCCTTCCGTAAATTTGTGGCCATCGGAACACCGCAGTGGAAGATGCCAGGCCGCACTTATTTTTCGAGAAAGGCCATACCCCAACTGCACCGTGAAGTTGAGAGGCAAGTGGTGTCATCTCTTGCGAAGAGCGTTGGGTCAAGGGTACACCTGACCACGGATGCCTGGTCTGCCAAGCACGGGCAGGGCCGCTACATTACGTACACAGCCCATTGGGTGAACCTGGTGGTGAACAATGGCAAGCAGGGCGCAGCGGACCAAATTGTGACACCTCCACGGCTTGCAGGCAGGCCTCCTGCCACCTTCTCTCCTCCTGCTACATGCTCTTCGCTGTCCTCCTCCTCCTTGGCTGAGTGGCAGTTCTCCTCTCCAGCTACACAGCCCCAGCTCCGCAGGGCCTATGCTGCATGCCAGGTACGACGCTGTCACGCCATCTTAGACATGTCTTGTCTCAAAGCGGAGAGTCACACTGGAGCAGCTCTCCTGGCTGCTCTTAAGAAACAGGTGGATGAGTGGCTGACCCCGCACCACCTGGAGATAGGCAATGTGGTGTGCCACAACGGCAGCAATCTGCTTGCCGCTTTGCATATGGGGAAGCTGACACACATACCCTGCATGGCACATGTCATGAATCTAGTTGTTCAAAGATTTGTGGCAAAGTACCCTGGCTTAGCGGATGTCCTGAAGCAGGCCAGGAAGTTCTGTGGGCATTTGAGGCGGTCTTACACAGCCATGGCACGATTTGCAGAAATTCAGCGGAAAAACAACATGCCGGTGAGACGCCTCATTTGCGATAGCCCGACTCGCTGGAATTCGACCCTGCTCATGTTCTCCCGCCTGCTAGAACAGAAGAAAGCCGTCACCCACTACCTCTACAACTACAGTAGAATGAAACAGTCTGGGAAGATGGGGATGTTCTGGCCCGACAACTGGACACTGATGAAAAATGCATGCAGGCTCATGCGGCCGTTTGAGGAGGTGACCAACCTGGTGAGCCGCAGTGAGGGCACCATCAGCGACTTAATTCCCTACGCTTACTTCTTGGAGCGTGCTGTGCGTAGAGTGGCGGATGAAGCTGTGAATGAGCGTGACCAGGAACCGTTACGGCAGGAACAGGCATGGGACCAATTTTCATCAGACCCAGCTGTTTCCTCAACACCTGCGGCAGCACAGAGGGGGGAGGAGGAGGAAGAAGAGAAGTCGTGTGCAGAAGACGAGTCAGACTCAGAGGATGATGAGCAAGGTGTTTCTTTGGGGGAGGAGGAGGAGGAGGAGGGGACGGCAGCAGGAGAACACCCGCAGCAGGCATCGCAGGGGGCTTGTGCTGCTCAACCTTCCCGTGGTATTGTTCGCGGCTGGGGGGGAGGAGGTTGACTTACGTGACGTCACTGAGGAAGAGCAAGAGGAGATGGAGGGTACTGGATCCGACTTTGTGCAGATGTCGTCTTTTATGCTGTCCTGCCTGTTGAGGGACCCCTGTATAAAAAACCTCAAGGGGAATGAGCTGTACTGGGTGGCCACACTACTAGACCCTCGGTACAGGCACAAAGTGGCGGACCTGTTACCAACTCACCGGAAGGTGGAAAGGATGCAGCACATGCAGAACCAGCTGTCAACTATGCTTTATAATGCCTTTAAGGGTGATGTGACAGCACAACGCCAGCAAGGTACCACTGCCACTAATCCTCCTCCCGTGTCCACGCAGTCAAAGACAGGACGCTCCAGCGATCTCATGGTGATGTCGGACATGCGGACGTTCTTTAGTCCAACGCCTCGCCGTAGCCCTTCCGGATCCACCCTCCACCAACGCCTGGAACGGCAGGTAGCCGACTACCTGGCCTTAAGTGTGGATGTAGACACTGCTGTGAACAGCGATGAGGAACCCTTGAACTACTGGGTGCGCACGCTTGACCAGTGGCCAGAGCTGTCCCAATTTGCCATCCAACTTCTCTCCTGCCCTGCCGCAAGCGTCCTGTCAGAAAGGACCTTCAGCGCAGCTGGAGGCATTGTCACAGAGAAGAGAAGTCGCCTAAATCACAAAAGTGTTAAGTACCTCACCTTTATCAAAATGAATGAGGCATGGATCCCGGAGGGCTGCTGCCCGCCCCAAGACTAAGTCAGTCCCCGCACACACAGCATCTCTGCCTGCACGCCGTGTGACTGGCTGCCTGGGCTGCCCCAAGAAGACTAAGTCGCTCCCAGTCCCTCCACACAGCATGTCTGCCTGCAGGCCGCTTGACTACCTTCTCCGCCACCACCAACAGGGTCCGGGACTCCAGGCGGATTGCTGAATTTTTTAGGCCGCTGCTAGCAGCGGCCGCTGTAATAATTTTTCTGGTGCGTGTACATGACTGCCTAATTTTTCTGGCTGCACTGCGGGCAGATGCATCAACAAAAGAAAAGGCATGTACATGCGCCCATTCCCCTTCGTGATCATTACCTTGCCGTGGTGAAGGGGCTTGCGTATCACAATGAAGCAATGACCGGCGCCTAGATGAGTGTCTCGGGGGGCACACAAAAGATAATAAGGTCGTTGCTTCATTGTGGTCAGACCAAATTTGATCAGCTGGACAGTCACTGTTCTGTCATTCAGCTACATCAGCCAGACGACCATATGGGCTGTAAAGCCACCAAAACCTGCACTCTCGCCATGGTGCGCACCAGTCCAGCACGGCCATCACTACACAAACAGCTGTTTGCGGTGCGTTACACGGTGAGTTTGGTGTGTCAGTGTGAAGCAGTATCTTAATTACACTACCTGATTGATGTATACACATGCAAGATGTTTTAAAGCACTTTAGGCCTGTCATTTAGCATTCAATGTGATTTCTGCCCTTAAAACGCTGCTTTGCGTCAAATCCAGATTTTTCCCCGGGACTTTTGCCATGTATCCCACTCCGCCATGCCCCCCTCCAGGTGTTAGACCCCTTGAAACATCTTTTCCATCAGTTTTGTGGCCAGCATAATTATTTTTTTTTTCAAAGTTCGCATCCCCATTGAAGTCTATTGCGGTTCGCAAACTTTAACGCGAACCGAACGTTACGCGAAAGTTCGCGAACCCGGTTCGCGAACCTAAAATCGGAGGTTCGGCCCATCTCTACTAGTGGCACATAAATCCGTGGGCCCTGGCGGTGGGAGCACAGACAGCAGGAGGCTAAAGCAGCATCAGGAGGAGGAGGAGTGATGTGTGGTAGGCAGCAGGCAAGGTAAAAGGCCACGGTACCTAGCGTTGGTACCATGGCTGTAATAAACATGAACAGCAGGAAGGTCCAGACAGCTGTTGTGCAGCCCACATTGTGTCCAATACACAACTGGGACAGCACAGTTTTCAACCCAGACACCTCTGAAATGTTTTATTTTTTTTACAACAAAAGTAAGTTATTCAATCGAGTTGAAGAAAAAAGCGGGGCACCACTCCTTAAAAAGTCCCTTTATTCCGGTGGGGGAGACAGCAGGTACATACTGCCTCTGAAGAAGCTGGTTTAAATTAGCGAAACAGCTGTAAGGCACTTGATACCCCCACTGCATGTACCTGCTGTCTCCCCCACCGGAATAAAAGGACTTTTAAAGGAGTGGTGCTCCGCTTTTTTCTTCAACTTGATTGGATTACAAGGATTTTGGATGAGCACGCTCTGTGTCATGGTCCCAGTCCTGGTGTGTCTGCCCTGCTGCATTTGGTGCCAGGTACTGTTATTCCTCTTTGAATTTATACTAAAAGTAAGTTATTGTTGTGGCGTAATAGCTAGTGGCACATAAATCTGTGGGCCCTGGTGGTGGAAGCACAGACAGCAGGAGGTTAAAGCAGCAGCAGGAGGAGGAGTGATGTGTGGCAGGCAGCAGGCAATGTAACAGGTCATGGTACCTAGCGTTGGTACCACGGCTGTAATAAACATGAACAGCAGGAGGTTCCAGACAGCAGTCAGGCAGCCCACATTGTGTCCAATACACAACTGGGACAGCACAGTTTTCAACCCAGACACCTCTGACATTTTTTATTTTTTTTTACAACAAAAGTAAGCTATTGTAGTGGCGTAATAGCTATTGGCGCATAATTCTGTGGGCCCTGGCGGTGGGGGCACAGACATCAGGAGGTTAAAGCAGCAGCAGGAGGAGGAGGAGTGACTTATGGCAGGCAGCAGGCAATGTAACAGGCCATGGTACCTAGCGTTGGTACCACAGCACAAATAAAAACAAATAACCGTGAGGTTCCAGGAAGTGGTCGTACAGCCGCAGTTGGGTTCTCTCCACAACTCGGACAGCACAGTTTGCATCCCAGACACCTCCAAAAATGTTTTTTTACACAAGAACAGTACTGATAATACTAGTAATACTAGCAGCACTGGAGCACACAGTCTAACTGTCACACTATGACATTAATCAAACTAATTAATGATTTAACAGTAGTGTAGTGATAGTAGAGGGGTTAATGACTGAACAGCTTATCACTGTGTACAGCCCTTCCTAGGCTAGCAGCACTGGAGCACACAGTCTAACTGTCACACTATGACATCAATCAAGCTAATTAATGATTTAACAATAGTGTAGTGATAGTAGTGAAGGGGTTAATCACTGAACAGCTTTAGGTTTATAACTGTGTACAGCCCCCCTTGCTAGGCCACAAGCACTGGAGCATGTCTCTAAGTGAGCATTCAGCAAGACGATCTGTCTCATCATGGCAGCCCTCCTTATTATACAGGGTGGCTGGCCAGTGTTCCTTTCTGTGATTGGGTGCCAGGGCTTAGGCTGGGAGGCCTCTGATTGGCTCAATGAGGTCAGGTGGGGCTGGCCAAGTTTCCCCTCTGTGATTGGTTGCTAGGGCTTCTGCTGGGAGCCCTCTGATTGGCTCCAGGATGTCATCTCCTTAGTTACAGTAATCCGGATCCGGATACCCACAATATCCGTGGATATCCGCAGTATGCGCCCAAATATCCGCAGATAGCTATCCGGATTTGGGCCCAGGTATCCGGAATCCGTAACCGGTCGGATAGCTGAATAGCCAGAATCCGGATGAGCAGTGCTGGTGAGAACACAGACGGGAGGTTTGATGCAGCAGCAGTCCAAAGGACATATTTGGCAGCAGACAGCCTAGGCCATGGCACCTAGCTGTTGTACCACAGAACCTACAGAAAAACCAGGACAAATTAGCAGGGGACTGAAGGTTGATGTTGTGAAAAAATAATTCCCAGGCACCTCATGTCCTCCTCTCGCTGACAACAGGTGCCTTGAACGTGCCTTCAATCCAGGCCTGGTTAATCTTGAGGAATGTAAGTCTGTCCACGGACTCTGGGGACAGATGAAAGCGCTTCTCTGTGACCACGCCACCGGCCGCACTGAAGCACCTCTCGGACAGCACGCTGGAAGGGGGGCAAGACAGGACTTCCAGGGTGTACTGCGCCAGCTCACTCCAGATCTGCAAGCACTTGACCCAGTACTCCAAAGGGTCCACAGGTTCCTCACCGGTGTCAAGCCCGCTGAAGGACCCCATGTAGTCGGCCACCATTCGGGTCAGGCACTGGCTGTGACTTTGAGAGGAGGATGCTGCTGCACACACCTCCTCTCTCGGCTGCTCTACTGCCATGTAGAGTGCCTTAGTCAAGGACAGCAGGTCTCCTGGGCACCTGATGCTGCTGCTGGCTGCAGGCACCGGCTACTATGCTGGCTGGACAGGGACATAGGGGGTGGAAGGCTGGGGGAAGGATTCCTCAAATCAGTGAACAAGGATCTGCTGCAACTCCCTTGTTTGCTGCTCAGTGTCTCCAGCAGGCAGGAACTGACCCAGCTACCCCTTCAGCCATGGGTCCAGGATCATGCTGATGCAGGCGTCCTCCCGAGCTTGCATCTGCTTCACCCTGGGGTCTGTGCACAGGCACCACAGCACGTGCACTGCCATGGGGAACAGGGTGGTCCATCCAGCAGAGACATCAGGGTCAGTGGCCACAACGCTGTCCTCCTCCTCTGGCCCCCGAGCCTCTTCCTCTCTCCACCCTTGCACGACTGCAGCTGCGCTCCGCTGTTCCCCCTCCACAGCAATGTCCAGGACCTCCAACTCCTCCTCCTCCTCCTACAACAACTCAAAATCCTGCGCAGAAGTGGACTGCGCAGGCGGCTGCTGTTCCAGCTGGATCAAGGCCTCCTCTCCAACATCCATCAAATCACACAGGGCCCTGTCCAGGAGACCAACAAAGGGGACCAACTGGCAGAGGGATGCCCGTCCCTCGCTCACCAGGTTGGTTCCCTGCAGGAAGGGAGACAACACCAAGCAGACCTGCTGCATTTGCCCCCACTGTGCGTTGGAGATGAGCTGGAGTTTGGTGGTGCCTGCGAGAGTGCCCTCAATGATGTGGCGGTTGACAGCCCTCCTCTGCTCAACCAGCCACTCCAACACCACCAGGGTGGAGTTCCAGTGAGTTGGCACATCGAAGACTAGCCGGTGTCGTGGCAGGCCCTCGCGTGCTGCACGTCGGCCAGGTTTGCTGCGGCAGCAGCTGAGCGGCAGAAAGTGCGCACAATTTTCCGAGCCGCTTCCAACAGATTGTCCATCCCCTGGTAGGTGCACAGGAACTTCTGCACCACTAGGTTCAGGACGTGGGCCAAGCAGGGGATGTGGGTCAAGTGTTCGATGGTGATGACAGCCAGCAGGTTAGCCGCATTGTCGGACACCACCAATCCGACTCTGAGGCCTCTGGGGGTCAGCCACGTCTTCTCCTGTTCCCTCAGATAGCGGAGCATGTTGGATGCAGTCAAGCTGTTTTTCCCCAGACTGACCATCTCCAGCAGCGCTTGGCAGTGGCGGGCCTTCACGCCGCTGTTGAGGCGGGGTTGCTTGGTGGCTGGAGCTGCTTCTTCTCCCCTGATCCCGCGTGGTGGCACCACATAGTGATGCGCCCGAGGATGGACCTGCTGCTTCCTCGCTGGCGTATTCCACCAGGCTGACCCAGTGGGCCGTGAAGGACAGGTAGCGGTCTGTCCCAAAACAGCTGCTCCATGAATCCATGGTGATGTGGATCCGCTCACTCACGGCGTGATCGAGTGCGCGACCCATGTTCGCCATAGCAAAGTGGTGCAGTCCTGGGATCGCTGTGCGGGAGAAGTAGTGGCGACTTGGGATTTGCCACTCCAGGATCCCGTACTGTAGGAGTACTCTCATGTCACTCCCCTCCTGCACAAAGGAGTATGTCTGGAGCTGGGAGCACATGGCCCAGGCAAGCAACCCGTTCAGCACCCGGATGCTCCTGTAGGTGGGAGGCAGAACTTTAGTCACACCGGGGAACAACTCGCTGAGCAGGGTCTGGTGGCGTTTGCCTGCATGGGAGGAAGAGGAGTTGACTGTGGAGGGAGCAGATGAGGCCACTGAGGATTGGCTGCCTGGAGGGGGGGAGCAATGTCTTTCTGTGCTCCTGCTGCTGATGCTGGATAAGCAGGAGGGTGGGATGCTGCTGCTGCTGCTGAAGGCTGTGCAGTAGCTGTCTGGCTCTGACCACTGCCTGCTCCACTGTCCCTCACCCTCACAAACTCAGTGTAGGCCTCGAAATGTTTGCTCTGCAAGTGGGTCTGCAGGCACGAGGTACCCAACTTGTTCAGATCGCGACCTCTGCGCAGGCTAACACCGAAACTGTAGCAAAAGGCATGTGTCTAATCGCCATTGCACACATTGAAGTACCACCAGACTTGGGATTTTAACGTGCCCTTCTTGCTTGAGGGCTGAGGAGATTTTTTTGCCTTTGGAGGGCGTTTTTTTTCCCCTTTGCTTGGAGGAGGTTTGGTGCGGGTGGTAGCGGCTGAAGCAGCAGGCTGTGGCTCCTGCCTTCCACACCCTGTGCCAGCCGCCATGCTGCTGCCACGCCTCGGTGCCTGAGACGCCTCCTCCTCCGATGACGAGCTGCCTTCACCCAACTGTGGTGGTGGCACGTACAATGGCCCCCACCTCATCATCCCCAAACATCTCCTCTGAGCCCCCAACCCCAAATCTTCTGCTCCAACATCCCCTGCATCAGACCCCTCCTCCTCCTCATGAAAGTTTGGTTGTTGTGCGCCAACAACAAACTCCTCCACCTCATATTCCTCCTCCTCCTTCTTGCATGCCCCCGTCATCTCCTCCTCAAACTCAGGGATGGTCGTCGTCAACCAACTTCGCTGCGCTGGAACTACGCGTAGTTTTACGCAATTACACTTCGCCAAACTACGGCTTCGAAATCAAATATTCGCTTCGTATGCATTTCGTAGACTACGCGTTAAAATACGCGTAGTGCAAAGCGTAGTGTATGCGGATGCTTATGCCCATATGCAGAACATTTTACGCATTAATTCCTTTAATTTACTTATACCGGGAAGTCTTCAATGCGAACATTCCCCTTTCCAATGCGTAAATTTCTAAGCATACAATCGCACGCGGAAAATTAGACGCGAGTAACGTCTTCGTAGTTCAATACACAATACACATGTTAACTACGCATAGTGGGCGTGGGCTACGCGTAGCGGTACTTTGCTACACGTAAATTTGTAAGCGTAGTTTTGAAACTTCACCTACGAACTATGATGCGTAGATGCGAACTACGATGCGTAAATTCGCACTGGCGTAGTTTCTGCTCATCCCTGCTCAAACTGTTCCACAACATCCCTCAAAATGCTCGCGGTCCCTGGAGTGAAGAGCGAGCTCAGTGAGGGCAGGCTGGTCGCTGGGGTCGACGTGACCTCAAGCGGTGGTGGAGGCCTGCTGCGGACCGGAGTGCTGGTGGTGGTGGCACTGGTCTTGCTGGCGCTGGAGGTCTGGCTGGAAACAGTGGCTTGCTGTCCTGCCATCATTTCCACCACAGCCTCTGCCTTACTCTCCGCAATGGGCCGGGGCGACGACCCATCTCAAAGATGGGCGCAACGTGCTGCTGTTATGCCTCTGCTCCCTCCTCCACAACTCTGCGGTCAGTGGCTGGCGGCGGACCACTCACAGACCTGCTGGTGCTGGCAGTGGCTGCAGCAATGGCGCTGCCTCTCCTGGTGGTGCCTCGCCCTCTACCTCTGCCAGTCATTGTGCAATTATATAGAAATACAATCAGAAAAACTATATATATATATATATATATATATATATATATATATATATATATATATATGCCGAGAGATGAGCAGCACAAACCGAATTTTATGCAATACTATGCAAAGCATGCACGCAGCACTGGAGAACCCCAATCTCCATAAGAAATATATAAATACAGAGGGTACTGCAGCACACAACAGGAAAACAGTGACAGGGGCTCTTGGTTACGCTTTAATGCATTTAAGCTCACCAACTGCGCCAAAGTGTCCCCGATCTGGTGAGTCCTACTCTAACCAGGCAAAAATGCTAGTTTTTATCAGCATTCTAGTGGGAACCATGCCAAAAGCCCAGAGGTCAGCTAAATAGGAGAAATGAAATTAAAAACACCTCACCTTCTACTAGCTACTAACTGAACTATGAGCACCGCTCATTTATATGCTTAACTGTGCTAGATGTGGGCGTGGTTATGCAAAAGTATTCAGCCCCCTTGAAGTTTTCCACATTTTGTCACATTACTGCCACAAACATGAATCAATTTTATTGGAATTCCACGTGAAAGACCAATACAAAGTGGTGTACATGTGAGAAGTGGAACGAAAATCATACATCATTCCAAACATTTTTTACAAATAAATAACTGCAAAGTGGGGTGTGCGTAATTATTCGGCCCCCTGAGTCAATACTTTGTAGAACCACCTTTTGCTGCAATTACAGCTGCCAGTCTTTTAGGGTATGTCTCTACCAGCTTTGCACATCTATAGACTGAAATCCATGCCCATTCTTCTTTGCAAAACAGCTCCAGCTCAGTCAGATTAGATGGACAGCGTTTGTGAACAGCAGTTTTCAGATCTTGCCACAGATTCTTGATTGGATTTAGATCTGGACTTTGACTGGGCCATTCTAACACATGGATATGTTTTGTTGTAAACCATTCCATTGTTGCCCTGGCTTTATGTTTAGGGTCATTGTCCTTCTGGAAGGTGAACCTCCGCCCCAGTCTCAAGTCTTTTGCAGTCCCCAAGAGGTTTTCTTCCAAGTTTGCCCTGTATTTGGCTCCATCCATCTTCCCATCAACTCTGACCAGCTTCCCTGACCCTGCTGAAGAGATGCACCCCCCGAGCATGATGCTGCCACCACCATATTTGACAGTGGGGATGGTGTGTTTAGAGTGATGTGCAGTGTTAGTTTTCCGCCACACATAGCGTTTTGCATTTTGGCCAAAAAGTTCCATTTTGGTCTCATCTGACCAGAGCACCTTCTTCTACATGGTTGCTGTGTCCCCCACATGGCTTGTGGCAAACTGCAAACAGGACTTCTTATGCTTTTCTGTTAACAATGCCTTTCTTCTTGCCACTCTTCCATAAAGGCCAACTTTGTACAGTGCATGACTAATAGTTGTCCTATGGACAGAGTCTCCCACCTGAGCTGTAGATCTCTGTAGCTCGTCCAGAGTCACCATGGGCCTCTTGACTGCATTTCTGATCAGCGCTCTCCTTGTTCGGCCTGTGAGTTTAGGTGGACGGCCTTGTCTTGGTAGGTTTACAGTTGTGCCATACTCCTTCCATTTCTGAATGATCGCTTGAACAGTGCTCCGTGGGATGTTCAAGGTTTTGGAAATCTTTTTGTAGCCTAAGCCTGCTTTAAATTTCTCAATAACTTAATCCCTGTCGTGTCCTGTGTGTTCTTTGGACTTCACGGTGTTGTTGCTCCCAATATTCTCTTAGACAACCTCTGAGGCCCTTGCAGAGCAGCTGTATTTGTACTGACATTAGATTACACACAGGTGCACTCTATTTAGTCATTAGCACTCATCAGGCAATGTCTATAGGCAACTGACTGCACTCAGATCAAAGGGGGCCGAATAATTATGCACACACCACTTTGCAGTTATTGATTTGTAAAGAATGGTTGGAATCATGTATGATTTTCGTTCCACTTTTCATGTGTACACCACTTTGTGTTGGTCTTTCATGTGGAATTCCAATAAAATTGATTCATGTTTGTGGCAGTAATAAGACAAAATGTGGAAAACTTCAAGGGGGCTGAATACTTTTGCAACCCACTGTATATATATATATATATATATATATATATATATATATATATATATATATATATATATATATATATATATATATATATATAGCTGGAAAGGCTGTAAACTTTAATGAAGAGACTGGGTTGGTGGAGAGTGACAAAAAAAATGAAAGTTTTTTTTTTTTTTTTAAATAGTAGTAGTACTACTACTAGTAGTGTAGTCTACGGTAGTCGATAACTAACTAGTGTGACAGACAGTGACAATCAAAGTCTGTGTAACGCTGGGGGGGTCATACTTTCTGACTACCCAGCACAACAAGGCTAAGAGCTGAATTATGGAAGAGGCTACACAGGCTGCACAGAGCAACTGCAGCTCTGGGCTGCTGATAAGACGCAATGGCAGCGCAGTGCGATGTTGCGCTGCCCTTGCGGTAGCAAACATTCAGACAGATACTAGACAGACTGGAGTGAGGTTGCCAATAGCAACCACAGCAATGGCTACCTGCAAGGACAGGACTAGGAGGACAGAGGCTGACAGAATGAATGCTTGCTAATCTAGTTACTGCCACAGTGACAGCAAGCATTCACAAAGACAGGAGTGAGGTAACCAATAACAACCACAGCAATGGCTACCTTGCAAGGACAGGACAGAATCGTCAGGCAATAGCAGAATCAAAAGGCATGTCCCCATGGGAAATATATAACGTAGCTCCACAGGATAACTGAACTAAGACAAGGAATATATTTTACAAGATCAAGGGACCCAGTAACAGCTTAGACAGAGCTGAGACTATGATGGGTCGGGGTCTAGCAGGAGAGGCAGGCCTTTATGCTGGCATCAGCCAATGGATGCAAGCATGCAAATCTCCACACCGCTGAATGGTAACCACTCAATCCTGTACTGGCCTGAATACCATTTGCTAGCTGAAAGACCATCATAACAAATGCATGCAGTACTATGCAATAACAAGGATGCAGGAAATCCAGGGCTATCTGGCTGCAGCTCAGCTGCAGCAAACCATTAGTAGAATAATGACAGTATTCTGAGCTGTCCAGAACTGCAGAGCAATTGCAAATGACAATGTGACTCACTGCGAATGCACAACCAAATGCAGACTGACAAGCCAGAACTGTCCATTTGCGGCCCCACCTGCAAAGGACAGAACACGTCTGTAACGATTGTGGGACTATCTCCGTGATCAGCACACAAGGAGTGCGCTGACACGGCGGAAGTCTTCCACAAGCGTAGGGAAGGAGAGTACCCAGCTTTGGTGCAAGCACCAGTAGAGGGAAATTCCCACCGGCAGATGGAGCTGTGGAGTCCAGAGGATTAAAACCCTCTGCACTGCCACAAATGCCAGATGAGAATTGTCCGAATTGCAACAATGCAGGGCAAGATAGCCCTTAAAGAGAAGAGCACAGAGATAGGCTAAATGTGTGTTCCCCAATCTAGTCGCCACCCAGCGACGGTGAACACACATTCGCAGAAACAAAGTATGAACGTGATCGCGAGAATGGCGATCGCCAGAAGTGACACAAGACTGACCAGAACAGAACACAAGAGTAGCAAAGGCACAGCAAACGACAATGAGAAAATAACGAAAATAACAAACGCTAGCTAAACGCGAACACCGCACTCATTTGCAACAGCGAACGCGTTTACAGTGCGATCTCTGCACGTTAAGCGCAACAGAGACAAGCACGCATAACTAACCACCGACAGACAAACACGAAACAAAGAACGCGAGCGCTTGCTTAACGGTTGCCTCACCGAGCCTACAGCAAGCATTCGTATCAGACAAGACAGACAAACGGAAAACAGGAATATGAGAGGAAAGATCCACTCCTCTTTCCGTCAGAGCGAGTGCCATCCGAGTTCAGGAACAAGAAAGCAGATCAGAAGGATCCACAGCCGCTACCGCTAGGGGCTAGTGCGATCCAAGCACGACAGACAGATGAGATAGCAGGGAGCAACCGCTGCTCCAGCTATACTCCAAGAACAAAGATCAGAAGGATCCACAGCCGCTACCGCTAGAGCACGACAGACAGATGAACAGAAGGGGCTACCAGTAGCGACCGCTGCTCTGGTTAGCACCCCAGACAGACAGAACAATTTCCTGACAACCACCGTTGGTGACAGGACAATCGCAACAGAGAGGCAATACAGACAAAACAAATAGCAAGCTAACTGCACTAGGGAAGCTGCCTAGTGCAGTCCCAAGAATTACTCTAAGACAACATTAACAAGCAATAGCACGGCTGACACTCTAGGAGTGTTTCAAAAAACCATGAAGGAATGACCAGCAAAGGACTCTGATTTGCATAACCAATGTATGCAAATTGCTCAGCAGCAGAGCAGATCATAAACTTGCAAAGGAAAGACAGGTCTCTCTTCCAGAGACCTGCAGCCCACAGACTAGAGGAATGGTCAAACAGCTGTCTGCCTGTGCAGCCAGCTGAGCGGATCCTTACAGTACCCCCCCCCCCCTCTAGGGACGGATTCCAGACGTTCCTCAAAACTGGTATTTCCACAAAACTCTAACTGAAGACTCATGAAGGTCGGGACAGCCTGACAAGGCCCAATTCCAGAGTCAGTCCACCCGAAACCGACCTCATCGGAAGCAGAAGCCACCGAAACATGCCCATCAGTACTACAAGTCTCAGTGTAACACCCATCAGGACTGTGAATGCCAGAGAAGAAGCCATCAACACCCTCCAGACAATACCCACCACCTTCCAGGGAGCGTCCAAAAATACCAAACCTGCCACAATACCTGTTCGAAGTGTCCCTTTCAGCACAATAGCCACTGTTGATCTTATCCACGGTACCAAGCAAAATTTCTCCCGGAATTTCCCAGAACCCTTTGAATCTCCGCAGAGATCCCAAGAGGCCAGAACGCTCACCAGGCTCACATGGAGAACTACCAAGAACCTATAATGATCCGCTCAGCTGGATGCACTGGCAGACAGCTGTTTGACCATTCCTCTAGTCTGTGGGCTGCAGGTCTCTGCAAGAGAGACCTGTCTTTCCATTACAAGTTTCTGGTCTGTTCTGCTGCTGAGGAATTTGCATACACTCGTTATGCAAATCCCCTACCTGCCTCCTTTGATGACTGGCAGTATAAAGAGCTATGTTTCCCAGAGTCCTTTGCTGGTCATAAGGGTTAGTCCTGTGGAACACTCTTGGAGTGTCAGCCTTGCTCATTGTTTGAAGATTAGTTTAGAGTAATTCCTGGAACTGCACTAGGCAGGTTCCCTAGTGCAGTTAGGATTGCATATCTGTTTTGTTTGTCTGTTGCGATTGTTCTGTCCCAGCGGTGGTCGACAGGAAGTCATTCTGATCTTTGTTCTTGGAGTATAGCTGGATCAGCGGTTGCTACTAGCTATCTCCTCTAATCTGTCTTGCCTGGATCGCACTCGCCTTGCGCTAGTGCTGTGGATCCGTCTCTCTCTCCTTCAGGGCTATCTTGCCCTGCGTTTCTTCCCTTCGTGCAGTTCCTGTCTTGCGTCTGTGGCAGGGCAGAGGAGCTGTTCCTCTGCACTCCACAGCTCCTCCTGCCAACAGGAATTTCCCTCTACAGGTGCATTGCACCTTTTGCTGGGTTCCCTCAAATTGCACGCTTGTGGAGGATTTCTGCAGTGTCAGCACACGTCTTGTGCGCTGATCACGGAGAGAATTCCACAATCGTTACAGTATGACCAGCCAAACCGAAATTCCCAGTGTAGAGGGAATTTCCGATTTGTACGATTTGGTCAAATATGGGTCCTGTATCTTTAAGAGGTTTAAGATACTGGACTCTGAAACCAGAGATGAGTTTATATCAGAATGTTCCAGATAATTGGCAAATCCTGAATTTCAGGCCACCAATATTTCCACTTGGAGTGGTCAGATTGCTTACAATCTTTTCCAAGGGGATCTGTTTGTGTGGGCTGATGAGTGTGCCAGACACGAGAATCTGAGACATAACCCTCACAGATTTCTGAGTCATGTATTTTCTCGTAAGCTTAGAATTCCCCTGCCAGGTTATTTCTATGAGTTTTTTCCTGCAGTGCATGATGCTGATCAGATTAGGTTATGCAACATTTCTGTGTCATTACCATATGTTAATGAGTTGGTGCTTGCAGGCCAATCTGCTGATTTGGCTTGTCAGCCAAAAGACCACACCTAGCAACCACAAATAAAGAGGTTATTTCTGTCAAGTCTGAAATGTGCAAAACTATTCAGTATGATAATGATGTTTACCATGATGTTGCTCAGTCTCTGGGTTTTTTGTCCCAATCCAAAGCTTATGTGGATCCTATTATAGCTAGGATCGCACACTATATTAAAGCAGTTAAAAAATCTGTTCTTGTTCCTGAACTCCACCCATATGGAGATTATCTGGATACTGGCCTGTTTGAACCTCCATTTGCCTCATGGGACATTTGGGCCTTGATGGAGGAATTTGATTTTGATTGGAAAGCCTTTTGCGATTTTTACATCGCAAAAAGCGAAGATGTCTTGAATGATTGTCTCGATTCTATGTACCTTTTGATTGATTCCGATGAATGTGACGAGGGTGATGTGGATCTGGTGATTTATGTATGGCAGACGATTTTGGATGAGTTGCACACACACCAATCAATTGATTCCAATAAAGAGACATCGTTGTCGGATGATTGTTCCTGCCTTTCTGGGGTAAAGCATGTGAGTCTTGACATTGTGCGATCTGAAATGAGTGGGTGTGCCAGTGTGGTTGATTCCTGTGCGAATCCTGGAGGATTCTCTCCTGACTGCGTGCAGTTTGAATCTCTGCAATCTGATGCCTGTTTCTCTGATGTTCCTGCAGATTGTGATCAGCATGAATGTGCCAGTTTTCTCAAGGATGTGTGGGACCCCTTGTCATTTAGAGACAGATCTTTAAGATCTTCCATCTGTGATCCTGCTATGGGGAAAATTCCTAAAGTATGCAGCATCAAAAGTAAAATTAATGTGTCTAATAAAGTTTTTCCTGATGTTGTCGCTATTTCTACTGCAAATGCGTCTTTGTCTCACCCTGTTCACACCTGTAAGGGCCCGTTGCCTGGTGACAGTTGCTCCAGTGTTTCTGTCCTGAACGCCTTACAGTCTGCCCCGCAGATCGCGGAGGTTTGCGCTATGGAAGCATCAGTTTCACAACCTAAAGCGATTTTTGATTTGCAAGTTTTGCGTTCTGACTCCGCGGATTTGACATTGTTAGCCGAATCTAAGAGTGAGACAGCGCTTCGGTTTTGCGAATCTGATGCTGAAGCCTCTTTGCTTTGCCCAGAGAAGCTTTCTCTGAATCTGCCCTGTACCATGAATGAAAACATGATCTCCACTCGCACTGACATTTGTGAGTCCCTTTCTTGTTCTGAGGAAAATGCTGATTCTGCTTCCTGTACTCTGGATGAGTTAATATGGCCTTGTTTAGAGACTCCTGCAGTGTCCCTAGAGGCTCGTCTAGGTATTGCTACTATACTCACCTGTTTTTCTGCAGCTCTGGAGTTGCAAGCTAGTTTGACTGCTACGCAGAATTCTGGGTGCAGCGAGATTAAAGTTAGGGAGTCAGTGTGTGCTCCAGTAAATATTCCTGTACATTCCGCTCATGATGATGAAATTCAGTCTCAGTTTATGGTGGAACCTTCCTTGGGACATCTACCCTGTCCACAAAATAAAGTTCCAGTTTTGCCCTGTAACATGGATAGTTCAGAATCCTTCTCAGAAAACTTGGAAAATGATGTTCCTGAGGTCTTGTCTGATGTCCTGGAGACCTCCGAGTTCCTCCCAAAGGGTGCAGAACTTGTAGGAGATGTCTCCTGCCCCCCAAGTCCTTCTGAAGTGTTGCCCTCTTCAGTAGGCATTGCTGTTGTGCTGACTACCTTTGCAGCTCTGGTGGAGCTTCACTCATATGTAGTCAATGATGATATTATTGTCACAGAGATTTCTAGGTTTGAGTCCAAGCCTTCTTTTGAAAGTCCAGTGCTTGTGACTAGTGTTGGGCGAACACCTAGATGTTCGGGTTCGCGAACGTTCGCCGAACATCGCCGCGATGTTCGGGTGTTCGCGCCGAACTCCGAACATAATGGAAGTCAATGGGGACCCGAACTTTCGTGCTTTGTAAAGCTTCCTTACATGCTACATACCCCAAATTTGCAGGGTATGTGCACCTTGGGAGTGGGTACAAGAGGAAAAAAAATATTTGAAAAAGAGCTTATAGTTTTTGAGAAAATTGATTGTAAAGTTTCAAAGGAAAAACTGTCTTTTAAATGTGGAAAATGTTATGTTTCTTTGCACAGGTAACATGCTTTTTGTCGCCATGCAGTCATAAATGTAATACAGAGAAGAGGTTCCAGGAAAAGGGACCGGAAACGCTAACCCAGCAGCAGCAGCAGCAGCAGCACACGTGAGGGAACAGGAGGAGCCGCAGTAGGGGAAGGCCACGCTTTTTGAGACACAACATCCCAGGCCTTGCATGAGGACAAATAGCGTGTGGATATAGCAATGCTTTTTGCCGCCATGCAGTCATAAATGTAATAAAGATGAGAGGTTCAATAAACAGGGACCGGAAACGCTAACCCAGCAGCAGCAGCAGCACACGTGAGGGAACAGGAGGAGCCGCAGGAGGAGAAGGCCACGCTTTTTGAGACACAACATCCCAGGCCTTGCATGAGGACAAATAGCGTGCGGATATAGCAATGCTTTTTGCCGCCATGCAGTCATAAATGTAATAAAGATGAGAGGTTCAATAAACAGGGACCGTAAACGCTAACCCATCACAGATGGTCATTGTTCATGTTACTTGGTTGGGGTCCAGGAGTGTTGCGTAGTCGTTTCCAATCCAGGATTGATTCATTTTAATTTGAGTCAGACGGTCTGCATTTTCTGTGGAGAGGCGGATACGCCGATCTGTGACGATGCCCCCGGCAGCACTGAAACAGCGTTCCGACATAACGCTGGCTGCTGGGCAAGCCAGCACCTCAATTGCGTACATTGCCAGTTCGTGCCAGGTGTCTAGCTTCGATACCCAATAGTTGAAGGGTGCAGATGGATTGTTCAACACAGCTACGCCATCTGACATGTAGTCCTTGACCATCTTCTCCAGGCGATCGGTGTTGGAGGTGGATCTGCACGCTTGCTGTTCTGTGGGCTGCTGCTGCATGGGTGTCATAAAATGTTCCCACTCCAAGGACACTGCCGATACCATTCCCTTTTGGGCACTAGCTGCGGCTTGTGTTGTTTGCTGCCCTCCTGGTCGTCCTGGGTTTGCGGAAGTCAGTCTGTCGGAGTACAACTGGCTAGAGGAGGGGGAGGATGTCAATCTCCTCTCTAAAGTCTCCACAAGGGCCTGCTGGTATTCTTCCATTTTGACCTGTCTGACTCTTTCTTCAAGCAGTTTTGGAACATTGTGTTTGTACCGTGGATCCAGAAGGGTATAAACCCAGTAATTGGTGTTGTCCAGAATGCGCACAATGCGTGGGTCACGTTCAATGCAGTCTAGCATGAATTGAGCCATGTGTGCCAGAGTCCTGCCAGAATCCTCATCATCCTCTTGTGAGCGTTGTGATAGTTGTTGTGATGCATCATAGTCGTCACCTTCTTCCTGGTCTGCTTCTGCTGACCATTCGCGCTGAATTGTGGAAGTCCAACGTGCACCGCTCTGGCCCTCGTCAGTGGTGGCAGGAAATTCCTGCTCCAACTCCAGCTGTTCCTCCTACTCTTCTTCGTCATAGCTGCTGGGGCCAGCGTTTCCTGAGGCGGATGGCCTGATGTTGGTACCATCACGCTGATCGTTTTCTCCCTCAGATTCCCCCAGTTGCATCATGACAGCTGTTTCCTTGATTTTCAACATCGACCTCTTCAGTAAACACAGCAGTGGTATGGTAATGCTGACTGAAGAGTTGTCACTGCTCACAAGCAACGTGGATTGCTCAAAATTTTGGAGGACTTGGCAGAGGTCCAACATGTTGGCCCAATCGGATCCACAGAAGCTTGGCAGCTGTCCAGATGCGCCTCGGTACTGCACCGTCATGTACTGGACCACTGCACTCTTCTGCTCGCAAAAGCGGGCTAGCATGTGCAGCATAGAATTCCAGCGCGTAGGGTCATCACACAGCAAGCGATGGTGGGGAGATTGAAGCGCTCCTGCATCTTGGCGAGTGCCCCCGAAGCAGTACTGGAATTTCTGCAATGTTTGGCCACTCGTCGCACCTTCAACAGAAGATCGGCCACGCCTGGGTATGTCCTCAGGAACCGCTGAACTACTAGGTTCATCACGAGCGCCAGGCAAGGGATGTGTGTCAGCTTAGCCAACCTTAAAGCGCGAATGAGATTACTCCCATTATCACACACAACCATGCCCGGTTTCAGGTCCAGCGGTGCCAGCCACAAATCCGTCTGTTCCTTTATTCCCCTCCAAATTTCCTCCCCTGTGTGCTGCTTATCCCCAAGCAGATCAGCTTCAGCAACGCTTGCTGACGCATGCCAACAGCTGTGCTGCACTGCTTCCACGATCCTACTGCTGTTGGGTTAGCGTTTCCGGATGAGGTACAGCTTTGAGATGCGTTGGAGGAGAAGGAGTCAGAGAGGTAGGTGCTGCTGTTGTTATCCAGTGGGAGGGACGGCGGTGCAGCTGTTTGCGGCGTGGGCAACACCCGCGCCGTAGCAGGTGAGGAATCGCTGCCAGGCTCCACAAGGTTCACCCAGTGCGCGGTAAGGGAGATGTATCGACCCTGGCCGAACGCACTCGTCCAGGTGTCAGTGGTGAGGTGAACCTTGCAGGCAACGGCATTCTTCAAGCTTCGGGTTATTTTGCTGACCACGTGCCCATGCAACTCAGGCACTGCAGAGCACGCAAAGTGGTGGCGGCTGGGAACCACGTAACGTGGGATGGCCACTGACATCATGCCCTTGAAGCTGTTTGTCTCCACCACTCGATATGGCAGCATTTCGCAGGCCAGAAGCTTGGCTATGCTGGCTGTTACTGCCACGGCCCGGGGGTCATTTGCTGGCAATTTCCTCTTGCGCTCAAACATCTCCGACACAGACAACTGAACCGTAGCGCTGCACACGGAAGGGCTGTTGGTTGTTGTGTTTGATGAACACTGGGAGACCTCAAGAGCACTACTCCGGAAAGTGACAGTGTCAGCGTCGCCTGATGTTTATGAATGTTGGGAACCACGCAATGGCTGGGCTACTGCTGCTGCTGAGGCGGGTCTGGTGGTGAGTCTGGTGAATCCAAGGGAGGCAGTGTTGCTGGTACCCTGTCCTGCCGCGTTTGCCCACAGAGTGGGATGTTTGGATAGCATGTGGCGGCTCATGCTGGTGGTGGAGAGGTTGTTAATACTTTTCCCCCTGCTCAGGCGGGTCTTGCACACCTTGCAAATCGCCATGGTAACATCCTCAGTGCAGTCTTCAAAGAAAGCCCAGACTTTGGAGCACCTGCCTTGCTGGCGATTTCTGTTTGCTCCTCTTTTGCCTCTCACTTGAACTTCCACGCTTGTGGTGCCTGAAATTGCGCGCCGCCTACCTTGTGGCACAAGGCGAACTCGTGCAGCAGTGGGTTCTTCAACAGACTCATCTGTGCTGCTGCTACGACAGCGATGTTCTCGTTCACAAACAAAATCTGGGTCTCTGTCCACATTGTCCATACCCTCCTCTTCCATCTCCTGAAACTCGTCATATGTCATTGTGGGGGGCCGCCGCCGTGGAGTAGAGCTCCCCAGAACAACCTCTGCGCAGCTCACTCCAACGTCATCTTCCAGATCTTGTCGGCCGACCTCCTGCAATTGCAACCCCTCCTGCCCAACTTGCTCTGGGATTTGGGTTTCCGAGTCCTCCTCGGACTCGCCTTGTATTTCAGTGCGCGGTGCATTTCCCACAGTTAATGGTTGTGAATCCGGGCACAACATTTCTGGCTGTTCCTCCATTGACCTTTGAAAGGTGGAAGTTTGTTGGGCTGGGAATAGCTCCTGTGAATACCCCATTGTGTCCTGAGGTAATTCATCGGACTGGTTATCTGGCAGTTGTGTGCGTGGTGTCGCTGCCGGTTGTGTCAGCTTTGTGCCCACTGGCTCCTTGTAACTGGCTGAGGACTCGGACCTCGTGCATGATGTGCTGGTGCTGCTTAACCCACTGCTGGACGCTTGAGAGGTCATCCAAGTAATTATCTGGTCCTGTTCTTTTGGATTTGTGAGGGTTGTTGTCCTGGACAACATGGGCGGTTTTGAGTGGGTTTTCTTGGGTGCTCCCCTGTGGCCTGTACGTGAACCGTCAGGGGAAACACCTCTTCCCTTGCCCCTCCCTCTTTCACCGGATTTCTTCCTCATTTCACTTATCAAGGACAAGGACAAACATCAAGGTTAGGGCTTTCAGGGACCAGAACCATCTCTGGGCATGCAGGCAGACTGGCAATATCAGAACATGTCTCCACTAGGGAAGCATCTGAGCATGCTAACACATTAGACACACTTGGGCATTCTGGCACACAGAGCAC
Organism: Hyperolius riggenbachi; assembly: GCF_040937935.1. NCBI lineage: Eukaryota > Metazoa > Chordata > Amphibia > Anura > Hyperoliidae > Hyperolius > Hyperolius riggenbachi. The sequence goes on along the minus strand of NC_090647.1, from coordinate 378,375,326 downwards.
ATCTGGGCACACTGGTACAAGAGCAACTTCTGGGCATGTCAAGGAACTGTGGACCTCAGAGTCAGTCACGATAGGACCGAAACCAGGACTGGGCAGAAAATCATCATGACTAGACTTCACAGTTACTGGACTCTCACTAAGGAATACAGAATCAGACTTAGATGTCGCTGATTCTAGCAAGGTTATTAACAAATCATGTTCAGGGGCATTAACAAGAAAGGACAAATCTTCTGATGTATGCACCGAACTAGATAGGGATTCCACAACCTCCTCTGGACTGGACTGAGACTCATCATCTAATACATTGGATTGGAGCTCCAAGGGAGCTGCAAAACAAGTCAGTCTTGCAGCAACCCCCACTGAACTGGACAAAACTGAGGAACTCACTGGACAGGAAGGGAACTCTGGAACCTCTGCCACGCCGGCCAGAGGATCAGAATTTTCCAAGATACAAGGCAGGGTTTCAGGAACACTCACTAAACCGGACTGAAACTCTGAGACTTCTATTATTTTTACCAAAGAATCAGAATTATCCATGTTACAGGGCAAGATTTCTAAAACATTCAGAGGACAGGGATGGAGTTCCCCGGCTGTTACAACATCGGACAGGGACTCCACAACCTTAGTAATATCAGTCTGTGTACAGGACAATGTATCCGAAATACCCTCTGACGAGGACAATGTTTCCTTAGACAAAGATTCATCAAGTTTTTTTAGAGTGGACTGTAATTCTAAGACAGCTGCTAAACAGGTGAATATTACTGCAACACCCACTGAGGTAAGCAGTGCCTCTGAGTCCTCTGCTAGAGGGTTTGAAATATCCAAAGTACTGGGTAAAGCATAAGACTCTGCGACCTCAGCTTCACTGGACAGGATCACTGAATAGTCCATATTGCAGGGCAAAACCATGGAAGCACCTGCTGGACAGCATAATGATTCTGTGACCTGAGCTTCATTGGACAGAACTACTGCACAATTCATGGTACCGGGCAAATTTACTGGAACATTTTCTGGACAAGGCAATGATTCTGTGATTTCAGGTTCACATAACAGATGCTCTGAACCATTCACGGATCCAGAGCGAGGTGTTGAAACAGGAAGATCAGGACGCAATGTTTGCGCATCTGAACCACCATTCAACTGAAAAATTGGAAAGTTCAGATGCTGAGGTACTGAGGTTACTAGACATGATTGCTGAGATTCAGGAACTGATGTGGTGCATCTATTGTTGTCTGCTGGATCATATGGTTTGCAGGATGCAGAAAACAAATCAGTAGGAATTTGTTTGTATTTTCTCGCAAAACTTTTTGCGATTAATTTAACAAATTCCAGAGGGTCATCAAAAACCTCCTCATTTTCATCAGCAACTTCCTCAGACCAAGTTCTCATCTTGCTATCAAGCAGGTATAAGACAATAAACCTGGACTGCTGAAATGTTGTAGCTGCAAGAAAGTCGGAAAATACTTCTTGCCTCCATTATAACGAGTTAGAAAAGCAAGGTGTGCATCTCCTCTTGGTTGTGGGGAAAACAAGCTAGCAGGTGATGTCGTTGCTAGGGGCAAAACAGAATCAGCATTTTTCTTTACAAAAGGTAATTGCTTAGGGATTCTCAGCATCCCAGGATCAAAAATGGAACGTCTTAAGTTAGTGTGACTACACAAATGATTGGTTTCCATGGGCAATGAAGAGAACGAATTGGCATTGGTTACTGAGTGTTGCTCATACTGACTCCCATAGCGATCATTCAGATTCCATGCATACAGTAGTGGAATCACAAAGTCATGCACACACAGATTCATTCTAATCAAAGAAAAACAGACTCAATGCATGCATAAATGCAAAATCATGTCGCTCTTAGCAGTGTAAAATTCATAGAAATACTCTCGATCAATCTCCAATTCATAAATCAAAGCTTCAATTTCCCATTTTTCAAACGGAGGATCCCATTCACTCTTATCAGGAACTAAACAACCACTCTGGGCATCTTTTACAGCCAAACCAGTCTGCAGGAAGCTAGCTGGAGTGGACTTAGCTTGGTTCACTCCTGACAGAGAATTAACTCGATTGACTGAATTACTAGGATATTTCCTATTCTTAAGAATATCCAGGACTTGTAACAAGTGTTGAACTGCAGAATATGTAAATTTTCCTTGCTGTACGAACAATTTGACTTGATCAATACTCTGTAATACTTCCTCATAAGAATATTCAGACAATTCTTTTAAGCAAAAATCTTTATTCTCCCTGGCTAGTGTAATGATCTGCGGTCGATTTCCACCGACAGCGCACTCCAGGCGCGCTGAAGCACATGGGAATCCCCACAATCACGGAAGAAGTGTACCCAGTATGTGCAAACACATATGCAGAGGGAAATTCCAACCAGCAGGTGGAGCTGTGGAGTACAGAGAAGCAGGTTCTCTGTACAACCACAGATGTCAGATTGGAATTGCACGACTTGAAACAGAACAGAGCAAACAGAAACAAGATAACAAGATAGTAGAGGACAGGAACAGAAACAGACTATGAATGTCTACCAATCTAGTCGCCCCCCGGCGACGATAGACATATGAAACAGACCAGAGGGTGAAGACCAATCGCACAAGAGGCGATTGCTATCAGAGATACAAGACTGAGTAAAGACAGAGCATAAAGGAAGATACAGCAATAGGTACAATGTGAAGGCCAAGGAAAATAACAAAGCACTAACTGAACGCGGTCACCGCACGTTATGCGCAACAGTGACAAAACACGTTAATGGCACGGGCACCGCATGAGTGAGGTAGCCAATAGCAACCACAGCAATGGCTACCTGCAAGGACAGGACTAGGAGGACAGAGGCTGACAGAATGAATGCTTGCTAATCTAGTCACTGCCACAGTGACAGCAAGCATTCACAAAGACAGGAGTGAGGTAACCAATAGCAACCACAGCAATGGCTACCTCGCAAGGACAGGACAGAATCGTCAGGCAATAGCAGAATCAAAAGGCAGGCAAGCGTAATACATAGACAAATTTACAATAGATATGATTTCCTAGCGTATTACAATTTACAGCTATCAATGAAACTACAAACGACTGACTGACATATGTATATATCAGCGATGAACCGATATATAACATAAGCAAGGAAGACTGGCTAGGATCAGGAACAATACCGCGAACAAGGCTAGGCAATACAAAATCTAGAAGGAGTACGTATATATGTCCCCGTGGGAAATATATAACGTAGCTTCACAGGATAACTGAACTAAGACAAAGAATATATTTTACAAGATCAAGGGACCCAGTAACAGCTTAGACAGAGCTGAGACTATGACGGGTCAGGGTCTAGCAGAAGAGGCAGGCCTTTATGCTGGCATCAGCCAATGGATGCAAGCATACAAATCTCCACACCGCTGAATGGTAATCACTCAATCCTGTGCTGGCCTGAATACCATTTGCTAGCTGAAAGACCATCATAACAAATGCATGCAGTACTATGCAAGAACAAGCATGCAGGAAATCCAGGGCTATCTGGCTGCAGCTCAGCTGCAGCAAACCATTAGTGGAATAATGACAGTATTCTAAGCTGTCCAGAACTGCAGAGCAATTGCAAATGACAATGTGACTTACTGCGAATGCACAACCAAATGCAGACTGACAAGCCAGAACTGTCCATTTGGGGCTCCACCTGCAATGGACAGAACACGTCACACATGGACATAATCAATAGGGTCTGGCAGATGCCAATCACAACAGATGCTGGCCTGTAAAGTAACTATTACACAGTAGTGAAGCTGCGGCACTAAATAAACGGACAGACTAGCAGTATAAATTAAGTAAACTAGTACATAGGTAACACAACTACTACTAACTATAATCCCCAAGTCTACAGACAGTAGTCGATAACTAGTGTGGCAGACAGTGACAATAAAAGTCTGTCACACACGCATACAATCAATAGGGTCAGGCAGATGCAGTCACAGATCACAACAGATGCTGGCCTGTAAAGCAACTAACACACTACTGCAGCTGCGGCCCTAAATAAACTCACAGACTAGCAGTACAAATTAAGTAAACTAGTAGTACACAACAACTAACTATAATCCCTAACCTACCTAAGCTAGTAGGCTTAAGCCTCTTTCACACCAAGACGTTGCGTTTTAGGGGACGGTAAGGTCGCATAACGTACCTCTAACGCAATGCCTGGTGGTGTTGGAGGTGGACGCCAGAGTGAGCCGCGTTGTGCGGCTGTTAGTGCGCCTTTTTTGTCTGATACTCTGCGGGGACCACGTGATCGGAACACTCCGCATCACGTGGTCCTGCCAGCCAATCAGTGGCCGCTCCATGAAGTAAACACTGACTGCAGTAGTGATGGGAAGTACATCTCTTTTCAATTAATCGATTCATTGAAAAGAGCCGGACTTCCTATCTCTACTGTTCAGAATCGATTCAGAGGCAGAGCAGCAGAACTGAACCTAGTAATGGGAAGTCCGGCTCTTTTCAATGAATCGATTCTGAACAGTAGCGATAGGAAGTCCGGCTCTTTTCAATTAATCGATTCAATGAATCGAGCCGAACTTCCCATCACTACACTGCAGTGCAGTGAATATTAATTAGCCAGGTGGCTAACAATAACGGACTCTCCTGCTCAAAATGAAAAAAAAACAACACACAATACTGAGCATGTGCAAACAGTCTAAAGCTGCTAAAGCCGCGTAGAACGCACAGCATGCCAGGGGCGGACTGACCATTATGGCACTCTGGCACGGACCGAGGGCCCGTGGTCAGGGGGGGACCCGCAGCCCGCCAGCGAACCCTGAGCAGGAGGGGAGAAAGCCAGTGAAGGAGGGCGATGGGCATAGCATCACCTTGGGGCCCCCCTTCCTGGCTCTCCCCTCCAGAATCTGTAAAGTGTCAGACTCACACAGGGAGCAGCGGCTGACAGCGGGCGGAGACTTACCGCTGTACAGCCACCGGAGGGAGTGCTGATCTGTGTGCCACTAGTCTGGGCTTCTCAAGCCCAGACTAGTGACACACAGATCAGCGCTCCCTCCGGTGGCTGTACAGCAGTAAGTCTCCGCCCGCTGTCAGCCGCTACCCGCTGTGCGACACTTTAAAGATTCTGGAGGGGAGAGCCAGGAAGGGGGTCCCCAAGGTGAGGGAATGGGGGGGAAACTTCCCCCCTTCTCCGCTGCTATGCCCATCGCCCTCCTTCACTGGCTGTCTCCCCTCCTGGAGACACCTACAAGCCTGGCTGCATATACTGGAGGCACTTATAGACCTAGCTACATATACTGAGGGCACCTATAGACCTGGCTATATTGGGGAGACCTATACACCTGGCTGCATATACTGTGGACACCTATACACCTGGCTGGATATACTGGGGGCACTTATACACCTGACCACATATACTGGGGGCACTTATAGACCTAGCTATATATACTGGGGGCACCTATAGTCCTGGCTATACTGAGGACACCTATACACCTGGCTGCATATACTGGGGAGACCTATACACCTGGCTGCATATACTGAGGGCACTTATACACCTGACTATATATACTGGGGGCACTTATAGACCTAGCTACATATACTGGCGGCACCTATAGACCTGGCTGTATATACTGGGGGCACCTATAGACCTGGTTGTATATACTGGGGACACCTATAGACCTGGCAATACTGGGGACACCTATACACCTGGCTGCATATACGGGGGACACCTAAAGACCTGGCTATCTATACAGGAGACACCTATAGACCTGGCTATCTGTACTGGGGACACCTATAGGCCTGGCTACCTATTCTGGAGACACTTGTAGACCTGGCTACCTATGCTGGGAACATCTATAGACCTGGCTATCTTAAATTGGGACATCTATAGACCTGGTTATCTATGCTGGGGACACCTGTAGACTAGGCTACTTATACTGGGGACATCTATAGACCTGGATTCCTGCACTGGGAAAACCTATAGACCTGGTTACTTCCACTGGGGATACCTTTTGACCTGGTTACCTATACTGGGGGCACCTATTTTGGGGGAACTGCTGCCAGATTAACTATTTTTGGGGAACTGCTGCTGCCAGATTAAGTATATTTTGAGAAACAGCTGCCAGATTATGTGTATTTTTGGGGAACCGCTGCCAGATTGTGTATAATGGGGGAACTGCTGCTTCCAGATTCTGTGTATTTTGGGGAACCACTGCTGCTACATGTATTTTTGGTGATCCGCTGCCAGATTACGCATATTTTGGGGAGCCGCTGCCAAAGAATGTCTATTTTGGGGGAACGACTGCCATATTATCTGTATTTTGTAGGAACCTCTGCCAAATTGCATTGATTTTTGGTGAAATGCTGTCAGATTACATGTATTTTGGGGGGAAACACTATGGCAGAGTTCAAACTTCCCCGGCAGACCTTTTACACCACTGCTAAGGTCATGTATATTTTGCCCTACCCATGACCACGCCCACATTCTGTTGCGTGACCACACCCATTTTTTGGCGCGCTGCGCTACACGCGGCACAGGGGTTTTTATCAGTATGAAATATCACAATATAACATATTTACTGTTGTCAGCAAATTATTATATCTTAGACTGTAAAAATATAACGTGAAAGGTGGGAAACACTGGTAGGGGGGCCCCATAATCTCCTATTGCCCGGGGGCCCCATGAGTTGTCAGTCCGCCCCTGCAGCATGCTGCACTTTCAAATAACGTGCAGCGTTACAATGTAACGCAATGTGGGCATTGTGAACAGCCCATTGATTTTTTATTATTGTGAATTGGGCTGCGCTACAGGCTGCTCTAACGTGCGCCTGTAACGTCCCAATGTGAAAGCAGCCTAAGGCTACCTAGGCTAGCAGGCCTAGCCTGCACACAGACCTAACACTAGCCTAGCACAGTATACAGTATATACACTACACTAGCTGACTGAACTATAACAATCAAATCACTATCTATCTATAAATCAATATAATCAATGTGAAATAAAGGTGGTTAGAATGCAAAACGCTGGGTTTAACAGTGGGGAAAGCACTTGCTAAGACACACAGCACTAGACACTAGAGACGCTCTCAGTACCGCAGAGTTACAAGCAAGGACGGGCTCCTTAAGATGGCCGCCGCCTTATATAGAGGAGGGGAGGGCCAGGCTCCCCTCCTCTGATTGGTTGCTAGGGCCTCGGCTGCTGGCCTTCTGATTGGCCCAATGACGTCATCCCCTGGATACCGCAATCCGGATTCGTGATCACGGCCGAATTCGGACATATTTGAGCGTCACTATCTGGATACATTTGAATTCGGGATAAGTATCGAACTTCGAATACGAATTCGATTCTGGATTCATGAAAAAACAACCCGTGATCACGGGTAAATTTGAATTCGCGAATATTGATGAGCAACCCTGATTAGGACCATTTGGACCATTGCCTCTCATAAAACACACAACTTTTTGTGACAGATTCCATTCTTTCATACTAGTACTGGTAATGAAAGATTCTAATTCAGGTGCTGTATATTAAACCCCAGCACATTCTCGTGCAATCTGCACTTCATATAGTCCATGGGCAGTGAAAGGGTGAAGGAACACAAGAAAGTTAATACACCAAGTATCACCTGGGCCCCCTATGCTCCAGGGCCCCATAGCAGCTGCTATGGCTGCTATGGTTACTGCTACGCCCCTGGAAAGGGAATACATTCCAAGTACAAGTGACGATAATGAAAGTTGTCATCTAAGAAGTGAACTGTAAAACTCAGGTAATCATCAGAAGATGTAGATGTCCACTTGTCTTTACCTCTTTATACATTTCTGTAATTACCTTTTGTAAAAAAGTGTTTCCTGCTTGAGTTGACATATCTTAGCTCTAGGTGGTCTAACGGGGTCCGTTAAAAATGGCGCCAGTTATCGTAGTTAAAAAACGGCGCCCCATAGAGAACCACTATCGCTAGTTATTTTTCGTTTTTGACAGCTAAAAAATGGCGCCGGCTTTAAAAACGATATTAATTGTTTATATTTATATTTGTATTGCTCCCAAATGATATTTATCGTTTTAACCCTTGCTTTGCTGCAGTTTTGCAGGCTGGGTTAGCCAGAATGCGGAGCCCCGGCCGACTAGGGCTTCGCACCCAGAGCTATACCAGCCCGCATCAGGGGAGGACTGGGACCTTTTGGCCTGGGGGGACAACACAAACTAGAGGCCCGTTTCACGCCATCCCCAGCCCAAAGCCATATCTCTTTGTGTGCAAATCTTCAAATTGTGATCACACACACACACACACACACACACACACACACACACACACACACACACACACACACACACACACACACACACACACACACACACACACACACACACACACACACACACACACACACACACACACACACACACACACACACACACACACACACACACACACACACACACACACACACACACACACACACACACACACACACACACACACACACACACTCTGTGTCTGATGCCTAACCTTAAAGGAGTTATCAGGCTTTTTTTTTTTATGAAAATAAGTGCTACTTATCCAGCCCCAAGCTCCCAGCATGTCCCTCACCGCAGCTCTGCAGTCAGCTGTTCGCTGGCGCTGCCTCCCAGTCCCCGGCGATGACTTCAGGCCGACTGCGCCTGTGCAAACGGCGCTGTCAGTCACTGCCACATGGACCAGAGCGTACTGTGCAGACGCAGAACTACTGCGCCTGCGCAGTACACTCCGGTCCACGTGGCGGTGATTGCCAGTGCTGCTCGCACAGGCGCAGTCCAGGCCGACATCCAGGTCGGACTGGTGCCATCGCCGGGGACTGGGAGGCAGCGGCAGCGAATGGCTGACTGAAGAGCTGCAGCGAGGGACATGCTGGGAGTGTGGGGCTAGAGGAAGCCCCGGGTAAGTAGCACTTATTTCATTAAAAATGCCTGATAACTCCTTTATACAACCCCCCCCCCCCCCACACACACACACACACAAACCTACCTACCTGGTGATGCCTAACCCCACTCCTGCCCACCCACCATACAAACTACTTGTCTGACACCTACCCCCCCCCCTCCAACTACCTGTTTGCCGGTGCCTAACTGCCTGCCTCCCCCCTCCCCTGCCGCCAATCACACCACAAGAAGAAAAAACGTTCCCCCTCAGGCCAGGGTCAGAATGGGGATGATTATCACACAAAAAAAAACTCAGAGGGCACTGGCCTGGGCAGAGAATTGAATTTGACAGCAGTAGCAGGCAGGCAGCAAAGTGTGAGTAACTCGGTGACAAGAAGGGAGAAGAAGTACAGAAACAAAATTTATAAAAACCACCTTCTCCTCTGGCAACCTGGACCCGACCGCCTCTATCCTCCTGTCTCCTCAGTCCTACACCTCCTCCTCCTCCACAGCAGCAAGCAGCTATAGATGGCATCTCCGACTCCCAGCCCCCCGAGTGTCCGACTCCTCCAGCCAGGACAGCCAGCCACTCGTAGCCGCAGCTCCAGGCCCCCAGCCCCCCCAGCACAGAAAGCTGAAGAGTGAGACAGCTCACTCCGACGACAACTCAGGCACAGCAGCACAGGGGAGGACTGTGTCTGACTCCTCCAGCCAGGACAGCCAGCCACTCGTAGCCGCAGCTCCAGGCCACCAGCCCCCCAGCACAGAAAGCTAAAGAGTTAGACAGCTCACTCTGATGACACCTCAGGCACAGCAGCACAGGGGAGGACTGTGCCCGACTCCTCCAGCCAGGCCAGCCAGCCACTCGTAGCCACAGCTCCAGGCCCCCAGCCTCCCAAGCACAGAAAGCTGAAGAGTGAGACAGCTCACTCCGATGACACCGCAGGCACAGCAGCACGTTGCGGGCGGCAATGGCTCCAGGCGGGGGGCGGAGTCAAGCAGGGTCAACCCACCGGGCCAGAGAGGACCTAAGCTATTTGTGTCCTTGTGCCGCTCACATCCACCGCAGGCGCAGCCACGCACAAGGGCACACCACGGCCGGGCGCCTCAGCCCCTTCTCTGAATGGATACTTCAACTTGCCGGGAAATATCGTGCGAGGTTGCGATCCCCACTGCAAACCTGTCACCTGTGGTATGTCTGCGGCCGCTGCGTATAGCAGAGGCTGGCCCTAATTACTTAAGATTCGGGCGGCCCGGGGGGCAATTGCCCCCCGTCCCCCTGGGCCAGTCCTCCCCTGGCCCGCATGGTCCATGGTATGGGGGGGGCTTCGGGGGGGAGGGGCGGCCAAGCCTTCCCCTCCCCCCCGGAGCCCTTGTCCAATCCTTTAAGAAGGGGACCCAGAGATGCCCACCCCCCTCCCAGGAGAAATGAGTATAGGGCTACTTTGTACCCCTTACCCATTTCCACAAAGGGTTAAATGAAATAAAAACACAACAACGAGAAAAGTCCTTTAATGTTCTAAATTAACCAGAAATACTTACCTGTACCTTTAAGAAAAAAATCCTACGTCAATTAGGTCCCACGACAGTATCCTCTATCTTGCGACCTTCTGTTACATGTTGATTGAAGATCTCCGCCGCCCCGACGCCACACACGCCGCCTCCGCCGCACTGCTCTTAGCTATACTTAGTATAGCTAAGAGCGAAAAGCATCTTTAAATTTTAGCTCCAATGGTCCCTATTGGTCCCTAACAGACCAATGGGGATCAGGAGGATCCCCATTGGTCGATAAGGAACCAATGGGGAGCCTTGGAGCCAAAATTTAAAGATGCTTTTTGTTCTCAGCTATACTTAGTATAGCTGACAGTTGCGTCTATGCATCTATATAGACGCATTAGCGCTAGCTGCCGCTGCCCTCCCTGCCTACCCCCACCTGTCACCCTCACCCATGCTGGCACCCATGGGTGCATTGGGTGCCAGCATGGGTGAGGGTGACAGGTGGGGGGAGGCAGGGAGGGCAGCGGCAGCTAGCGCTAATGCGTCTATATAGACGCATAGATGCAACTCTCAGCTATACTTAGTATAGCTGAGAGCAGTGCGGCGGAGGCGGCGTGTGTGGCGGCGTGTGTGGCGTCGGGGCGGCGGAGGTCTTCAATCAAGATGTATCAGAAGATCGCAAGATGGAGGATACTGTCGTGGGACCTGATTGGCGTGGGATTTTTTTTCTTAAAGGTACAGGTAAGTATTTGTGGTTAATTTAGAACATTAAAGGACTTTTCTCGTGGTTGTGTTTTTATTTCATTTAACCCTTTGTGGAAATGGGTAAGGGGTACAAAGTACCCCTATACTCATTTCTCCTGGGAGGGGGGTGGGCATCTGGGGGTCCCCTTCTTAAAGGGGACTCCTAGATGCCACCAAGAACCCCCCCCCCAGGGAGTCGTCGCCCCCACCTCCACCTGGGGCAAGGGAGGCGGGGAAGAGCCCCTTGTCCATGGATTGGACAAGGGGCTCCGGGGGGGAGGGGGAGGCTTGGCCGCCCCTCCCCCCCAGAGCCCCCCCATACCATGGACCATGCGGGCTAGTATAGCTCAGGATGCGAAGCCCCAGTCGGCTGGGGCTCCGCATTCTGGCTATCCCAGCCTGCATGGGAGACAAGAGGTTACAGAGGCTCGGGAGGGGGGACCCCACATCATTTTTTTTTTAAATTTGTGATCAATCTTTTTTTTAATGTTCTGAGTGTGGGAAAGCCAGAATGCGGAACCCCGGACGACTGGGGCTTCGCACCCTGAGCTATACCAGCCCGCATGGCCAAGCCTCCCCCTCCCCCCCCGGAGCCCCTTGTCCAATCCATGGACAAGGGGCTCTTCCCCGCCTCCCTTGCCCCAGGTGGAGGCGGGGGCGACGACTCCCTGGGGGGGGGTTCAGGGTGGCATCTGGGAGTCCCCTTTAAGAAGGGGACCCCCAGATGCCCACCCCCCTCCCAGGAGAAATGAGTATAGGGGTACTTTGTACCCCTTACCCATTTCCACAAAGGGTTATATGAAATAAAAAACACAACCACGAGAAAAGTCCTTTAATGTTCTAAATTAACCACAAATACTTACCTGTACCTTTAAGAAAAAAATCCCACGCCAATCAGGTCCCACGACAGTATCCTCCATCTTGCGATCTTCTGATACATCTTGATTGAAGATCTCTGCCGCCCCGATGCCACACACGCCGCCTCCGCCGCACTGCTCTCAGCTATACTAAGTATAGCTGAGAGTTGCGTCTATGCGTCTATATAGACGCATTAGCGCTAGCTGCCGCTGCCCTCCCTGCCTCCCCCCACCTGTCACCCTCACCCATGCTGGCACCCAATGCACCCATGGGTGCCAGCATGGGTGAGGTTGACAGGTGGGGGGAGGCAGGGAGGGCAGCGGCAGCTAGCGCTAATGCGTCTATATAGATGCATAGACGCAACTCTCAGCTATACTAAATATAGCTGAGAACAAAAAGCATCTTTAAATTTTGGCTCCAAGGCTCCCCATTGGTTCCTTATCGACCAATGGGGATCCTCCTGATCCCCATTGGTCTGTTAAGGAACCAATGGGGACCATTGGAGCTAAAATTTAAAGATGCTTTTTGCTCTTAGCTATACTAAGTATAGCTAAGAGCAGTGCGGCGGAGGCGGCGTGTGTGGCGTCGGGGCGGCGGAGATCTTCAATCAAGATGTAACAGAAGGTCACAAGATAGAGGATACTGTCGTGGGACCTAATTGACGTGGGATTTTTTTCTTAAAGGTACAGGTAAGTATTTCTGGTTAATTTAGAACATTAAAGAACTTTTCTCGTTGTTGTGTTTTTATTTCATTTAACCCTTTGTGGAAATGGGTAAGGGGTACAAAGTAGCCCTATACTCATTTCTCCTGGGAGGGGGGTGGGCATCTGGGGGTCCCCTTCTTAAAGGGGACTCCCAGATGCCACCATGAACCCCCCCAGGGAGTCGTCGCCCCCACCTCCTCCTGGGGCTCCGGGGGGGAGGGGAAGGTTTGGCCGCCCCTCCCCCCCGAAACACCCCCATACCATGGACCATGCGGGCTGGTATAGCTCAGGGTGCGAGGCCCCAGTCAGCCAGGGCTCCGCATTCTGGCTATCCCAGCCTGCATGGGAGACAAGGGGTTACAGAGGCTCGGGAGGGGGGACCCCACTTCATTTTTTTCAAAAAATTTCCCACACTCTGAACATAACCCAGACATTTTAATTTAATAAAAAAATAAATACAATTTTTCCATTTTTTTTTTAAATATTGTTTCCCAGTATCTTTTTAACATATCCTGCAAATTTGGTGTTGCTAGGATTTAAGGGGACTTTGCTATTAACTGCTAAAGACGGCGGAAAAAGTTTCCACGGAAATGTCAGTACGCGATTTAAATAGATACATTTCCTCTTTGAAGATTTAAAATCGATTTTCTCAAAAACTATAAGGTCTTTTTGAACATTTTTTTTTTCTTCGTGTTCCCACTATTCTTCTTAACCACTTGAGGACCTAGGGCTTTACCCCCCTTAAGGACCGGCCACTTTTTTTCCATTCAGACCACTGCAGCTTTCACGGTTTATTGCTCGCTCATACAACCTACCACCTAAATGAATTTTGGCTCCTTTTCTTGTCACTAATAAAGCTTTCTTTTGATGCTATTTGATTGCTCCTGCGATTTTTACTTTTTATTATATTCATCAAAAAAGACATGAATTTTGGCAAAAAAATGATTTTTTTAACTTTCTGTGCTGACAGTTTTCAAATAAAGTAAAATTTCTGTATACATGCAGCGCGAAAAATGTGGACAAACATGTTTTTGATTAAAAAAAAACCATTCAGTGTATATTTATTGGTTTGGGTAAAAGTTATAGCGTTTACAAACTATGGTGCCAAAAGTGAATTTTCCCATTTTCAAGCATCTCTGACTTTTCTGACCCCCTGTCATGTTTCATGAGGGGCTAGAATTCCAGGATAGTATAAATACCCCCCAAATGACCCCATTTTGGAAAGAAGACATCCCAAAGTATTCACTGAGAGGCATAGTGAGTTCATAGAAGATATTATTTTTTGTCACAAGTAAGCGGAAAATGACACTTTGTGAGGAAAAAAAAAAAAAAAAAAAGTTTCCATTTCTTCTAACTTGCGACAAAAAAAAATGAAATCTGCCACGGACTCACCATGCCCCTCTCTGAATACCTTGAAGGGTCTACTTTCCAAAATGGGATCATTTGTGGGGTGTGTTTACTGTCCTGACATTTTGGGGGGTGCTAAATTGTAAGCACCCCTGTAAAGCCTAAAGGTGCTCATTGGACTTTGGACCCCTTAGCGCAGTTAGGCTGCAAAAAAGTGCCACACATGTGGTATTGCCGTACTCAGGAGAAGTAGTATAATGTGTTTTGGGGTGTATTTTTACACATACCCATGCTGGGTGGGAGAAATATCTCTGTAAATGACAATTTGTTAATTTTTTTTACACACAATTGTCCATTTACAGAGATATTTCTCCCACTCAGCATGGGTATGTGTAAAAATACACCACAAAACACATTATACTACTTCTCCTGAGTACGGCGATACCACATGTGTGGCACTTTTTTGCACCCTAACTGCGCAAAAGGGCCCAAAGTCCAATGAATACCTTTAGGATTTCACAGGTCATTTTGAGAAATTTCGTTTCAAGACTACTCCTCACGGTTTAGGGCCCCTAAAATGCCAGGGCAGTATAGGAACCCCACAAATGACCCCATTTTAGAAAGAAGACACCCCAAGGTATTCCGTTAGTAGTATGGCGAGTTCATAGAAGATTTTATTTTTTGTCACAAGTTAGCGGAAAATGACACTTTGTGAAAAAACACAATTAAAATCAATTTCCGCTAACTTTTGACAAAAAATAAAATCTTCTATGAACTCACCATACTCCTAACGGAATACCTTGGGGTGTCTTCTTTCTAAAATGGGGTCATTTGTGGGGTTCCTATACTGCCCTGGCATTTTAGGGGCCCTAAACCGTGAGGAGTAGTCTTGAAACCAAATGTCGCAAAATGACCTGTGAAATCCTAAAGGTACTCATTGGACTTTGGGCCCTTTAGCGCAGTTAGGGTGCAAAAAAGTGCCACACATGTGGTATCGCCATACTCGGGAGAAGTAGTACAATGTGTTTTGGGGTGTATTTTTACACATACCCATGCTGGGTGGGAGAAATACCTCTGTAAATGGACAATTGTGTGTAAAAAAATCAAAAGATTGTCATTTACAGAGGTATTTCTCCCACCCAGCATGGGTATGTGTAAAAATACACCCCAAAACACATTGTACTACTTCTCCCGAGTACGGCGATACCACATGTGTGGCACTTTTTTGCACCCTAACTGCACTAAGGGGCCCAAAGTCCAATGAGTACCTTTAGGATTTCACAGGTCATTTTTGTTTCAAGACTACTCCTCACGGTTTAGGGCCCCTAAAATGCCAGGGCAGTATAGGAACCCCACTAATGACCCCATTTTAGAAAGAAGACACCCCAAGGTATTCCGTTAGGAGTATGGTGAGTTCATAGAAGTTTTTATTTTTTTGTCACAAGTTAGCGGAAATTGATTTTAATAGTTTTTTTTCACAAAGTGTCATTTTCCGCTAACTTGTGACAAAAAATAAAATCTTCTATGAACTCACCATACTCCGTACGGAATACCTTTGGGTGTCTTCTTTCTAGAATGGGGTCATTTGTGGGGTTCCTATACTGCCCTGGCATTTTAGGGGCCCTAAACCGTGAGGAGTAGTCTTGAAACCAAATGTCGCAAAATGACCTGTGAAATCCTAAAGGTACTCATTGGACTTTGGGCCCCTTAGCGTACTTAGGGTGTAAAAAAGTGCCACACATGTGGTACCGCTGTACTCAGGAGAAGTAGTATAATGCGTTTTGGGGTGTATTTTTACACATACCCATGCTAAGTGGGAGAAATATCTCTGTAAATGACAATTGTTTGATTTTTTTACACACAATTGTCCATTTACATAGAAATTTCTCCCACCCAGCATGGGTATGTGTAAAAATACACCCCAAAACACATTATACTACTTTTCCTGAGTACGGCGGTACCACATGTGTGACACTTTTTTGCAGCCTAGGTGCGCTAAGGGGCCCAACGTCCTATTCACAGGTCATTTTGAAGCATTTGTTTTCTAGACTACTCCTCGCGGTTTAGGGCCCCTAAAATGCCAGGGCAGTATAGGAACCCCACAAGTGACCCCATTTTAGAAAGAAGACACCCCAAGGTATTCCGTTAGGTGTATGGCGAGTTCATAGAAGATTTTATTTTTTGTCACAAGTTAGTGAAAAATGACACTTTGTGAAAAAAAACCAATAAAAATTAATTTCCGCTAACTTTTGACAAAAAATTAAATCTTCTATGAACTCGTCATACACCTAACATAATACCTTGGGGTGTCTTTTTTTTCTAAAATGGGGTCACTTGTGGGGTTCCTATACCGCCCTGGCATTTTACAGGCCCAAAACCGTGAGTAGTCTGGAAACCAAATGTCTCAAAATGACTGTTCAGGGGTATAAGCATCTGCAAATTTTGATGACAGGTGGTCTATGAGGGGGCGAATTTTGTGGAACCGGTCATAAGCAGGGTTGCCTTTTAGATGACAGGTTGTATTGGGCCTGATCTGATGGATAGGAGTGCTAGGGGGGTGACAGGAGGTGATTGATGGGTGTCTCAGGGGGTGGTTAGAGGGGAAAATAGATGCAATCCATGCACTGGGGAGGTGATCGGAAGGGGGTCTGAGGGTTTGGCCGAGTGATCAGGAGCCCACACGGGGCAAATTGGGGCCTGATCTGATGGGTAGGTGTGCTAGGGGGTGACAGGAGGTGATTGATGGGTGTCTCAAGGTGTGATTAGAGGGGGGAATGGATGCAAGCAATGCACTGGCGAGGTGATCAGGGCTGGGGTCTGAGGGCATTCTGAGGGTGTGGGCGGGTGATTGAGTGCCCTAGGGGCAGATAGGGGTCTAATCTGATAGGTAGCAGTGACAGGGGGTGATTGATGGGTAATTAGTGGGTGTTTAGGGTAGAGAATAGATGGAAACACTGCGCTTGGGTGGTGATCTGATGTCGGATCTGCGGGCGATCTATTGGTGTGGGTGGGTGATCAGTTTGCCCGCAAGGGGCAGGTTAGGGGCTGATTGATGGGTGGCAGTGACAGCGGGTGATTGATGGGTGGCAGTGACAGGGGGTGATTGATGGGTGGCAGTGACAGGGGGTGATTGATGGGTGATTGATAGGTGATTGACAGGTAATCAGTGGGTTATTACAGGGGAGAACAGATGTAAATATTGCACTGGCGAATTGATAAGGGGGGGTCTGAGGGCAATCTGAGCGTGTAGGCGGGCGATTGGGTGCCCGCAAGGGGCAGATTAGGGTCTGATCTGATAGGTAACAGTGACAGGTGGTGATAGGGAGTGATTGATGGGTGATTGATGGGTAATTAGTGGGTGTTTAGAGGAGAGAATAGATGGAAACACTGCGCTTGGGTGGTGATCTGATGTCGGATCTGCGGGCGATCTATTGGTGTGGGTGGGTGATCAGATTGCCCGCAAGGGGCAGGTTAGGGGCTGATTGTTGGGTGGCAGTGACAGGGGGTGATTGATGGGTGATAGGTGATTGGCAGGTGATTGACAGGTGATCAGTGGGTTATTACAGGGAAGGACAGATGTAATTAATGCACTGGCGAATTGATAAGGGGGGGGGTCTGAGGGCAATCTGAGCGTGTGGGCGGGTGATTGGGTGCCCGCAAGGGGCAGATTAGGGTCTGATCTGATAGGTAACAGTGACAGGTGGTGATAGGGGGTGATTGATGGGTAATTAGTGGGTGTTTAGAGAAGATAACAGATGTAAACGATACATTTGGGAGGTAATCTGACGGCGGGTTTGCGGGCGATCTAATGGTGTGGGTGGGTGATCAGATTGCCCGCAAGGGGCAGGTTAGGGGCTGATTGATGGGTGGCAGTGACAGGGGGTGACAGGGGGTGATTGATGGGTGATAGGTGATTGGCAGGTGATTGACAGGTGATCAGTGGGTTATTACAGGGAAGAACAGATGTAATTAATGCACTGGTGAATTGATAAGGGGGGGTCAGAGGGCAATCTGAGCGTGTGGGCGGGTGATTGGGTGCCTGCAAGGGGCAGATTAGGGTCTGATCTGATAGGTAACAGTGACAGGTGGTGATAGGGAGTGATTGATGGGTAATTAGTGGGTGTTTAGAGAAGATAACAGATGTAAACGATACATTTGGGAGGTAATCTGACGGCGGGTTTGCGGGCGATCTAATGGTGTGGGTGGGTGATCAGATTGCCCGCAAGGGGCAGGTTAGGGGCTGATTGATGGGTGGCAGTGACAGGGGGTGATTGATGGGTGATAGGTGATTGGCAGGTGATTGACAGGTGATCAGTGGGTTATTACAGGGAAGAACAGATGTAATTAATGCACTGGTGAATTGATAAGGGGGGGTCAGAGGGCAATCTGAGCGTGTGGGCGGGTGATTGGGTGCCCGCAAGGGGCAGATTAGGGTCTGATCTGATAGGTAAAAGTGACAAGTGGTGATAGGGGGTGATTGATGGGTGATTGATGGGTAATTAGTGGGTGTTTAGAGGAGAGAATAGATGTAAACAATGGATTTGGGAGGTGATCTGATGTCGGATCTGTGGGCGATCTATTGGTGTGGGGGGGTGATCAGATTGCCCGCAAGGGGCAGGTTAGGGGCTGATTGATGGGTGGCAGTGACAGGGGGTGATTGACGGGTGATTGATGGGTGATTGACGGGTGATTGACAGGTGATTGACAGGTGATTGACAGGTGATCAGGGGGATAGATGCATACAGTAAACAGGGGGGGGTGGTCTGGGGGGGGGGTCTGGGGAGAATCTGAGGGGTGGGGGGTGATCAGGAGGGGGCAG
This sequence comes from Hyperolius riggenbachi, assembly GCF_040937935.1. Taxonomy (NCBI): domain Eukaryota; kingdom Metazoa; phylum Chordata; class Amphibia; order Anura; family Hyperoliidae; genus Hyperolius; species Hyperolius riggenbachi. The sequence goes on along the minus strand of NC_090647.1, from coordinate 378,356,482 downwards.
GGAGCAGGGGGGGGGGGATAAAAAAAAAATAGCGTTGACAGATAGTGACAGGGAGTGATTGATGGGTGATTAGGGGGGTGATTGGGTGCAAACAGGGGTCTGGGGGGTGGGCAGGGGGGGGGTCTGATGGGTGCTGTGGGCGATCTGGGGCAGGGGGGGGGAGAAATCAGTGTGCTTGGGTGCAGACTAGGGTGGCTGCAGCCTGCCCTGGTGGTCCCTCGGACACTGGGACCACCAGGGCAGGAGGCAGCATGTATAATACACTTTGTAAACATTACAAAGTGTATTATACACTTTGTATGCGGCGATCGCGGGGTTAACATCCCGCCGGCGCTTCCGTATAGCCGGCGGGATGTTGCGGCGAGCGAGCGGTGACAGGCGCCGGCGGAGGATCGCGTCACGGATGACGCGATCGCTCCGCCCATGCCCTTAAATGGACCGCCGCCTCTGTGGGTGAGGCCGTCCTGCAGGGCTCCACTTCCCCGCCGCCCCTGTGTAGTGGGCGGTCGGGAAGTGGTTAACATTCCCTACACATTTGTTGTTTCTGGCATTTAAAGGGGCTTTGCTATTAACCGCTAAAGTCGGCGGGCGTTTAATTTTCCCAAGGTCAGAAGAAGAATATTCAAAATCGATTTTCTCAAAAACTATAAGGTATTTTTGAAAAAAAAAAATTTCTTCTTGTTCACAATTTTCTTCTTAACATCCCCTGCAAATTTGGTGTTTTTAGCTTTTAAGGGGGCTTTGCTATTAAACATTAAAGCCGGCGGGCAGATATTTTCCATAAGGCAGCAAAGCAAGGGTTAAAACGATAAATATCGTTCAGGCAGGACAAAAAAAAAAGTTTTAAAACGATAAATTTCGTTCAAAAGGTCTGCACTATTTTAACCTTTAAAACGATAAATATCGTTTTAAACATATATCGGGCAGAAGGGGGCGCCATTTTTTTGCCGGCGCCATTTTTAACTATACGCGGTCTAACAACTTTCTGAAACCATTATCCTCTACTATGGATAGTGGCTGGTGATCTTTGCAAGTCATTTCATCAACTTATCGTGTTATTGTTTTACTTGTTTTGTCTTCAGGTTTAAAAATATGTGTTTTGTCAAGAAAGGCTGCCATAGTCCGTTAGAAGAAGGTGGTGGTACTGCTTTTCATTTTACTGGGGGTAGTTTGAACAGACTCTCTGTAAAAGATGAATCACCTGATCCTGGATTAGGAGCTGGACTACACATTGATGCAGGACTCCCTGCAGAAACAAGTTCATCTGGGGCTGGGCGGTCTTTGTCTTCACATGGTACATCTGCACTGACAGACAGAGGGCTTGAGGCTGAGGTGAAGCTGGAGGCCATACTGGCAATGGTGAACATGTACCTTTCAGTCCCGGAAATTTGGACAAATGTTTTTGCCTTAAAATCTTTCCACATAGCTTAGTTGGTAATTTGACTCTCTTTCTCTAGATATCTTTACTGAGCACAGGTTGCAATATGCATCAGTTTCATATTGTGCAATTTGTAAATGGTTCCAGATATTGGATGCTGGTGGAGATGATAACATCATACAAGGTGATATTGGTACACTCTGCCTGAAAGTAAAACAAATACATAAGTCCAATTTTTAATGCCCTTACACTTGTATAGCTTCCCTGTCACTCCTCTCTTCTCATGTCTGCCCCCGCCTCCCCCGTTAAATATTGTGTCATTGTCGCCTTTCTTATCTTTAATTTTACTGCTCTGTCAGAGCTATTCACCTCCGTTCTCCTTCCAGACAGTGTAATCTCCCATCTCCCTCACGAGATGATTCTTCCTCGCCGGCCCAGCATCTGACTCCAGCCAGCTCTCTCTGGCTTCTCATTTCAAAAACCCTGCGCTGCTCTCCCGTGATCTGCTGAGAGCCATGTGTCTGTGTAGTGTGCATGCGAGTCACGTGACTTCCCGAGTGGCGCTTCCCAAAAGTCTGCTTGCCAGCCAGAGTCCTGGTCTTCCCACATTCCCCGCACCAGCAGTATTTGCCATGCTGCGACTGCTGGCCGGGGCCCACTCAGGGCTATACTACTACCGGGGCATGATCCTGGGCGTACGTTAAAAAGGAGCGCTGGGAAAAAAGGGCGCAGGGTTTTAAACGATAAACATGGATAACGTTTACAAATATAATGTACTATATTTCGTTTAAAAATAATGTTTTAGAAAGTTATAAATCATTAAATAATGTGCATGAAATCGGCAATTGTGAAAACATTAAAGTTCCGTTTAAAAAGTGAAGTGTATAATAACATTTAAAAAAAAATTAGTTAGTAACCCTCCCTGTACCTACCCCTAACCCCTAGACCCCCGTATTGGTGCCTAAACCTAAGACCCCCCTGGTGGTGCCTAAACCTAAGACCCCCCTGGTGGTGCCTAAAGCTAAGACCCCCCTGGTGGTGCCTAAACCTAAGACCCCCCTGGTGGTGCCTGAACCTAAGACTCCCCTGATGGTGCCTAAACCTAAGACCCCCCTGGTGGTGCCTAAACCTAAGACCCTCCTTAGTGATCACAGTATTGTGTGTAGAATAATGTTTTAGAAACAGTAAGGTATAAAATATATTACAATTTCTCGTTACGTACTGATCGCTTTATTTTGTGAATAATAATGTTTTACAAACAGTAAAGGATAACATTTAAAATAATGTTTTATTGAAATAGGAAACGTAAATCATCACAAGCAGTTATAAAACATTACAAATCTTCGGGCGCTGTTGGAAAACGTTATTATTCTCGGGCGCCCTTTTTTCCTGTTCGGCGCCCAGTAAACGATATTTATTATGGGAGTGAATGGCGGCGCCCGATTTGTCCACTAGCCTCCTGCGCCCTTTTTTACTGTTTCCTGATCCTGGTGCATGTGTGTGTCAGGACTTGGGGTGGGGCCTACCGGGCATTTCCCCGCCCTCCCGGTGACTCAGTACGACCCTGCTGACAAGTGTGGATCAGCCCTGACCCCCCTAGCAGTAAACCCGAGCTGAGCTCGGGATGAGTCACAGGAGCTGAAAGTGGTGCTGATATCATTGCTGGGTCCCTCGGGCAATCAGCACCGGTCAGTCGGACCCAGGGTTCTCTCCCCTGCAACCGAGGTCCCCCTTACCTCTGCTGTTGTTCCGAGATCCCGGCGGCCAATCGGGATGGCGGAGTGGCGGTGTGCGGCGTGACGTCATCGGGAGCGGAGGGCGGCAGAACAATTTAAAGTGGACCTGGACTTTTGCACAGGGCAGGAGGAAACATAGAGAAATGCTACCGGCATTAATATAGAGAGGGTAGCCTGTCTGATCCCCCCATCTGGACCCCGATCTGCTGCACAGGACAGAAGGTAAACAGAGAGAAATGTTGCCTGCATGTATATAGTTTATCCTGTCTAATTACTCCTCATTTGTCTTTAATAACAAGTTGTAATTTGATCTCTCCCCAGTGTCACCTGACTGCCATGGCAGATAAGCTAATTTTAAAGTACAGGATGTTAACAATATAGCCATCTGGTTCCCAACTTCTTTTGAGCTAAGTGCATCTGCCTTAAGGGGCCCATACACGCCGATTTTCTGGCCGACCGATCGATCAAAATCGATCGATCGATTGATCAATTGCAAATCGGTTGGCCAATTGACCGATCGACGGCCGATTTCGATCGATTTCGATGGATGTCCATCGAACTGGCAGGGTGGAAAATCTAGGTCGATCTGATGAGATTGCTTATCATTTTGCATTGGCCCTAATGGAAATCTGATGGCAAAAAAATGCCATCAGATCGAATTTCAATAGATTTCAAACTGAAATCTATTGGAATTCTATCCTGGTAAAAAATGTTCTAAAAACACATCAGATAGATCATGAGATGCATTTCTTATCTATCTGCTGCTAATCTGATGAGTGTATGGGCACCTTTACTGTTACCAATTTTTGCCTGGGTTTTGACTAGTCTCTGCCTGCCACCTACGCCGACCTCTGCCTGGATTTTGACTACTCCCTACCTGCCGCCTAAGACTGATAGCAAAGGGAAAAAAGTCTGAAAGTAATAATGCTTCTACTGCCCCAATTGTGATGTAGCCCTCTGTGCCATTCCCTGTTTCAAAATATACCACACGTGGGAGGTGTATTAGGTATATGTACAACATTTATAGTCTGGTGCCTTATTTATACAGTTTCCCTTTTTTTTACGTTTATTAATAAATTTAATTATTTCAAGAATTTTGTGTTCCAGAATTTTTTTTTTATACGCAGGATGTTTACCAGGCCTTTATTCTGATATATTTTGGTTAGTTAAGACTTAAGAATTGGAGCCAGGGGTGTAGCAATAGGGGTTGCCGAGGTAAAGACCGCATCGGGGCCCTTGGTTGAGAGGGGCCCCGAGAGGCCTTCCCTCTAGCACAATATTAGCTCTTTATTGGCCCTCTGCTGGTAATAATCACTTCTATAGATGCTTTAAATAGAAGTAATCATTAACAAACTGTTTCCCATCCCCTACTTGCACCTCTGACACTGTGGAAATCCTTGGCAGGTCTTTGTGCACCTTATCAATTGTTATCTATAGAGTGCTTGGGGGGCCCCATGTAAAGCTTGCACCGGGGCTCATAGCTCCTTAGCTATGCCACTGATTGGAAGTCTAAAATTCTTGAAAAAATGTACCGTTTTTAGACCCATAAATCCAGACAGAAATGCACTGCCAGGAAGGTTATAGAAAAATGACAAAATTACTCTTTTATATTTTTTGAAGCGCTGGTCCAACATATTGTTATTAAAAGGATTCATTAATCATTAATTGATTAATTACCGTATTTTTCGGACCATAAGACGCTCCGGACCATAAGACGCACCTAGGTTTAGAGGGTAAAATCCAGGGGAAAAAAAATTATACTAAACCTGGTGCGTCCATGGTGCAGGGGTGTCTTGTGGAACTTCTCTCCCCCCAAGCTACTGAGTGCAGTGACAAGAAGGAGGGACTGTATGCTCACAGTGTGCTGCAGCCTGCAGTGAAGGCCAGTGTCACTCACCATCTGACTCCACATTAATTACAGTCTCTAAAGCAAGCCTTAATATGTTAACCCTTTTCATTTTAATTCCATATTCACAAAATGAACATAACATTTTTACTAGAGAGAACAGGCAATCCTCCACTGAGTGAGTGTGTGAGAGAGAGAGTTTACATTCAGCTCTCCTCACATCAAGCAAAAAGATCGTCTCCCCTCAACAATATGCAGACAATTTATAACATATTGATTTAGTCCATCACCAGCTTGTATGCCTTCTTCCCTCCCTGCTTGAAAGCTAATGTCCCATATGGATTCTGTGGTCACTGTAGTTACACCGGCAATGTCCTGCAGCAATCAGCCCCCTCCATTCCCTACCATGCACGTGTTGCAGCGAAAGTGCACTACGCTCAGCTCGGCTGCGCTCGTCTCCCCTCCTCACCCCTCCTCACTCCGATAAACATGAGCTATGTGCTGCCGGGAGGTCCGGGTTAGTGTCACTCACCCCGCAAGTCCGTGTCCGTGGAACGGCAGCTGTACCATAATAATAACACTGGCGGATCATCTTCTGAAGTGTAGCCGCCTTTAACTAGTGCTTCTGGGAGATCAGCGGTGTCACTCGCTCCCTCTATCTGTGTCCGTGGAGCGGCTGTACGCATTATGTACCGGCGGGTGTTCGTCTGTAGTGTTCATAACATAGCTCATGTTTATCGGAGTGAGGAGGGGTGAGGAGGGGAGATGAGCGCAGCCGAGCTGAGCGTAGTGCACTATCGCTGCAACACGTGCACGGTAGAGAATGGAGGGGGCTGATTGCTGCAGGACATTGCCGGTGTAACTACAGTGACCACGGAATCCATATGGGACATTAGCTTTCAAGCAGGGAGGGAAGGAGAAGACCACAATACTGCCAATAATTTAAGGGAGGCACAGTCTGCAGTGGCACATTCGGACCATAAGACGCAGCAACATTTCCCCCCTCTTTTGGGGGGTGAAAAAGTGCGTCTTATCGTCCGAAAAATACGGTAATTCATCTCCTGAGGTGGAAAAGGGTCACGGACATAAACACACCACACCCAAGTGTGCAGGTCCAGCATATCGATTTAGAAGTTGTTCTAGTTTAAGTGACATTTAAGTATTTGTTTAAAGGGAACCTAAACTAAAAGGGACACAAGAGGATTGCGGCAGCAGCCCCACGCCTAATGCCAGTTCGCATAAGGTCCTGCGGGCCTGTTTTGCAGGAGATCGCGTGCGCTGATGCTTGCGCATCTCCACTTAGTAGAGGGAGCTCAGCCCCGCCTTCAGTCTCCCAGCGGCTATCCCTACTGTCACTCCGTACAGTGCTGCGATCTAACGCAGCGCTGTACTGGGGACAGCCGTGTGACAAGGCTGTCCCCCTGGTAGGCTCTGGGGTGATCCGCTGTCATAGGCTGAAGCCTATGACAGGCGATCACAGTGATTGGCGACGGGGGGAGGGAGAGCGGGCCTGTAAAAAGAATATAAACAAAAAGGAATATTTATTTAAAAAATTATCTTATAAATATTTACAAAAAAATAAATAAACATGGGGAGGGGCAATCAGACCCCACCAACAGAAAGCTCTGTTGGTGGGGAGGAAAAAGGGGGGATCACTTGTGTGCTGACATGTGCGGCCCAGCAGCGAGGCCTTAAAGCTGCAGTGGTCTATTTATTGAAAAATGGCCTGGTCTTTAGGGGGTTTAACACTGTGGTCCTCAAGTGGTTAAAAGAAAAAAAATTGGAAGCATTAGCTGTGCAGAAAGACATTTGGATAAAGTGTTACATAACTACGTACATAGATTAGAAAGGCTTTCAACCTAGTTTTTAAACTTTTACAGGGAAGAGCAAAATAACATGAACTAATGAATAAATTATAAAGATCTGGAAGGAATATTTTAAACTGCCTCTGAGTCCATCTGTCATGGAATTAAACAACACATGTAACAAGAAAACGAGAGAGATAGTTTAATTCACAAGGAAACCAGATTTGGGACAGAAAAAGAACCATGAAACCGAAGCACTAAAATAAACTGCTTGTATTTCGCAATTTGCATGTTTGTGGTGAGCCCCATTGACTTTAATGGCTGGCGAACCTCTAAAACCTTCAAGGCATCTCTGCAGCCACAATTTCCTTGAGGGCCCACTTGTGCGGTGCAAATTAGTTAGAAAACGCAAAAACAAATTTGCTCGCGGATGCAAATTTTACCGCAAATTCGCGGACGTTTTCACATGTGTTAGTAAGTATGCAAATTTAACCATGTCAGTGCCTGTGTGCTTTTACATAGATTTTATGCAAAAACGCCCGCGAATTCGCTGTAAAATTTGCGGTAAAATTCGCATACGAAAACACATGTGAATTTCCTATTAACCACTTGCCGACCGCGCACTCATAACGCGCGTCGGCAAAGTGGCAGCTGCAGGACCAGCGACGCAGTACTGCGTCGCCAGCTGCAGGCTGATTAATCAGGAAGCAGCCGCTCGCGCGAGCGGCTGCTTCCTTTCAATTCACGGCTCGCAGGCTAAATGTAAACACAAGCGGAAATAATCTGCTTTGTTTACATTGTACGGTGCTGCTGCGCAGCAGCGCCGTAAGGCAGATCGGCGATCCCCGGCCAATCAGCGGCCGGGGATCGCCGCCATGTGACAGGGGACAGCCTGTCACTGGCTGCACAGGACGGATAGCGTCCTGTGCAGCCCCGATCTCCGGGGGGGGAGCAGGTAGGAGAGGGAGGGGGGAATTTCGCCGCGGAGGGGGGCTTTGAGGTGCCCCCCCCGCCAGCCACACGCAGGCAGGAGAGATCGGACCCCCCAGCACATCATCCCCCTAGTAGGGAAAAAAGGGGGGCAATCTGATCTCTCTGCCTGCTACCTGATCTGTGCTGGGGGCTGCAGAGCCCACCCAACACAGATCACTAAACACAGCGCTGGTCCTTAAGGGGGGGTAAAGGGTGGGTCATCAAGTGGTTAAATACATTGAATGCAAATCGCACTCTGATGGCTCTGCCATGCAGATTTTTCCTGCACACAAAACCGCACAGGATTTCTGACAAGTGGAAACAGGCCCATCCACTTGTATTGGTTATGCGAATCTGCATGCAGAAAACGCATGCAGATCCGCACAAGTGGAAAAGGGCCCTAAAAAAGGTGTACAAAAAAGGAATGAAAAAAAACCCTCACTCTTTGCTAAGTACTCTCTCCTCTTTTAGATTGGTAAGTTTTGTTTTACACCTGGCCTTTGCGTATGCGGTGCAATGCCCCGCCACATCACATTGCACAGCAACGCACAAATTGTAAATCATACGAGTGCTCTGACCAGGGTTATATGCATAGCGCTGCACACCCCTCGCCCAGTGACATACTCCCTGCTGACAGGAAGTACATCACAAGGATTCCTGGGTTTCCCTGTCATATTCCTGTCATTCTACACATGCTCGCCGCACCACCGCCGCCAACATGTTTGAAATTCCTGCCTCGCCTATTGACTTACATTACTTCTGCTGCCATGGAAATCATATAGTAAACTGCTGTTGACTTTGTGACGGCTCGGTGGCAGACCGAGCACTTCAAGCACAACACAACGCCGTAAATGTGCTAGGCCCCATTGCCTTGCATTATTGTTGTATTAACCTGCAGTAAAAAGGGTAAGGAAATGCAGGTTTGCAAGGCATGTGTAAAATGGGCCTAATTCTTGACGTTTAGGGCAGGTGTTACTACTTGCTACTGTAAAAGCTAGTAAGGTTAAGGGCTTTTACTTCTAAAAATGTAGTTCTTTCTCGCCAAAAGATAAGCATGGGGTCAAAGCCAGGGCTGCTCATCCGGATTCCGGATATCCGGGTAACCCGGATATCCAACCTTTTTTCAGCTATCCAACCGGATTGGGATTCCAGATAGTTGGGCCCAAATCCGGATAGCTATCTGCAGATAGTTGGGCGCATAACCCGGATATCCGTGGATATCTGCGGATATCCGGATCTGAAATACTGTAACTAAGGAGATAACATCCTGGAGCCAATCAGATGGCTCCCAGCAGAAGCCCTAGCAACCAATCACAGAAGGGAACCTTGGCCAGCCTCACCTGACCTCATTGAGCCAATCAGAGGGCTACCAGCCTAAACCCTGGCACCCAATCACAGAAAGGAACACTGGCCAGCGCCCCTGTATAATAAGGAGGGCTGCCATGATGAGACAGATCATCCTAGTTTGCTGAATGCTCACTGAGAGACATACTCCAGTGCTGATGGCAGGGCTGCCTGTACACAGTTATAAACCTGTAGCTGTTCAGTGATTAACCCCTTCACTATCACTGCACTATAGATAAATCGTTAATTAGCTTGATTTCATTGTGTGACAGACAGTCAGAGTGTGAGCTCCAGTGCTGCTGCAGCTGCTATGTGTCTGTGTGTGTCCTGTGCACAGACCATGCCAGCTGCTGCCTGCTGGCCAGCTATTAGCCTTAGCTAGCTACAGTTTAGGTTAGGTTAGGGATTAGGGAATAGCATTACTGTGTAATTGTGTAGTTACTACTAGTTAGTACTGTAGTACTGCAGTCAGTGCTAGTAGTTGTTAGAGTAGTAGTACTACTGTGTTAGCTTACTACAGAACTGCTGTGCTGCTGAGCAGTGCCAGTGTGACAGTTAGTGTCCTCTCCTCTGCTGTCTGACCGTCACTCAGCACGTGGTACTTGCCGAGTGCAAAGTGTCACATGCCACATGCAAACACGTGCAAAGTGCCACATGCAAAGTGCCACGTGCAAAGTGCAAAGTGCAAAGTGCCACGTCACGTGCAAAGTGCCACGTCACATGCAAAGTGCCACGTGCAAAGTGCAAAGTCACGTGCAAAGTGCCACGTGCAAATTGCAAAGTGCAAAGGGCCACATGCAAACACATGCAAAGTGCCACGCGCAAACATGTGCAAAATGCAAAGTGTCACGCACACAGTGCAAAGTCACATGTAAAGTCACGTGCAAAGTGCAAAGTGCCACATGCAAAGTGCCACGTGCAAACACGTTCAAAGTGCAAAGTGCCACGTGCAAAGTGCAAAGTACCATGTGCAAATGGGTGCAAAGTGCAAAGTCACCAGCAAAGTGCAAAGTGCCCCGTGCAAAGTGCCACGTGCAAAGTGCCACGTCACGTGCAAAGTGCAAAGTGCCAAGTGCAAAGTGCAAAGTCACGTGCAAAGTGCTAACGTCTGCCAGGAGCATGCCGTACGTGGCACTTGGCACTTTGCATTTGGCACTTTGCACGTGCCACCTGCCACCTGACACGTGCAAAGTGCCACGTGCAAAGTGCCACGTGCAAAGTGCAAAGTGCCACGTCACGTGCAAAGTGCCAAGTGCAAAGTGCAAAGTCACGTGCAAAGTGCAAAGTGCAATGTGCCATGTACAAAGTCACGTGCAAAGTGCAAAGTGCCACGTTCAAAGTGCCACGTCACGTGCAAAGTGCCACGTGCAAAGTGCAAAGTTCCACGTGCCACTTTGCACTTTGAACTTTGCACATGGCACTTTGCACTTTGCATGTGACGTGGAACTTTGCACTTTGCACGCGGCACTTTGCACTTTGCACGTGACTTTGCACTTTGCACGTGGCACTTTGCACGTGGCACTTAGCACTTTGCACGTGGCACTTAGCACTTTGCACATGGCACTTTGCACTTTGCATGTGGCACTTTGCATGTGGTGACAGGTGGCACGTGCAAAGTGCCAAATGCAAAGTGCCAAGTGCCATGTCCGGCATGCTCCTGGCAGACGTTGCACCTGCTGCGGCTGCTGCTGCATTGCCTTGCTCCTGCTGCCTGTGCTGCTCCCACCGCCAGGGTGCCACAGGCCACTGCTGCTGTGCTGATACCACCTATATTAAACCCAAAACACAATTGTTGCATCATTTTTTGGAGTTGTCTGGGCTGAAAATTGTCCCAGTTGTGCGGTTGGACTTTGGACACAATGTGGGCTGCACCACCGCTGTCTGGAACCTAGGCCTGATGTTAATTGATATGCAGGCAGAGAAAAGGATGAGAAATGCCGGCACTGCTGTACACTGCTTGTTTATTCATAACACATGGTGCAACATCGTGGATTCAATTGTATGCATATTGAGACGTAACATACCGGTTTGCTGGTAAAGCTGTGCGGTGGGTGCTGGGGGATGAGAGCCTCTCATCCCCCAGCACCCACAGCACAGCTTTACCAGCAAACCGGTATGTTACGTCTCAATATGCATACAATTGAATCCACGATGTTGCACCATGTGTTATGAATAAACAAGCAGTTTACAACAGTGCCGGCATTTCTCATCCTTTTCTCTGCCTGCATATGATGTCTATCTGAGCCTGAGCACGCTGGTCTATCTGCATCTCACCGGATACCTGGTCTGCACCCCTGCAACCCTCCCTGAACCCCTAGCTGCAGTGCCAGCACCTTTCTATCCTACCTTCCTTTCTGATGTTAATTGACAGCCATTTTTTTGGGGGGGGGGATTTAGAGTCCCCACATCATCAATTAATGTTCCCCTTTACAAAATAATGATGCTACATGCCTCATTTACCCTAAAAAAAGTTTTTAAAGCAATTTAAAGGCCACTTCCGTTTTTTCTATCCAGAAATACCAAATCCGGCCGGATACCCCGGATACTAGGATCGAATATCCGATTCGGATCCGGATTGGAATATTTTGAACTCGAATATCCGGACCGGATCGGATATCTGGGTATCCGGATCCAATCCGGATTTTGAAAAGGGGTATCCAAGCACCACTGGTCAAAGCACACTTCATTTGTCTAAAATTAATTTTCTCGCAACCAGGGCACATACATATCTATGTCTCTTATTCACAATGTCCAAAGTTGAATTACTAGTTTCAAAAAGTTCAGTAATGTTGTTTAATGCAAAGTCTTGACTTCTTGACTGCCCTCCCCCTTTAAACATCTTCAATAAGTTGGAGAAGATGCCATCTATTTTGTGTAAGGTGTAAGTGGAAACTGCATAACATTCACTTGACCAGTTTATATTGCATTAACTGCAAAAAAGGATTTTTGATAGGCCAGATATTATTAGAGGACACCTGCGGTGAGAAGGATATGGAGGCTGCCATATTTATTTCCTTGTAAACTATGCCAGTTGCTTGGCTGTCCTGTTGAGTCAAAACCCTGGAACAAGCTTATGGCTAATTCAGTAAAGCCTGAGTCCGCTGAGTCAGAGTACCTGATCTGCTGCATGCTTGTTCTGGGTCTATGGCTAAATGCATTAGAGACACAGGATCAGAAAGACTTCCAAGCAACTGGTATTGTTTAAAAGGAAATAAATATGGTAGCCTCCATATCACTCTCAATGTGGGTTCCCTTTAATTATAGTTTTCTACACTGGCTCATGTTTATTGAGAATCTATCAATTGATCCATATGTTATTTATGTAGCACCCATGGTATGTTTGCTATAAATATATCTATAGGGGTTTTCCATTGTGTTGCCATTTTATATTGTAGTACTGCTATTCACCACAAGATGGAGTGTGTTTTTAGTCAGTACATATCTACAACATGAGGGAAGTTTCTGGAAAGGGAGGGGACAAGAGAAAAAAAAGGGTTTTCTGCTGGGAGACACACAGAACAGGAAGGAAGGAGAAAGAGGTTCTGAGCCTGATATAGAGTGCTGAGAAAAGCCCCTTTGGAACTGAGTGCTTCCCCCACTTTTCTGGAGTGTCCTGGACTCTTTCCTTGGAGAATATTGCAGGAAGAAGGTAGGAGAACCCAAATCATATTCAGCAGCCCTGCAAGGGTTTGTTACATTTATTTTTTAATTTTGTTCAAAATAAATGTAACAGAGATAAAGCTGTAGAACCCATGCAAATACGGGTAAAACTGCAAAAATTAGTGTAACGCTAAGTGCTAAAGTGGATAAATACACACTCTCAACTGGCTGCAGTACAGTGGGCTAGGCAGAATCGGAGTCGGTAACAGGCTCGGGTCATACACGTTAGATCAGATGGCTGCAGTACAGTGGGCTAGGCAGAATCAGAGTCGGTAACAGGCTAGGGTCATACACGTTAGATCAGATGGCTGCAGTACAATGGGCTAGGCAAGAGAGTGGCCTGGAAACGTCGCACCTAGTGCGCCCTTAACAGCGCATAGGGTGCGACGATAACGGTATCGTCGCACCCTATGCACCGTTATGGTCGCACTAGGTGCAACGTTTCCAGGGCACTGGGGGTCACTTTTCACGTGAAGGGTGCGACGTTAACGTTGCACCGCGCAATCTTTTTGGCACACCGTGCGCAGAGGCATGTTTGCCACGATAAAGGGCTTTTCACAAGCGTGCTAACACTTTGCACTGCTTTATGAATCAAGCCCAATATGTTTATCAAGGAGTGATAAGGTGTCCAGCAAAACCAGCGTACTGATTGCTAGATACATTGGTTGCCCAGGGTGACTGTCCTTTGAGCCTGTGACTGAGTAACAAGACAGACAACAGAGAGATAGATGGAATGCTTTGTCAATCTAGTCGCTGCCCCAGCGACGGTAAACATTCACACTGGCACGAACAAGACAAACAGGAAGGAGCGTAACTAATAGCAGCCGCAGCTTATAGTTACATACCCAGAATCAGGACTAGCAGGAATACTACCAGTCACCAACGTGGTGATGGCAGAATCCAAGCTATCAGGATCAGAAGGACTTCACTGTACCCCCGCTGATACAGCAAATGTCCAAGCAAGAAACAAGGTTAAACAATGTAATATACAATTCACATGAATATCCCAGCAACCAGCCAAGGCAGAGCTGAAAGCTATGACGGGCGAGGTCTGAAGTGGGAGGCAGGTTTTTATGTGGACATCAGCCAATGGATGCAGACATGCAAATTCCCACACAGCTGAATGGTAATCTGGTAATCGTGCAATCCTGTGCTAGACTCATGGAAAGCTGCAAGCTGACTGGGAATGGAGCAAACTCTCATTACAAATGCATGCCAAATTATGCAACCACATGTATGTAAGAAATCCACGACTGTCTGACTGCATTTCAAGTGCAGCCAGCCATAGGTGGATTTATGTCAACATCCTGGACTACTATGAACTGCAGTGTGTTTGCAAATGACAATGAGACTTATTGCAAATGCAATCCAAACTGAGCAACCAAATGCAAGCAGATAAGTCAGAACTGCCCGGTTGCAGTGGAACATGCTACAGGAGAGATCCTGACAATTAGAATATGCAAAAGTCCATAAATTTCAGATAATTAACTTAAAATGTGAAACTAATATATGAAATAGACTCATTACATGTAAAGCAAGATATTTCAAGCCTATCTTATAATTTTGATGATTATGGCTTACAGCTTATAAAAACCCACAAAACCAAATCTCAGACCATTGGAATATTCTGAAAATGTTCAATATTCTAGGCTCAAAGTGTCAGACTTTAATTAGCTTATTAATCCAAAACACCTACAAAGGGTTCCTATTTCATATATTAGTTTCACCTTTTATGTTGAATTACTGAAATAAATGAACTTTTGCACGATATTCACATTTTTCAAGTTTCACCTGTAAGTGGAGACAATACAAACTTCAAGCAGAGTGTCCATGAATCAAAAATTTGTCATTACAAACATATACATGTGATTGCTAGTTTGCTCCATGACAACATAAATGCCACCACAAATTTTGACCCAAGTTAACTAAAATATTAGGTCGCAGCACCTGCAGGTACCTCTGAGGATGCTATAGAACAAAACCAGTCAGGTGTAAGACTAGCAGCACCAGATCTAATTTATCACATGCAATCTAATAGTGGGGTATCCTTGACCATGGGCAGGGGTGTTGCTAGGATCCAAAGAGATCTGGGACACTTTGGGGAACTACAGCTGAAAAATGGGTGTGGTCATGGGTGGAGCCAAATTCGCATGAACTTAACACCGGTCTAAGAAGGCCTGCCCAGCAAAATGTTGGATGAAGCCCCTCTCTGAATTAATAAAAGAAAAACGAAAATGCAGCATGTCACAGAAGAGCCGTGAGAAAAGAGAATGCAATCGCAATCGGTTTACTGCACCGATTGCTGTTGACATGCCAGATCAGAATGTGGATACCAGGCAGTCAAGCCTGGGGGTCTCTGTTGCAATCATAGGTGTTAGAGTTCTTTTCATGAAAGCCAAGTGTGCTGTCTGATAAGGCCTGTGTGGTTAATTAACTTGATCAAAGGAGTCCCTTTCCTGCCAGGGACACCAGGTGTGAAAGCTTCCCCCAGCCGCAAGCAAATGGCAAGTGTTACTGCCTTTTGAAGAGACAGGGTAAACTCAGCATGAGACCAGACTGTCTGACTACGTCAGAAGCAGAGAGTGAGTGAATGCTGTATATGATTTTTTGCCTCTTTACGGAATATAGCATCTAGGATAATTATGAGAGTTGTATCATTGGGTTTTTAGTGTCTTGCTGAATCTTTTGATACCAGTCTTGAGGGGCAAGGGGTACTCTACAACCAAGTTATTAAACTTCTCGGTAACTGGACCCTCTACCCTAATCAAGTCTGATGTCATAGGAATTGTCATAATCTGAGGAATGTTAATCAGTGTTTTATAAGTTTAAACTTAAATCTCCCTCCGAGGGAATGAACTGTGATTGGTTTGTAATCCAGAGGGGGCAGGCGTTGCCACACCCCAAACCAGCTTCATCAAAAGCACATTGCCAGCAGGCGGACCTCAGTCCTTCCCTGTGTACCATCACCGGATCAAGCCAGCCAGAGGACCACGTGGCTGGCGGCCATTTTCCTGAACTGAAACAAAAGACATTTTCCATGTGCTCAGATTTTCCCAGAAAGGACATATTTCCACGAACTTAAGTATTTTTTTCCCTTTTTATTTTTTCATAATGCGCTATTATTTGTCTCTATAATTGTTGATTTTAACGATTTTCTGTATATATTAATTATTTATATTGCATTTTTAATAAACAACGCTAATGTCATTTATTTGTTCGGCTACACCTATTATTCAGCAACACAAAACTGAACCCTGGCTTCTGAAGAGTCGCTACTATTGTTGATAGCTAGATAAAATAGAGTGTGTTTAACCGTTTTCTATTTGCAGGTCTAGAGTCAGCCAGTCAGTGGGTTCCTCTGTCCCATGGTAACAGAGGTGGTGGCAGTTATACCCTGAAATAGTGTGTAATTTGTATTACTGTAACTCACAGGCTCCCTTCTAGTCGGTCTGCTGCCAAAATCCCAGTGGTTTCTGCACACCGATTGCGACCACAGATTGCATGGTCTGTGTGCTGAAACTGATTGGAAGGCATTGTGCGGTCCGGCCACTAGGGGGCTTGGGACACAGCATATCACACAAATAAGCAGAGTTACCTGGCTTCTGTGTTGGCTGGTCTGGCTTTCCACTAGGCTGGCTGACCATCTGCCTGGTTGCTTGGCAGTCCCCCCATAGCATTCCTTGACCCCCTAGTGGCCCCCCTCCCATGCTCCCATGGGTCTCCTATTGAGACTCCACAACTCCCACCACGTCTCAACAGAAGAAACACACCTCTTCCTGGATGCCCCCATAAAGGCATCACAGCATCCAGCATTGCGCCACAGCACCAAGTGTGCCCACATGGAGGCACTTCAGCACTCAGCATACCCCCATTCATGCACCACAGCTCACAACACAACCCAATAGAGGCTCCACAGTTCTATGGAGTATGCTGGAAGCTGTGGGGCCTCTATGGTGATATCTTGGGAGCTGTGGTGCCTCAATAGGGGCATGCTGGGAGATGGGGCATACTGAATGCTGTGGTGCTTCAATGGGGGACATGCTAGGTGCTTTGGTTCCTATAAGGGGCCTGTTGGGTGCTGTGGTGCCTCAATGGGGCATGTTGTGTGCCGTGGTGCCATGTTGGGTGCTGTGCTTCCTCTGTGCATGCTAGGGGCTATGGTGCCATGATGGGTGCCATGGTACCTCTATGGAGCATGCTGGGTGCTGTGGTGCCACGCTGGGTGCTGTGGTGCCATTCTGGGTACTGTTTTGTGCCATGCTGGGTGCTGTGAAGCAATGCTGGGTGCTGTGGTGCCTCTATGGGACATTATGGTTGTTGTAGTGCCTGGAGCCTCCATGGGGGCATGCATCGTTGTGTGTGTCCTCATTGTTCCTACCCCTTACCTCCCCCAGCAGAGTAGCACAGCAGGAGGAACTACTCATCTACTCTATCCACTCTTCAAGTCTGGAGACATCCTCTGTACCTGCAAATTTTCCCCCTAGCATCCGAGAGCCTATAGCATCTTCTTTCTCAGACACTAGGAGGAGAAACCCAAAAGAGAAGATGTCTACAGAATCCAGAGACCAAGCGTCTGGAGGTGAGTACTGCTGCCCGCTGCTTGACTCTGCCTGAGGGACATCCGGGGCACCCCAGAATAGATCCGGGGCACGTGCCACTGATCTTTGGGTATAGAAACGCCCCTGACCATGATACCGGATGTAAGTGATTGTTTTATTTATTTTATTGAATGTATTCCTAATATGAAGGTTACAATGCAATTCAATACAATACAATAACATTTGTAAAGTGCTTTTCTCCTATATGACTCAAAGTGCAGAAAAAAAATAGTCAGGTGTTCATAAATGCCAGACTAAACAGGTGGCTTTTCAGTTTGGACTTAAATGCTTCCAGGGATGGAGATGTCCTGATTGGGTGAGATAGGGACTTCTAAAGTGTAGGGGCAGCATGAAAGAAGGCTGGGTCTTCAAAGGTTTTAAGGTGGTCCCTGGGGGTGACCAAGTTATTAGAGCCTTTTGATCTAAGAATGTGGGGGTGAGATGCACTTTCAACAAGTCATTCAGGTATCCAGGGCCCTGACTGTGTAAGGATTTGAATGTCAATAAGCAAATCTTAAACAAAATTTTCCATTTTATCGATAACCAGTGGAGTTAGCAAAAGGTTGGTCTTATGTGGAAATGGTGGGGTTGGCTTGTTAATAGCTTTGCAGTGGCATTCTGTTCCAATTGCAGGTGATGCAGTATATAGTTAACAGCAAAGGGGATTGTATCGCGCCCTGGGGTATACCATATTTTAGTGGTACCTGGTTGGAGAGGAAGGGCCCCAGGGCTACCCTTTGTGTTCTGCCAGCCAGGAAGGAGTTGAACCACTGTAGAACTAAGCCATCTATACCACAGTACTCTTGTAGCCTGTTAAGCAAGATTTCATGATCAGCTGTGTCAAAAACCACTGATAGGTTGAGCAAAATCAGGATGTAAAATTAGCCTCTGTCTTGCCGTAAGCAGATCTGCCCTGGAAGTGGAAGTCTCTTTTTAAAGTCTGGATCATTCATTTTGGATCCAAAAGCTGAAGCGTTCAGCCCTTTGATGTTCTAACTACTGATAACAAGTGATGTCATTTTCAGTCGGTATACCTTATAATGAGCAGAAATTTTCTTAGGACTCAGTATTATCAGGGGGAAGGGGCCATTGTGGATGTCGTATCAGTATGCTAAATAAAGTGCTACACAAAGTTCTAATTTCCATAATTTTTCTGCCCTCCCTTGCTCTGTTTTGCCATTGTGGGGCAGGCGGTTTCCTCCATGGTAACGATTTATTGGATTATGCCATCTGTTTGTTGGATTAGGGCTTTCTTGGGGTCTACTAAAGGAAACCAGAGCTCGCTAAAAGCAAAAGATTTATGCATACCTGGGGCTTCCTCCAGCCCCATCCGCCTGGATCGCTCCCACGCCACCATCCTCCGATATCTGCAGCTCCGGTACTGGGTCCCCACACTTCCGTCAGTCGGAGGCAGTCTACACAGGAGAAGTGCGCTCTTTGCATACCTCTCCAGCAGCTGCTGGAGAGATACGTAGAGGGGGCACTTCTCTTATGCCAGACTGGCTCCGACTGATGGAAGTGTGGGTACGGGATCCTTGAGCTGCAGACATCGGAGGACAGCGGCGTGGGAGCAATCCGAGCGGATGGGGCTGGAGGAAGCCCCAGGTATGTTTAAATCTTTTGCTTTTAGTGAGCTCTGGTACACTTTAAGCACCAGGGGCCATATGCAATTCACCTTTTCACCTGAGTTTTCTTCTAGGAGATAACTTTTAATTTTTAATTTAAAACAACTTTCTAGCACTTTTCAACTAAAAAGTACCCAAAAGAAGTTGAAAAAGCACTATCAAAATTATTTTGAGCATTTTCTTGCTTTCTGGAATTTATTGACAAGTTTAAAAATGTCAACTTGGAGAAAACTAAGGAGGAAAAGTGGATTGCATATGGGCCCATGTCCTTTAGTTCCTTTCCTAGGGCTGTGCATGTAAGGTGCTGTGCCATTTGTATGTCTGGGAAAGATCTGAGATTGGAGGCCAGCTCTGCATTAATTCGATGGATTGGTTGGAGAAGGATGTCTTTTCTTGGGAGCAGGGAAGGGAGGATAATCTTTGTGCTGGGGAATTTCAGCTGTGTCCTTTTAATAATTTGTGACAATTTGTCTGTGATGTTGTCTTGGTCTGTGGTAGTTTCTTGTCTGATGTCATTGGTGCCGGTGTGTAGGATAAGATGTTTTGGGTCAGTAAAATAAAAAGGAGTTCAGATTCGAACACTACCATAGTCATAGTCTATTGTCCTACCATATTATTATTATTTATTTATTATTATTATTATTATTATGTATTTATATAGCACTGACATCTTCTGCAGCACTTTACAGAGTACATAGTCATGTCACTGACTGTCCTCAGAAGACCTCACAATCTAATCTATACCATACTTATACTCTAATGTCCTACCATATGATTATATTGTACATGGCTGAGAAAGACCTTTTGGGAATCCCCTTCTTGAAAATCCTGGGTTTGCCCCTGCACTAGATATATTTTAATATATAAATACAGCAGCTATGCAAGAAAATGTAATGGCAGCTTTCAGAGAAGATAAACTGTACATTGGGAACTTGTAATTTGTAAACAGACAATATTACTTGTGGTAGATAGCAAGGAAATGAGCAGCGCTACTTAAAAACAGACTAGTGCCTACCTGCAAAAGAGTGCAAGCCCCACTCGTGGGGTCGAATACACACCGAGCATACACATGACCTGTCTACCACTAGAGGAGGATGTTGGTTTCCATTAACAGCTTGCATGCAACCTATTAAGTACTCATCCCTCCCACTGCGAAGAAGTCAATCCTCCATGGGAGGGGCCTAACACTAACTAAATCCTAACCTATGTATATGCATAGCCTGGGTGCGGCTAATCAAATAAAATCGAAAATCGAAAATTGTGCCAAAGGTGGATCAGCGCAAGCATCCTGGGGGGGCTCAGCGCATCTCTGATGGAGGCCATTCGGAGGCGGCCTGGTGTTGCGCTGATCCACCTTTTGCACAATTACTTGTGGTAGAACAGCGAGGAGAACGCCAGCGCATACCACTAAGGCTGCATCTGAAATGACCACCAGCTCAGTGTGTAGCGCCTATATAGACTTTCTACACACTTCATATTCAATTCAGATGCAAATCTGCTACTACTTATCATGCAAACAGGAAACTCAGGAGGAGGGGCTGGGAGCAGCTAACCTGACAGTTACATAGTTACAAAGTTAAGGAAAGGTGGGGGGAAAGGCTGCGCATCCCTAAACACATGCTGCAATTGAATGGTTAATCGCACAGGCATACACCGCCTCTGCCAGACTGAAAAATGCATGCCCTGCATCCAAGACAAGTGCTAACATTTATGCAGGGCATGGATGCAGGGCATGCATTTTTTTTTCTTGTTCAAAAACACATTTTTCAAGTTTGGCATTAAGATTATGAGTCCTTCAGCATGTTAGCACTATTTTAACATGCTTTCAATGCTCCAATGATGTAGAGAAAATCAGGATAGAATTCAAGTAAATGGTCATGGAGCTGTTAATATAGTCTCTAAATAATATAGTGGTGGCTGGATAGTGTACTGGTTAAGAGCTCTGCCTTTGACATGGGAGACCAGGGTTCAAATCCTGGCTAGGTCAAGTATCTATTCAGTAAGGAGTTCAAGGCAAGACTCCCTAACACTGCAGGGTGGCCTCTTGAGCGCGTCACACCAGTGGCTGCAGCTCTTGAGCGCTTTGAGTCCGACAGGAGAAAAGCGCTATACAAATGTTCCGATTATCTAAAGATGTTAATAAATGTAACAAAATGCTGGAAAGTGACAGGAGCATTGCAGAGGCTTAAAGGGATTACCAAGTATTCAAAATGGTCATAACATGAACGGAAAGCTGTCTTCCATTCATCCTCCTCCTTGATCATGATGAGGAACAAGCATTGAAGTGATAATGGTTTCAACTTGCATTGTTCCTCCTGGCCTCTGTACAGTGATGCTCATCTGAGCTAGGATATCCGAGGTACTCAGATATCCTAGCTCTTTTTTCACTATTCGAGCTCGAAACCGAGCTCGAATAGTATTAGCTATCCGGGCTGTGCTATCCGACCGCACTTGGATAGCAAGCAGCTATCCGGAGATATCCTATAACTATCCGAGCTCGGATAGCGTCACAAGCTCGGATAGCGTCACGGCAGACGTCACCTCGAGTCCTCACAAGTGAATCAGAGGGCTCCCAGCCCTCTGACAGCCCTCTGACTGCAGTCAATCACAGAGGGGGAGCCTGACCAAGCCCCCCTCTATAAATAGTGGACTCCATCTTGCCTCACTCGTCCTGCTTGTGACTTACTGACTGATAGTACAGAGAGACTGCTCCAGTGCTTTTTGTCTGTGTGCAAGTGCATTTCTATTGTTCTAAACCTAGCGTTTTTACACTCCAACACTTGATATTCAACTGTATTGCTTTGTATTGTAGATAGTATTTTAGGCAGTTTAGGTTGTGTGATTAGGGACTAGGGAGGGAGACTGTCACTGGTGCTGCTGCAGGCCTGCAGCCAGCAGCTAGGCCCTGTGCCTAAGCAAGGCAGCCTGCCCTGCTCTGTGCTCTAGTCTCTACCTTACCTGTGCTCTCACCTGTCCTACTCTACTCCTATACTACTACTTCTGTGTTAGATAGATTATTGTACTATAGTATTTTGTAGTTAGCAATGCCCAGCTTTACTGCTATACCTGTCCCGCTGTATCTGCTCTCTGTAATCTAGTCTCACCTGTTGTATTATTTAGCTAGATTCTTCTACTGTTTAGTTAGTAGTACTGTAGTATACTGTACTCTAGTCTGTGTATAGGGACCGTCCGTCACCGCGTTACCTAGGGTCTTTGTGTGCGCAGTGCACGTCTGCACTGTCCGCACCCTCTCGTTAGTGCTACAACCGTCCTATTGTTTATATTACTTCTATTGTGTATTAGCTGACTATACTGTACTGTAGTCTGTGTATAGGGACACCGTCAGTCAGCGTCAGCTAGGGTCTTTGTGTGCGCACTGCGCACTTTCACTTTGGCGCTACAGCGATCTCTGCTGTAGAGTACAACACCTGTCCGTCACCTCACACACCCACCACCACCAGTCCCACCCCATTAAAGTACCCCACTTGTCCCACCCGCCTTTACATACATACGTTTTTTGTTTTTCATTTGTATAATATTAAAAATATACGATGTCTGGCACTGGCAGCCGCGGATTGGGCAGGGGCAGCAAGGGCAGCAAGGGCATCGCCAAGAGAGGAGGTCGTGGGCATGGCAGCCGCACCACCACCACCATGCGCAGTTCTGCGTCTGCACCAGTGGCTATTCCGCCATTAGCCACTGGCCGTGGACGCCTTGGCCGCCCAACAGCTGGGAGTCACGCTGCAGAGACACAGCAGCAGCAGCAGCAGCAGCAGCGTATGGCGCAGATGTTCCTCCCACCGCCAGGTCGTAGCCGTCCTATTGAGGAGAAGGACGCAGACGCTGTGGTGGAACTGATGGTGGATGAGAAGGCCACCATTAGCTCTGGAACCGAGTCCTCCACCACCGCCACCACTCCTGTTTGCAAGAGCAGCAGCAGCCGCCCAGAACTGCCTGGGGGGGGGGGAGGAGGAGGAGTGCAGTTCTCCAGCCCCAGCGGGCAACACCAGCACCCTGTCACTCAGCAGCACCTTCATGTTATCCCCAAGCACAGCGGGGCTATGGAGTGCTGTTGCAGCAGAATTGGAGGAGGAAGGAATGCTGATGGACACTTTGGGGGATGATGCTTTAAGCAAACACTTGCCGAATAGTGGGGTGTACCAGGGAAAGTTAATCAAACACTAAAGTCCAGAAGGACATGGCCCTATCAGTACATATAAAAACATAATCATTTTTATTTTGTAATGTCTCATATAAAAGAGGAAAAACCTCCACAGGTCTGGAAAGTTTTCTTGTGTATTACTCAAATGAGAAAGTTGTTGGTGATGTGGGGGTCTTTGCTGATCCCCCTCTGTTCCAGCGAATTAAGCTGGAGTGAGGTGTAGCTATCCCACACTGACAACATACACAATAGTGATCTGTCGGTGATGCGGTCGATTGCTACCCACAGGATCGATTGTAGGATCAAAATTGGTGCATCGCCTAAAGTGAATTATCACCTTACAGAATCACAAGGAGGACGGGTGGGTTTAAACAAACAGTGCAGGTGCTGTACAACTTTTACATGCTCATGTTTCACCTAGACGGCTTCCTCAGAAAGTGTGCTATACATATCTACAGTAGTCCTATGACAACCTATTTCACATATTTACAAATATACAATAAAAACCCCCCATCATCATAGCCCCAGTCAGAGCTGAAGTGCCCCCTTTGGCACGACCATATATGTAGAGGATGGAGGAGGGGCAAAATTGATCCTGTGGGTAGCAATCGACCGCATCACCTACAGATCACTATTGTGTATGTTGTCAGTGTGGGATAGCTACACCTCACTCCAGCTTAATTCGCTGGAACAGAGGGGGATCAGCAAAGACCCCCACATCACCAACAACTTTCTCATTTGTGTAATACACAAGAAAACTTTCCAGACCTGTGGAGGTTTTATATGTACTGATAGGGCCATGTCCTTCTGGGGATGATGCTTTGGACAGTCAGACAGTGGTGACTGTCCATCTGCCCATGCATGCAGAAGGGGAGTTTGGGGGATCCCAGCAGGACATGTTTGCGGAGGGGGAGGATGATGATGACAGGGTGAAGGACAAAGACTGGGTGCCAGGTCCTGGGAGTAGGGATGTCATCAACTCTGAGGAGGAGGAGGATGCGTCTGTGGGCCTTGCTAGAAGGATCAGCATTGCAGGCATGGGCAGGATCACAAGTGGGCGTGGTATGCAGGCCACACAGCGTGCTGATCAGGAGACGAGTTCTGCCAGTGCTACCACCAGCCGCACCAAGGCCCCCCCCCCCCAACCACCACAGGGAGACCAGCGGCAGCAGCACCTTCCAGCCGAAGGGGCAACTTCACCTCCCCAATATGGAATTTTTTCACCCATTCATTTTTTCGCCATATTTGGAGTGCAAGTATGCCACCTGCAACCAGTGCCGCAAGCAGCTCAGCAGAGGGAAGGAGCCCTCTGCGTTTGGCACCACCTCTCTGGTCAACCATCTTGCAGGGAAACACTTTCACGAGCATGAGGAGTTCGTGAAGTTGAAGGAAGCTGGCAGTGGCAGTGGCAGACCCGCCACCACTGCGAAGTCGTCGGCAGCAGCCACCCGCCCTCCTCCACCTCCTCCAGCAGCACCAGCAGGAGTGCGTCAGCAACGCACTGCTCCTCCTCCCTCTGCAACTCCTGCCGCCGACACTGAGGCCTGTTCTGGCAGCCAGTCCTCAATGGCCTCCTCTGCTCCCTCCAGTGATTCCCGTGCCAGCAAAAGGCGTCGCCAGACCCTGCTCAGCGACACCTTCCAGGGGGTGGTCAGGGTTTTGCCTCCCAGCAGCCGTCGCGTGCGTCAGCTGAACGGCTTGCTGGCACGGGCCATGTGCTCCCAACTCCTGCCTTATTCCCTTGTGCAGGAAGGGAGTGACATGCGTGCGCTCCTGATGTGTGCAGCCCCCGATTGGCCAATCCCCAGCCGACATTATTTTTCATGCACGGCCATCCCTGCACTTCACCGCTCTGTGATGGCCAATGTCGGGAGAGGGATGGATCACATGGTGGATCAACGGGTCCACGTCACCATGGACTCGTGGAGCAGCCGGTTTGGGACAGGCCGCTAACTGTCCTTCACCGCACATTGGGTCAGCTTGGTGGAAGGGGGTGAGGAGGGTGGAGCAGCATCGGACACTGTCAGAGCAGCAGCAGCAACAACGCAGTGGGTGGTGCCACCATGCAGGGTCAGTGGAATTGCAGCAGGTTCCTCTGATCCACTTCCATCCTCCGCCACACCAGCCCAAACCCCCCGCCTCAGCAGCAGCGTGAAGCCCCGCCACTGCCAAGCGCTGCTGGAATTGGTCAGCCTGGGGAAGACCAAACTGACAGCGAACCATGTCCTGGTCAACCTCGAGAGCAGGAGAGGAGATGGCTGACCCCCAGAGGCCTCAGAGTCGGAGAGGTGGTGTCTGACAGTAGGGCAAACCTTGTTGCTGCCATCAACAAGGGAGACCTGACCCACATCCCATGCCTGGCGCACGTCATGAACCTGGTAGTCCAAAAGTTCCTGCGGACCTACCAGGGGATGGACCGACTCCTTGAGGCAGCAAGGAAGGTTGTGCGTCACTTCCGGCACTCGCCTGCAGCCGTAGCGAGCCTGGAAGAGGTGCAGAAGGAGCTGCACCTGCCACAGCACCAGCTCATGCTCGATGTTCCAACTCGCTGGAACTCCACCCTGACGATGTTGGAACATCTGGTTGAACAGAGGCAGGCTGTCAGCCAGTACGTTGCACGAGCAACAATAGCCTCCATCACTGCAACTGGGCGTGCCGCCACCAACCTCCCGTCCATCATCTCCACGGAGGACTGGGGGCACATGCAGCAGCTGTGCTCAGTGCTGGCACCCTTCCTGCAGGCCACCAACATGGTAAGCAGGGACCATGCAATGGTGTGCGAGTGGGTGCCCATGGTGTGTGTGCTGGACAGGGCCCTGTATGCACTGCTGGAAGAGGGAGCGGCAGCCTTGGACCAGCAGGAGCTGCAGGCAGCTTCACAGGCCACCTCTGAGGAGGAGGGCTCGGAGTTGGTGGAGATCCCTGACCTTGCTGCTGATGAGGGGGAGCAGCAGAGCGCAGCTGGACTGGTGCGGGGGTAGAGAGAGGATGAGGTGGAGGAGGCAGAGGAAGAGGACAGCACTGTCGGCTCTGGGGCTGCCAATGATGTGTCAGCAGACGTGGTCAGACTCTTCTCAATGGCAGCGCACATGCTGAGGTGCCTGCGCAAGGACCCAAGGGTGATCCAGATGAAGAAAAGGGAGGACATCTGGATCTGCATGATGCTGGACCCACGTCTGAAGGGGAAGCTCAGCCAGTTCCTGCCTGCAGGAGGAGATCGTGCGCAACAAATGAGGGATTTGCAGCTGTCCCTTGTTGAGCGCTTGGAGGAAGCCTTCCCTCAGACATCCACCCCCACTGTCCAGCCAGCACAGAGGCAGCAGCAGGTGCCTGCATCCACCAGCAGCAAGGCCCGCGCACCACAGACCTGCTGTCTCTGACCCAAGAGCTCTACATGAGTGTAGAGCTGCCAAGGACTAGAGAGGAGGTGCCTGCAGCAGCATCCTTCTCCAGTCACAGACAGCGCTTGACCCGCATGGTGGCTGACTACATGGGGTCCGTCAGCGGGCTTGACAGCGTGGCCCCTGTTGATCCCATGGAGTATTGGGTCAAGCACCTGCCGATCTGGAGCGAGCTTGCACAGTACACCCTGGAAGTGCTCTCCTGCCCCCCTTCCAGCGTACTGTCAGAGCGTTGCTTCAGTGCAGCCGGTGGAGTCGTCACTGAGAAGCGATCTCGTCTGTCTCACAAGTCTGTGGACAGACTGACATTTCTCAAAATTAACACATGAAGTGACGACTGGCACATGAACATACACCTGCTGCTGCTGATGTTGTATTTCATCCTGCTGTCTGTGTCTCCACTGCCAGGGAACACATTACGAGGTGCTGCTGCCCATGCACCACCAGCTATTACACTCAAAAATAGCTGCATTCAATTTGAAAAAAATAAATAAAAAAAATTGTAATTAATTTAGAGGTGTCCGGGTTGAAAACTGTGCTGTCCCAATTGTGTATTGGACACAATGTGGGCTTCACGACCGCTGTCTGAAACCTCATGCTGTTCATTTACGGCCCTGGAACCACCGCTAGGACCCAGGGCCTACTATGTCTCACTGCCTGCCCTCCTGCCTGCTGCCAAATGCCAGTCTGCCACACACTTATCCTTCTCACGCTGCCTGCTGTTATATTTCTTCCTGCTGTCTGTGTCTCCTCTCCACTGCCAGGGAACACATTACAAAGTGCTGCTGCCCATGCACCACCAGCTATTATGCTCAACAATAGCTGCATTATTTTGGAAAATTTTTTTTTAATTATTTTAGAGGTGTCCGGGTTGAAAACTGTGCTGTCCCAATTGTGTATTGGACACAATGTGGGCTTCACGACCGCTGTCTGGAACCTCATGCTGTTCATTTACGGCCCTGGAACCACCGCTAGGACCCAGGGCCTACTATGTCTCGCTGCCTGCCCTCCTGCCTGCTGCCAAATGCCAGTCTGCCACACACTTATCCTCCTCACGCTGCCTGCTGTTATATTTCTTCCTGCTGTCTGTGTCTCCTCTCCACTGCCAGGGAACACATTACAAGGTGCTAATGCCCATGCACCACCAGCTATTACACTCAAAAATAGCTGCATTCAATTTGAAAAAAAAAATATTGTAATTAGTTTAGAGGTGTCCGGGTTGAAAACTGTGCTGTCCCAATTGTGTATTGGACACAATGTGGGCTTCACGACCGCTGTCTGGAACCTCATGCTGTTCATTTATGGCCCTGGAACCACCGCTAGGAACCAGGGCCTATTATGTCAGTCACATCACACTGCCTGACACACACTACTCCTCCTCCTGTAGCTGCATTGAGCTTCTGCTGTCTGTGTGCTGCTAGTACCACTGCCAGGGAGAACAGAAGAAGAACTACTTTCTGCTGCCACCCACTCTCCTACCAGCTATTGCCACACTACAATAGCTGCAACTACTTCCTCCTCCTGCTGATGTCTGTGTGTTACCACTGCCAGGGTACACAGAAAAAGGCGCTGTGGCTTGCAATGTGCCACTAGTACCTATTATGCCATCAACACAAATATAACTATGGTGTTATTAAAATAAAATATTTCCACAAATGAAGTAAAAAAAAAAATATTACAAAAGAAAGGAAAACCAAGACACATAATATAATGATGAAGAAGAAGAAGAAGAAGAAGAAGAAGAACAAGAAGAAGAACAAGAACAAGATATAGAAGAAGAAGAAGAAGAAGAAGAAGAAGAAGAAGAAAAAGAAGAAGAAGAAGGAGATATAGAAGAAGAAGAAGAAGATATAGAAGAAGAAGAAGAAGAAGATATAGAAGAAGAAGAAGATATAGAAGAAGAAGATATAGAAGAAGAAAAAGATAATTGAAGAAGATACAAGAAGTAGAAGACGAAGAAGATTCGAGTAGAAAAAGATATAGAAGAAGAAGAAAAAGAAGAAGATATAGAAGAAGAAGAAAAAGAAGAAGATATAGAAGAAGAAGAAGAGGATATAGAAGAAGAAGAAAAAGAAGAAGATATAGAAGAAGAAGATATAGAAGAAGAAGATGAAGACGACATAAATGAAGACTTCCAACTTACAACCATTTTGGACACACCTTCTCATGCAAACACTTTTCATGAAGTTAATTAACTATTTTTGATACCTTTTTTATTACTACTGTATCACCACATAATCACTTGATGTTTTTCTTCATAAAAAAGGTGGTTTCATGCATCATTGACCTCCAATACAAGTTTTAAAAGCTATTTAAGGCCATCTCGAATATTTTACTCGAATACAGAATCGGATAGTGACGTCGGATATCCGAGGTCGAATCGGATATTCGATTAACTCGAATATCAAACTTCGAGTGAATTCAGATCGTTTACTATCCGAATTCGACCAAACTCGAATAGGATAATGAGGTATCCGATCAACACTACCTCTGTAATGACAAAAACAGTGAAATGAGAGCCATGGAGCATTGCTGCATCAATGAACAGAGGTCTTGGCAGGTATCAGGCTTACCCAGCGTTTAATTGGTAAATCTTGGCATAAATTACCCGATGCCCAACAGTACATGCAGAGGCTGGCTAATCTTCAATGTTGGCACTCCTCGGAAGAGAGAGGGCCCCTGGCAAGTCCTATCTGCATGGGTTCAGGTTCATCCAACTAAGAATGAGCAGATACTATGGCAGGGGCTAAAGAAGGCGATGACAAAACTGAGGAAGAAGAAGGCATCCAAGTGGAATGGCTTACCCCAGATTGTTCCAGCCTTCTTTCTTGAAGCCGTCAATAAATATGTATTAACAAATGGATGAGGTCCTTTAATGTCTCAGGGAGGCTGACTTGGGCTAACTCATCATTGAGTTGTTTGCAAAGTCTTAGTCTAAACTGGAAACTTAGTGCTGCATTATTCCACTTGTTGTCTCCACTCCTCCGGTGGAAATGGGACACATAAACTCCTACTGGTCACCTGCCTTGGTGAAAATTCTGGAGAACTGACACTGCTGAAGTGGTGAGAGGTAGATAATCATAGATTTCAGTGACTGCTTTAAAAAGTGCATCATCATTTGTTACCACTGGATGTCCTAGTTCTCTGAATAGGAGAGATGATGGTACCCACTTTTGATAATTCACTGCACTGGCATATGTGCAAGGCTTAAATGAAAAAAGAAGGAGACAGGCACCCTTAAAAATTCTATATTTGCTTCAAACTTAGGCTCAGGTGTGGGTATTGTAACTGTCATGCTATTTGCTGGTGCTGACGTTGGAGCTGGTACAGTAGCTGGAGCTGCAGATAATGACTGGATCTGCCCATGAAGCTAAATATGTATGGCCTGGAATTCTTTGTAATGCAGAGATTTATTTACATAGAGTGTCCATTTCAGAGAAAGAAATGCAGACATCAAACTAACAAACGTTGATTCCGGTAATACCTTTAATGGCTAACTGTACATGGTTTGTTGCAAGCTTTTGAAACGTAAAGTGTCTTCTTCAAGCATTATACAGAACTGTATCGCAATCTGTACAAGCATATCCATTTTGGCTGATAGTTACTGTTATTCACTTGGGTATGTCTCGTCTTTCCACTACGGTGAGAGCTTACCACAGTGCAGAGTCTAAGTGTTTTCACCAGAGCACACCGCAACAGATGATGGACTTTGCTGCCTTCTTCCCTTATATTTTGCTGCCTAGTGTCCACCAAGTTGCACTCCAGATACAGACAGAATACAACCTTATGCAAAGTAACAATCCAGGAATCAGGACAGTAGTGAAGAGACAACTCTCTGTGGTTATTGATAAGGAATGAGAGAGACCAGGAGCCCAATGTTGTAGTGTTGTGAGCTATCAGATGGTTGAATGTAGATTTTTTTTATACTTCCAAAGGGGGTTGCAACAACTCACAACCACTGGCAGCCAAATTGCGACGTGCTGTAATTGCAGTACCCCTATCTTTTTACTGGCGCACAATTGCTCCCAAAAAGTTGCAGTACCTATGATTGTGATTTCCCTAATTGCAATCGCTCCTGTGGGCTCTGCTCCATTGAACTTTATTAGCCTAGTGCTTTTGGAATCACAACAATCACAAGCGATTCCAAAGCGTGGCTAAATGCACTTGTAACGAAAAATCTGCAACGCCGGATGGATTGCGGAAATATGGTCGCATCCAGTCCGGCAAGCGGACTTTCCAACGCGGCATGCGGAAATTTGTCCGCATCCGCTGCGCAAACCCGTCCGAGCGCTCTGCTCCAAACTCACCAGCATGCTGCTCACCAGGGCTCTGCCATCTTGCCTCTAGGGGGTGCGCGTGCGCGCCAGACACGCCTTTATACTCTTAGAAAGCGTGTCAGCTGACCTGGAGGTCAGCTGACATTTTAACCTGCTCTGATTGGTTGCTGCCTGGGGTGGAGACTTCTCTCCCAGGCAGTATATAAGGAAGTGCTTTTCAGTCACACTTCGTCTGTGTTTGCGATAACCTGTGTCAGCACTCAGACCTAGTCAGCCTTGTCTCTGGTATTGTGTTATATATTGGTTTATCGACAATATATACACATATTATACTGTTTGATTTATCATGTATGATTCTGTGCCTGTCTTGACTACTCTTCTGCTTCCTGATTCTGTACTTTGCCAGCCCTTACCGTTATCGACTTTTGGCTTGGTTTCTGACTATTCTCTTGTCTCACGTTTCTGTACTGCTGCCGCCTGATCTGTTGCCGAACCTCATTTTGTCTGACCTTTCTCCCTTCAGTGGAACATCTCCCACTGTAGGGTTCTATCAGAGGCCTGCCTCTTTGAGACGACCGCCACTAGCAAACCCTTGCTGCTAGAGGCCGAGACTCCTCCACTCCGTCCTTTGGAGGATCTCACACACGGGGTTCCCATTCAGAGGTAACCACACCTCTGAGGAATTATGGTGTGGTGGATATTTCCACAGACTTGAATTTACGCTGTATATTATTATTGTTGTCTGCTGTTCCAGCTTGATGGAGGTTGTATCTCTGTGCCCTATAGAGATACTCTATTGTACCAAGCACCCTCTTGCATACAATTGTATCGTGTCACGCTATACTTGCATTATTGGTGATTCTGCAGATCACCATATAATCAGGTATAGTATCTGTATTATTGATGATACTGCAGATCACCAATAATCAGAATATCTGTGCTTGCTGACACCAATCGTTACATAAACACATAGTTACATAGTTATTTTGGTTGAAAAAAGACATACGTCCATCGAGTTCAACCAGTATAAAGTACAACACCAGCCTGCTCCCTCACATATCCCTGTTGATCCAGAGGAAGGCGAAAAAACCCTTACAAGGCATGGTCCAATTAGCCCCTAAAGGGAAAAATTCCTTCCCGACTCCAGATGGCAATCAGATAAAATCCCTGGATCAACATCATTAGGCATTACCTAGTAATTGTAGCCATGGATGTCTTTCAACGCAAGGAAAGCATCTAAGCCCCCTTTAAATGCAGGTATAGAGTTTGCCATAACGACTTCCTGTGGCAATGCATTCCACATCTTAATCACTCTTACTGTAAAGAACCCTTTCCTAAATAAATGGCTAAAACATTTTTCCTCCATGCGCAGATCATGTCCTCTAGTCCTTTGAGAAGGCCTAGGGACAAAAAGCTCATCCGCCAAGGTATTATATTGCCCTCTGATGTATTTATACATGTTAATTAGATCCCCTCTAAGGCGTCTTTTCTCTAGACTAAATAAACCCAGTTTATCTAACCTTTCTCGATAAGTGAGACCTTCCATCCCACGCATCAATTTTGTTGCTCGTCTCTGCACCTGCTCTAAAACTGCAATATCTTTTTTGTAATGTGGTGCCCAGAACTGAATTCCATATTCCAGATGTGGCCTTACTAGAGAGTTAAACAGGGGCAATATTATGCTAGCATCTCGAGTTTTTATTTCCCTTTTAATGCATCCCAAAATTTTGTTAGCTTTAGCTGCAGCTGCTTGGCATTGAGTACGATTATTTAACTTGTTGTCAATGAGTACTCCTAAGTCCTTCTCCAAGTTTGATGTCCCCAACTGTATCCCATTTATTTTGTATGGTGCTAGACCATTAGTACGTCCAAATGCATGACCTTACATTTGTCAACATTGAATTTCATCTGCCATGTATGTGCCCATATAGCCATCCTATCCAGATCCTGTTGCAATATGACACTATCTTCCTGAGAGTTAATGATTCTGCACAATTTTGTATCATCTGCAAAAATAGCAACATTGCTCACTACTGCATCTACTAGGTCATTAATAAATAAATTGAAGAGCACTGGACCCAGAACAGACCCCTGTGGGACCCCACTGCTAACAGTCTCCCATTTTGAGTATGATCCATTGACCACAACTCTTTGTTTTCTGTCCATTAGCCAGTTCCCTATCCATGAACACAGACTCTTCCCCAGTCCTTGCATCCTCAACTTTTGCACCAGACTTTTGTGGGGAACAGTGTCGAAGGCCTTTGCAAAGTCCAAGTATATCACATCTACAGCATTCCCAATATCCATATTAGCATTCACTACCTCATAAAAGCTGAGCATGTTAGTCAAACAGGACCTGTCTTTAGTAAACCCATGTTGATGCTGAGAAATAAGATTATTTTCTACTATGAAGTCATGTATAGTATCTCTTAGTAACCCCTCAAATAGTTTGCATACAACTGATGTTAAACTTACAGGTCTATAATTTCCTGGATCAGATTTTTTGCCCTTCTTAAATAATGGGAAAATGTGGGCTGTACGCCAATCCACTGGGACTCTACCAGTTGCAAGAGAGTCACAAAAGATAAGATAAAGGGGTTTATCTATAACTGAACTTAATTCCCTTAGGACCCGAGGATGCATGCCATCCGGGCCAGGTGCCTTGTCTATTTTTAATTTATTTAGTCTTGCCTTCACTTCTTCCTGCGTTAAGTATTTAATATTACAGTTAGAAGATTGAGACTCTTCCGCCTCTGTAGTTTGCAACAGTGCTGTTTCTTTTGTGAAGACAGAAGCAAAGAAAGCATTTAATAACTCTGCCTTACCTTGGTCATCCACCATTGAGTTCCCATCCTCATCCTTTAGGAGTCCTATACAGTCAACCTTTCTTTTTTTAGAAGACCAGAAAGAAGTAAGATGAAGGAGGTGGTAAATCAGCTTCAGACCGTAAGGGCAGAAGTAGAACAGCTGAAGATTACTGTGACTGCACAGCAGGCTCAGATTACTTAGCTGACTGAGCCTGTCCAGAGGCTGCAACCACCACTTAACGTTCTACCTCCCCATGGCTCCTAGTGAGCCTAAAATGAATATTCCTGAGAGATTTTCAGGCGCTAGGGCAGATTTCCAGAACTTCCGCCACAGAGTGTTATCTTACTTTCAGATGAGACCTATTTCCTCGGGAACCGAGGCTCAGAAGGTTACTCTCATTAAAACTCTCTTGCATGCAGACTCCCAGACTTGGGCTTATGGCTTACCTGATGAGCATCCTGCACTTTCTTCTGTCCAGGAGTTTTTTAAGGCCATGGCGGTCATTTACAATGATCCGGATAGTGCCGCCACGGCTGAACGTAAACTCAAAAGCCTTAGACAGGGACGCAGTACAGCAGAGGAGTATGCGTCAGAGTTCAGGAAGTGGGCAGTCTCCTCTAGATGGGAGCGGTATGCACTCCTGGATAGATACCTA
This sequence comes from Hyperolius riggenbachi, assembly GCF_040937935.1. NCBI lineage: Eukaryota > Metazoa > Chordata > Amphibia > Anura > Hyperoliidae > Hyperolius > Hyperolius riggenbachi. The sequence continues at coordinate 378,322,215 of NC_090647.1, read as the reverse complement.
GATGGGTTGTCAGAGGCAGTCACTGACGTGATGGTTAGTCACCCAGAAGCCAAAGACCTAGATGAGGCTATATCACTATCTATTAAAATAGATAGACGTTTGAGGTACAATAAAAAGGGCAGATACCCTATGTACTCCAGGGCTTCAGGTGCTTGTAGCTCGGCAGCAGTGGAGACTGAGGAGCCTATGCAGCTAGGCCACGGGCGCCTTACGGAGGCTGAGAGGTCAAGAAGACGCAAAGAGGGTCTCTGCATGTACTGCGGAGAGAAGGGCCACATTGCACAAAACTGTGGTAGGAAGTCGGGAAACTCCTTAGCTTAGGTGTGGTTGGGGGTACCACCCTAAGCGGAGTAGTTTCACCCCCTAAACAAGAAAAAATATTATTGCCCTGCTCCTTAAACTGGGAAGGGCAGAACTTTCCTACCACAGCATTTGTGGATTCTGGGTCGACTGCTAATTTTTTAAATTTAAGTTTTGCTTTAAGATTAAATATCCCTGTACTTCCGGTAGAAAAACATTTGTATGTTACAGCAATCGACGACACTCCTTTGCAGGGAAAGTCCCCACTGTGCCAGACTCCTCCTCTCTCTCTGCAAGTAGGAGCCCTGCATAAGGAGACCATTCAGTTTTTTGTTTTAAAAATGTCTACCTCTACGGTGATATTAGGGTTACCTTGGTTACGATTACATTCTCCTCAGTTTGATTGGAGGAATGAGCAGTTGACTACTTGGTCACCTTATTGCTCACAGCAGTGTTTACAGAGAATAGTCTTGTGTTCTACTAAGGTTCAAGTGGAAGGAGTACCTCCACAATATCAGGAATATTCCGATGTCTTTTGTCCCAAGGCAGCAGATCAATTACCCCCCCATAGACCTTTTGACTGTCCTATTGATTTGAAGCCAGGAACCATGCCTCCCAGGGGTCACCTATACAACCTCTCATCCCCAGAAAAATTGGCCATGGATGAGTACATCCAGGAAAATTTACAGAAAGGATTCATCCGCCCTTCGAGATCTCCTGCAGGGGCGGGATTCTTTTTCGTTCCGAAAAAGGATGGAGGTTTGCGCCCCTGTATCGACTACAGGGGTCTAAATAAGATCACGATTATTAAAAATCGGTATCCACTACCGTTAATCAATGATTTATTTACACAGGTTTCCGAGGCTTCTGTCTTGACGAAGTTAGATTTAAGAGGGGCCTACAATTTGATCCGTATCAGGGAAGAAGATGAATGGAAGACGGCATTCAACACTCCCAAGGGGCAATACTAATATTTGATGATACCCTTTGGCTTGTGTAACGCTCCTGCAGTCTTCCAGGAGTTTGTTAACGAAATCTTCAGGGAGGTACTGGGTCACTTTGTAATCATATACTTGGATGACATCCTAATATTTTCTAAAAACTCACTGAACATCGTCAACATGTTAAGTATGTGCTGAAAAAACTTAGGGAGAATCAATTATTCGCTAAGTTAGAAAAATGTGTTTTTGAAGTAAAGGAGATTGCCTTTCTGGGATACGTTATCTCCACTACAGGGTTGTCCATGGATCCCAAGAAGGTCTCTGCTGTAAGGGAATGGCCACAACCATCTGGGCTTAAAGCACTTCAGAGATTCTTGGGATTCGCAAACTACTACAGAAAGTTTATCAAGGGGTTCTCTTCTGTGGTATCTCCACTTACTAACTTGACTAAAAAAAGGGACTGATGCCGCTCACTGGTCAAAAGAAGCATGTGCAGCATTTTCCTCTCTAAAAGAAGCTTTTTGTTCTGCTCCCATATTACGTCATGTAGATGTTGCTTATCCATTCATAGTGGAGGTGGATGCCTCGGAGGTTGTAGAAGGAGCAGTGTTGTCCCAACATTCAGGACTTCAGGACACACTTCATCCCTGTGCTTTCTTTTCTCATCAACCAAAAGTGTTTATTGAAGGATTGGTACAGAATAGGGTACAAGTATACAAAAAAGAAGTAGGATATAATCATTATATGCAGACAACCAAAGAGAAATATACAGAGTATACAAGACTACATGCTGAACTCGGAATTTTTACAGAGTATAGAGTCATACAACTAAACCAGACTATAATCCCGGGGCACAGGAACTCAGTATCAAATGTAGGGCTTGAAACAGAAGTTTCACCGATTTAATGAGATATCCATTTATCCCAGACCTGGTTAAATTTATTTGGGCATTTTCTATGGGCATAAATAAGTTTCTTAAAAGGTAGGTTTTTCCGCACTCTAGGGGAGGGGAGATTGGGGACAACCATCTAAAGGTAATGCATTGTTTTGCAGCAAATAGGGATTCCATGAGCAGGACTTTATCAAATTTGGGGGTGTCTTCATGTAGGAGATTGAGGATACAGGTTTTGATGTCTGGGTCTGCTGGAGATCCCATCACATCGTGTAGAAAATCAGTGACTTGTTTCCAGAAGTCTGCTATAGGAGGGCATTGCCAAATAATATGGAGAAATGACGGGTTGTGGGCATAACATTTGGGACATGAGGCTGTTGCTGAAGGGGAAAACTTCCTCAGCTGGGAGGGAATTAGGTAGCCTTGGTGCAAAGTGTAAATTTGCGTGAGTCTTTCACTCACACATGGGGAGACTAGTTTGGGGGTAAGAAGACAGTCTTCCCATTCCTCCTCGTCTAGCTGAACCCCCAGTTGCGTCCATTTGGATAGGGAGTTCTGTATTGTTTGTGTGGATTGGTGTTCCAGTAGTAGTGAGTATACTATCCCTATGTGGTGCTTCATAGGACCGTTCGCAAGGGTCTCCATGATCTGGGACATGCTTGTGTTAGGTAGGCCTTGGGGGAATTGCGCTTTAAGGGCGTGTTTAAGTTGTAAATACATAAATTCGAAAATTGGTGGGAGGTCAAATTTACTTTGGAGAGTATGAAATGGTATAAATTGGGCATTATGGATAATTTGGCCAAGATAAATAATGCCTCTGGCAATCCAAAGGTTTATATTGTCAATGTAATTCAGTTCAGGTAATTGAGGGTTGTGCCATAGAGGGGTGTTATATTCTGTATTGGAGGAGGGTATTATTACATTCGCCGCCCGCCATACCCTAGAGGCCTGTATAAGAACAGTGTTATTGGGAAAGTTTATAGTCAGGTTGTTTTTTAGTAAGGCGAAGGGCAAATTATTGGAAATAGCAGAGGAAGAGAAGCCTAAGAGGTCAGGTGTTTGGAGAGAGTTGGACACAAACCAGTGAGCGAGTTGTTCTAGCTGAGAGGCAATATAATATAAATAGGGATCCGGGAGGGCTAGGCCTCCTGAGGCCGTGGGGCAATGTAAAATGTTAAACCTGAGCCTCGCCCTGGACCTACCCCAAACCAGTGAAAGGAACATGGATCTAAGTTTTTTGAAGAAAGATTTAGGGATATATATTGGAGAATTATGTATAATATAAAGTATTTTAGGGAAGAGAACCATTTTAATCAGATTAACACGTCCCGACACTGAGAGGGGGAGCTTAGTCCAAGCCGAGGTCTTGGTCTGAGTAAGGGACAGGAGGGGGGTAACATTGTTTTGGAAATATAATTTAGGATCAAGGGTTACAATCACCCCAAGATAAGTGAAGGAGGTAACAATTCTTAAAGGACATGGTAGGGTAGATGCGGAAACATCAGGGTTATCTAGACCTAATATAACAGACTTGCTCCAGTTCACAGAGAGCCCAGAGTAGCAACCCATCTCGCTTATAAGGTTGAAGGCAACCTGAAGGGATTGGTTGGGATCTGCGAGAAAGAGAATAGCGTCATCTGCATATTGACTTATTTTTTCCTCTATATTACCTATGCGTAGACCTCTAATCCTCTCATCTGCTCTAATTTTGCAAGCGAGTGGTTCTGCGGAAAGGGCATATAGTAGTGGGGACAGGGGACAACCCTGCCTGGTTCCTCTATTAATGGAAAAGGGGTTGGAAAAAGTAGAGTTTGAGCATACCTGAGCCATTGGCTGATTATATAGGATGCCAACCCATCTAATAAACCTCTCTCCGAACCCAAACCGGGCCAGGGTAGCAAGGAGATATGGCCACTCGACTGCATCAAATGCCTTGGCCGCATCAAGGGATACCACAACTCTTTGCCCCTTATTCGTGTGGGAGGCTTGGAGATTAGCAAATAATCGCCTGATATTCAAAGAGGTCTTTTTCCCAGGCATAAAACCTGTCTGGTCATTGTGAATGAGGGTAAGGATTACTTGATTAAGCCGATTGGCCAGAATTTTGGCTAGTATCTTTACATCTTGCGGTAATAAAGAGATGGGTCTAAAAGAATCACACATTGAGGCGTCCTTACCAGGTTTGGCGAGGAGAATAATTAAAGCAGTACGCATAGAGGGAGGAAGTATACCTTCTTCAAAGGCGTACTCAAAGGTCTGGAGTAAATGAGGAGCTATAACATCAGTGAAACGCTTATATACCTCACCCGGAAGGCCATCAAGACCTGAGGCCTTACGGTTAGGAAGGGAATGGATTGCAATTTCAATGTCCTCTAGCGTAATTGGGCCGTCGAGCATTTCCCTGTGCTCCGGAGCAAGTCTAGGGAGGTTGATTTCTGACAAAAAGATCTCAGCCTCCATTTGGTTAAAGTGAGATTTAGAGTCATATAGATCTTTAAAGTATTCAGCAAATCTGTTGTTTATGGCCGTGGAGCCGGTAAGGAGAGTGCCAGAGGAATCCCTGATGGCCGGGATAGAGCTCAAAGAGCTCCTATCTCTTGCCATCCTAGCAAGAATCGTACCAGTCCTTTCCCCTTGTTCATAAAAGGATTGCTTATAAAAGAAGTTTTTAGTGTGGACTTTTTCATTTCATCAGTGAGCTTGGCTTGGGCCCGTTTCCACGTACACCTCAGAAGGATCCGCCAAATAATTTTGTTCCAAGATAGGGATTTGACCTTGGAGGGATAAGATGGCTGAATTTTTCTCTTTTTTAAAGTGAGATACCGCACTAATAAGAAGGCCTCTCAGGTGGGCTTTAAAACAGTCCCAAGTAAGAGAGCGGTTCTTCTTATCCCTATGCAACTGGAAGAAGGTCTGTAATTTGTCCACTAGCCAATCCTCGGAGGTGAACAGCGATAGCCAGAAGGGGTTAAACTTCCATAGGAAGTATTTGGGAGTATCATACCATTGGATGAACATATAAATTGGGGAATGGTCAGATGTAATTCTGGGCAAAGAGCCCATAGGACCCACCAGAGGTAGTAGATTTGCTGATATTAGAAAATAATCAAGTCTAGATAATACATTGTAGGAGGCGGAGAAACAGGTAAATTGACGTATATTTGGATTAAAGTATCTCCATGCATCATGCAGGGGGATTTCTGCAAGTAGATTGGCAAAGGGGGTGGTTTTTGAAGGGGCTGGTGGGAACTTATCAAGGGCAGGGTCACATATTGAATTAAAGTCGCCCATCCATATAGTAGGGCAGGAGGGTACAGTTGATGTAAACTGGATGCCTTCTCTAAGCAAAACAGAGGAGTATGGAGGAGGAACATAGAAGACCAGCAGGTTAAGAAGTTTACTGTCTAGAAGACCGTGCACAAATACATATCTTCCATACTGGTCTGTTTTTACCTTGATTGGATGGAATGAAAGAGAGCGGTTGAACATTAGAGAGACTCCACGAGAGTATTGTGAAAAGGATAATTGGAATGCCTTTCCCACCCAGCCTCTCTCCAAAGCTTTAACTTTATTACCTGTTAGGTGAGTTTCTAGGAGAGCCAGTATATCTGGTTTTTGTTTCCGCATAAAATTCAAGACTAGGGAACGTTTAATCTGGTCGTTTAATCTACGAACGTTCCAGCATATTATTTTAACACTTCTATCATTGGTTGCCATTTAAAAGGTAGGAGGGAAAATGTAGGAGAGAGGATGGGAGAGATCCAACACACGTAGTGACGGGGGTAAATTAGGCTGTAGGCACACATGAGGTTAATGAAAATTGCATAACAAAATATAACATGACTGCCAACGTGGCAGCCAACCCAAAAAAGAACTCCCTGTTCCACAGCAACCAGCATGCGGAACCTTATACCCAACAGTATAATAACAGTTAGAAAGATAAGCGAGCTGTAGCCTAAAGCCAGTCAGACTCGTTTATGTCTATTAAGAACTTGGTGCTAGGCACTAAGGAATATGGATTCTTAAGGTGGTGGGGTAGTGGCGGAACACTGCGGGTGAGTCCCGTCCATATAAAATACAGCCGAAGCTTAACCTCTATAGATACATTTGCTATATAATAATTCCTGCAGCAGTCATCTTTAAAGTCACCTTTACATCATAAAACATTTGTGCATTAGAGCTCTTGTGAAGGATAAGCAGCCCGCAAAGATCCTGTATCTGAGGACTGGAAATGGCGGCGCTCACGGAGTGAGGTAGCGGAATGAGATGCTAGTCCTGGGTTTGCGGGCTCGGTATATAACTGCGGTATGACATATCTAGCCGGCAATCACCAGTGCAGGGTGTAGATTATAGATGAGCCAGGGAAGTGACGGCCATGACCTCCAGTGATAGTAAAGAGAGTGACATGAGCTGTAGGCCCCTGTGTCCGGGAGGTCAGATAGTCATTATTAGGTGGTCATGAGTTCACTTTTGCCGCTTGAGATAGTGAAGATGGCAAAGGGAATTCAGGCTATAAAGTGACAGGGTGTGTAATATAGGCACCAGCTTTTGTAGAGGGCTACGGGGGAAGCAGTAACAATGTCCGGTACGGGGAAGGAAACGGCTGTATGGGTAGGACAATGGAAGTCCGAAAGGGGAGCATAGGTTTTACAGTACCTTATCTTGGAGGTGAAGTGGGATCTCGATTTTTCGGGCGATTCTCAAGCCAGCGAATTATTTCTTCTGGCTCAGAAAAGAAGTGAACTCTACCATTATCGGTGATCCGGAGCTTTGCGGGGTATAGCATAGCGTAGGGGAGCTGGGCATCTCTCAGCTTCCTTTTTGCTGTAGCGAATTTGGCCCGTTGCTTCTGGACCTCTACCGAGAAGTCGGGGTAGAATGAGATCCTCGTGTTTTCAAAGGAGATCGATTCTTTATTTCTGGCGACTCTCAGAACCGCATCCCTGTCGCGGTAGTTCAGCAGCTTAAATACGAAGGTGCGCGGAGGGGCACCAGGAGGCGGAATCTTGGGGGAAATTCTGTGGGCCCGCTCGACGATAAAGGCCTTGGAGAAGGCCTCCTCACCAAAAAGTGAGCTTAGGAGTGTTTCTGTCAATTTCTCAGGGTCGTCTCCCTCCGCCTTCTCTGGAAGGCCCACGATGCGAAGGTTTGAGCGGCGCTGTCTATTTTCTTGATCCTCCTGGCAAACCATGACAGCCTTTAGGCCTTTCTGGGAGGCTCCCATCTCTAGATTTAGCGGTCTGACAGTGTCTTCTAGTGCGCTGATTCTACCCTCCGCGTTGGTAACTTTACTTTTAAGATTGCGGAGATCTTGACGGAGGAACGAGACATCTGTCTTCACCTCTTCCAGGGTGGAGGTAATTTGGGACAAGCTTGACTGGCATGTCGTGATCGCCTTCAGTACTTGGGTCAGAGTCGGGCGTTTCTGCTTGACCGAGGAGACAAAGTCTTCGTCTGAGGCAGGTTGTGACGCCGACTCGGCGCCATCTTGGTCCTCGCGGCGGAACTTTTGTAGCTTCTGGAGAGCTTCTGATGGCCGGGGAGTAGCCATGCTGCGTTCCCTTGGGGTCAGAGAAGCTTGAGGAGTGTAAGCCGGCAGAAGTTTGGAGGTTAAGATGCTTTTAAAAGTGGGTTACAGGATACCGGTGGACGGGAGCTCTCTCACAGCACGTCCTCACGCCATAAGGTTCAGGCCACGCCCGTGCTTTCTTTTCTAGAAAATTCTCCCCTGCTCAGAGAAATTATGATGTTGGGAACAGGGAATTGTTGGCCATTAAGCTTTCTTTTGAGGAATGGCGCCATTGGTTAGAGGGGGCTGAGCATGTAATAACTGTATACACAGATCATAAGAACCTACAGTACATTGAAAAGGCTAAAAGACTCACCCCCAGACAGGCTAGATGGGCTCTCTTTTTCTCCTGTTTTAATTTTATAATTACGTTTACACCAGGGAGTAAAAACGTTAAAGCAGACGCCCTTTCTCGTTGTTTTGAACCTGAGACTGCTCCATCTCCTTCCCCAGAGAGTATTCTGTCAAAAGAGATCATCCTGGCAGCCACTGAAATTGTTGAGGATCTTGTTAGCCTCTTAAGCCCTTTCCAGTTGGAAGTCCCAGAGGGGAAACCAGAAGGGGTTCTATATGTTCCTTGTCTCTTGCGTCCCAAAGTATTGCAATTGTTTCATGGACACAAGAATGCTGGACATCCTGGCATTACCAGAACCCAGGAATTATTGTGTAGATCTGTCTGGTGGCCATCGTTACAACCAGATTGCAGGGAATTTGTTAAAACCTGTACCATCTGTGCCAGGAGCAAACCCTCCCGACTAGCTCCAGTCGGAAATTTACAGTCTCTGCCCTCCCCTCAGGAGCCATGGACGCACATTTCCATGGACTTTGTAGGAGAACTCCCGGTTTCCAACGGGAAGACTGTCATATGGGTAGTCACTGACAGATTCAGTAAGATGGCCCACTTTGTGGCTTTGAGTGGTTTCCCTACTGCTCAAAAGTTGGCAGATCTTTTTATTCAAAACATCTTTAAATTACACGGTATTCCGAAAAATGTGGTCTCGGACAGAGGGGTCCAGTTTGTCTCCAGTTTCTGGCGGGCCTTCTGTAAGGGGATGGGTATGTCGTTGTCTTTTTCATCAGGTTACCATCCGCAGACCAACGGTCAGACGGAAAGGATCAATCAGTCCTTGGAACAGTTCCTGAGATGTTATGTGGTGGACGCCCAACATCAGTGGGCGGATTTTTTACCATTTGCAGAATTCGCACATAACAATCTCAGGAATGAGTCCTCTGGTTATGCGCCTTTTCAGATAGTCAATGGGAAGTTCCCAAAATTTTCTCCCTTGCCAGTGACGGCATCCATTCCCTGTTCTGGAGGAGTGGCAGGAATCTTTTAAGAGGATTTGGGCTAAGGTTGGGGAAAATCTAAAAAAGGCTTTTTGCATACAAAAGAGGCAGGCAGATAAGAAAAGATCTCCGGAGTGGGAGTTTAAACCAGGGGACAAGGTTTGGGTGTCAACTCGGCATATAGCTCTGAGACAGCCGTCCGCAAAACTGGGGCCCAGGTATATTGGACCATATCCAATTTCTGAAAGGGCCAGATTTGTTGTTGTGCACACTGTCTTCAATAATATATCAGATGTGCCTGGTCAAGGATCACCACTCCAGCTTGATAAAAGTAGAAAAACCGGCACCATCCAGAGTTGCTCTTTAAGTATTTATTGTTCAAGTGTCATGAAATAAACACGACGTTTCGGAGTACCATACTCCTTTCTCAAGTACATGACATAATGCAAACGTTAAAAACACAGATCTTATATACAGCCTAAGTTTGAATGCAGCCAATCAGATTGCTGCACAAAATGTCCAATGAGCGCTCCTCTACGAGCGCGGACTTGATGGAGAACTATAACATAACTTGCGGAACCAATCACTGTTAGAGGCCAACTCACGTGATCCGCAGAGGGAGAGGGGCGGGTATGAGCAGGCACACCCTCAATGACGAAGGAGTGCCCTTCCTCCGCCCGACTTCACAGTGCCCGCCCCCACCAGGCGAGGACCTGATGGGAGACAGGCTGGCAGGACATCACGGCCAGCAGCTCTACCCGGCCGCGGCGTCAGCCTATGGACATCACGCCGACGAGTGAGCGCACACTGGCCACGCCCATGTGCCAGAACCGCTCACACCCCCGTCACCATGGCGACGGTACACTACTAACAACATGTTCTGATTTTTCATCCCCACAGGTTGATTTTTTGACCCAATTGTTACAGATTGTCCTCCGATCAAATTATTTTTTATTTGAGGATCGGTTTTATTTGCAGGTACAGGGTACAGCCATGGGGTCGAACGTGGCCCCGTCCTATGCAAACATCTATATGAATATTTATGAGGAGTCTTTTATATACAGTAATGTGGTTTTTCAGAAATATGCTAAAATATGGCTACGATATATAGACGATGTATTCTGCATATGGGCGGGGCCCCGTTCGACCCTGGATGACCTCATACAATGTGTTCATTCACAATGTGGATCTATTCGGCTGACGGTCCATTGCGATCTTGATCAAATCAATTTTTTGGACACTGTGGTCCACAAATATGATGGTAAACTAGTCACTGACTTATATGTCAAACCGACAGATCGCAATGCGCTGCTAGCTTATGATAGCTTCCATCCAACTAGCACTAAGAGAGCTATCCCTAAAAGCCAATTCCAGAGGGTACAGAGGATTGTGAGCAATGATGACAATAAACGAATCAGATTTCAGGAAATGTCTGAAAAATTCTTGGCTAGGTCATATCCGGTTGACCTAGTTAAGAAAGCACAAAAAGAGGTCGTGGATGCAGATGGGAGGAGTCCTAGGAGGAGGAGGAATAATATAGCACGTATACCTTTTGTATCTCAGTATAATGTATACAGCAATGCAGTTAGTAAAATTATTAATAAATACTGGTCCACTTTAGGACATTCCTTCCCCTCCGTGGCTGAGTTCCAGAATGCACCCATGATGTCATACAAACGACCACCCACTTTACGAGACAAACTATGCCATGCTGATTCAGGGTCTCTTGTTAGACCTCCTGAACCTCCCAGGAAGGGAACCTATCCCTGTTTAAATTGCGTTCACTGTAATAGTGATATTAAAGGGAGTTATTTTGTCCATCCACACACAGGAAAGCAGTTTAATATCAAGGGTTACTATACTTGTGATACACAATTTATTGTTTACCTCTTAAAATGCCCATGTGGACTTATATATGTAGGACAGACGACAACCAAATTTAAGGTACGTCTGTCCTCACATAAAACAGCTATCAGAAACAAATATTCAGATCAAGCTGTTCCTTACCACTTTTTCAACTGTGGACACAGTGTCAGCCAATTGAGATGCCAGATTCTGGAACATATCCCCCCATTAAAACGAGGAGGTGATGGATATAATAAGCTACTGCTAAGAGAGGCACATTGGATTAAAACTTTAGATAGTATGGAGCCGAGAGGTTTGAACAGGGATTTTGATCTGTTACCCTTCCTGTAGAATATGTTTTATATGTGTGATGTTTTCATGTCGGTTAGCTACACTAATCCATTTATTCACTATCATCTTCTGTTATTCTTTTGCAGAGTATGTGATCCGAGATGGGGGGGCGGGATCTCCTCCTCTTGCCTTCACATGGACTCATGCGGGTGGTGAGTGTTACACGATCTTCTGAGTGGGGGGGCGGCGATTGGGTGGTTTTTCAGCCATATCGCCGCGTACCATTGTGGTTAGATGCCCGTCCTGTGCCGCGCTGTCGCCCCTCCGTGCTGGTGGTGACTGGTGCACTGCGGGGTGGCTCTCGCTGCTCTGTTAGTGTACCGTCGCCATGGTGACGGGGGTGTGAGCGGTTCTGGCACATGGGCGTGGCCAGTGTGCGCTCACTCGTCAGCGTGATGTCCATAGGCTGACGCCGCGGCCGGGTAGAGCTGCTGGCCGTGACGTCCTGCCAGCCTGTCTCCCATCAGGTCCTCGCCTGGTGGGGGCGGGCACTGTGAAGTCGGGCGGAGGAAGGGCACTCCTTCGTCATTGAGGGTGTGCCTGCTCATACCCGCCCCTCTCCCTCTGCGGATCACGTGAGTTGGCCTCTAACAGTGATTGGTTCCGCAAGTTATGTTATAGTTCTCCATCAAGTCCGCGCCCGTAGAGGAGCGCTCATTGGACATTTTGTGCAGCAATCTGATTGGCTGCATTCAAACTTAGGCTGTATATAAGATCTGTGTTTTTAACGTTTGCATTATGTCATGTACTTGAGAAAGGAGTATGGTACTCCGAAACGTCGTGTTTATTTCATGACACTTGAGCAATAAATACTTAAAGAGCAACTCTGGATGGTGCCGGTTTTTCTACTTTTATCAATTTCTGAAAGGGTTAATCGCGTGTCCTACAGAGTCAGTTTACCACATTCCCTAAAGGTGGGAAAAACCTTTCATGTGTTACTCTTGAAGCCGGCTGTCCAGGTGGATTCCCTCCCTCCACCCCCTGTCATGGTTGATGGTGAGCCCGAGTGGGAAGTTGAGGAGATGTTGGACTCCAGGCGAGTTCAGGGCTCAGTACAGTACTTGGTGCATTGGAGAGGGTATGGTCCAGAGGAAAGAGCCTGGGTCAAAACAGGCGATTTACATGCAGATAATCTTAGGAGACGGTTTCATGAGCTTCATCCTGACAGGCCAGGTGGGACGTGTCCGAAGTCCACGCCTAGAGGTAGGGGTACTGTAACGAAAAATCCGCAACGCCGGATGGATTGCGGAAATATGGTCGCATCCAGTCCGGCAAGCGGACTTTCCAACGCGGGATGCGGAAATTCGTCCACATCCGCTGCCCAAACCCGTCCGAGTGCTCTGCTCCAAACTCACCAGCATGCTGCTCACCAGGGCTCTGCCATCTTGCCTCTAGGGGGTGCGTGCATGCGCCAGACACGCCTTTATACTCTTAGAAAGCGTGTCAGCTGACCTGGAGGTCAGCTGACATTTTAGCCTGCTCTGATTGGTTGCTGCCTGGGGTGGAGACTTCTTTTCCAGGCAGTATATAAGGAAGTGCTTTTCAGTCACACTTTGTCTGTGTTTGCGATACCCTGTGTCAGCACTCAGACCTAGTCAGCCTTGTCTCTGGTATTGTGTTATATATTGGTTTATCGACAATATATACACATATTATACTGTTTGATTTATCGTGTATGATTCTGTGCCTGTCTTGACTACTCTTCTGCTTCCTGATTCTGTACTTCGCCAGCCCGTACTGTTATCGACTATTGGCTTGGTTTTCGACTATTCTCTTGTCTCACGTTTCTGTACTGCTGCCGCCTGATCTGTTGCCGAACCTCATTTTGTCTGACCTTTCTCCCTTCAGTGGAACGTTTCCCACTGTAAGGTTCTATCAGAGGCCTGCCTCTTTGAGACGACCGCCACTAGAAAATCCTTGCTGCTAGAGGCCGAGACTCTGCACACTCAGTATTCAGGAGGAGCTCCACACCAGTCAAAGTTGAGTGTGCCTCGACCCTCACCTCTGCATCCACCGAGGTGCTCAGAACATCATAACAGCAAAGAGGTCGGCACCACTCCAAACGTAAAGAAAAGCTTTTTTATTGCATCACCATTGTGGCTTTACAATGATAAACGTTGTTTCGGGCATAGCCCTTTTTCAAATTGCAGCAGCCATGGCTGCTTTTCTTTACGCTTGGAGTGGTGCCGACCTCTGTGCTGTTTTCATATAATCAGGTATAGCATCTGTATTATTGGTGACACTGCAGATCACCAATAATCAGAATATCTGTGCTTGCTGACACCAGTCGGTACAGCACTCCAGTGGGCCATAGCCCTTACTCTTTTACAATGATATAGCTAAACAATTATATAGCTAAACAACAAGCAGGCCTACCATCAGGAAGTTGACAGAATATGCCGGTGGTGTAGGGAGAACAGGCTGGTTCTCAACATAGCCAAAACTGTGGAGATGATAGTGGACTTCAGAAAGCAGGCCCCCAGCCCTCCCCCAGTCTACATAGACAGCTCTGAGGTAGAAAGAGTAACCAGTGTGCGTCTCCTGAGCACAACCATCTCCAATGGCAGGCTAGCACAACCACCGCCCAAAGGAAAGCCCAACAGAGACTTTTTTCCTACGCCAAGTGAAGACGTTTGACATGGCTCAGGAGCTGCTGACAAACTTTTAAACTGCCACCATAGAATCTGTCCTCTGCTCCTCTATTCTAGTCAGGTTCACTGGCTCCAACCCCAGGCACAGATACATTTTACAGTGGGTAATCAGATCAGCAGAGAGGATCATAGGGAGACCCCTCCCCTCAATGGGCATTCTCCACAACTCCAAACTGTGCACCAGAGCGATGAGGATTGCCAACAACCCCTCTCACCCTGGCCACTGCTTCTACAGTCATCTACCATTAGGCTGCAGATTTCGGGCCATCTCCACTAAAACTTCAAGGCAAGAACTCTTTCTTCCCCTTGGTGGTAAACCACTTGAATTCTCTCTATGCCCTCCCACCTCTAGGGCATACTTCCACCACTTACTTTCCACCCTGAGAGCGCAGCCACTGATCCATGCAGACTTCTTTCGGAATGTTTCTTGCTGTCACTGATGTTTTTTAATTCTTATAATCTATGTTCTAGCTATATACCTGTTTCTGCTCTAAACTATGGAAGTGCCAAACCCAATTCTGGGCACGACCCAGTTGTGCTTGGCGAACAAACACGTTTCTGATTCTGATTCTGGATTTCTGAATTTTATCTTCTATGGATTGGTGCAGATTCACTGAGAGCCCTGCTGCAAATAAAGCGTATAAACTCCCATAATAACAAGCAGGCAAGTCCTGCTCTTAGAAAAAGCAGACAAGGGTCTGCAAGTCAAAACACTCAATGAGTCATGGAGGTTTTATAAAAAATATATATAAAGTTTTTATTTTAACACTTTAAAAAGTCAAATAGTAGCACATAAAAAAACCCCATATTACAAGGCAGTTATTAAGGCACAGTCTGCTAGGTCACACCGCTCCCTATCCAATTGCTGTATTATGCACTATTAGTATCAAGAACCATCATGCAGGAAGGCTAAATTGGTAGTCCAAATGGCTGTATCCATATAGTGGCCTGTTGTATCCAAGTTAGGCCCAGGTTAATATTGAGTATAGGTGTATATACAGTTCTAATAGTAGCATCCACGACAAAGTGCAGAGACATGCAGTCAGGTAAACACCATGTTCACAAGATCTTGAACAATTTGGGAGATATAGGTAACAGTTCACCCAGTATATGTTACTCAGTCTGTATTGCGGTGATGCCCACTCGCAGCATCCACCCCGCAAACAGTAAATCTGTACATCAATAAGTCCACTTAACTCAGATGCCCAATCGCAACATCTTCATGGATCCAGAACAGCACAGTCCCACAAAGCATGGATACAGTAAAGTTGTATAGCTACCACAACGTTGGTACAGGCCTGTACTTGTGGAGGAACTTCCTCATTGGAACTGTGATGGTAAAACATCCAGGTCGTCAAAACCAGCAGTGTGAAGGCCAGCAAAGCTGGATGATGTGGGAGCGGTGGAGATGGAATGTAGGCCGACCGGTTTCGCCGGGATACCCGGCTCTTCAGGGCGCCTAGCCGTGCAGAAACTGCCTGTGGGTGCAGTGGTGTCGCCCCACGCCATAAATGGCGTGTCCGCGGAAGTGCGTCCGCCGCACTCCACCGAGGGGCGCGGTTTCTGCGTTCCACGTAGCTCGGACCAATGGCGGAAGTGACGTGGGCGGTGCATGCCCAGAGCGCGGCCCAGGCCTCCGCATTAGGTGAGCGCCGACAGTAAGAGGCAGGGGGCGGGCACCAGGGCGCAAGACGTGCCCCCCAGCACCGCCCCCTTTGTCGGCGCCCCTGTGTGGCCGCTCCCATCAAAGCGCCACGCACAGAGACCCGGAAAGGGGATTGGAAGAAGGGACGGATAGAGGGGAAAACAGCAGATCTCTGCGCGCGCAGGCCAAAAGGAGAACTGGCCACACAACCAAGCTTAAGGCGAGACTCCGCTTAGAAAGATTTAAGAAAGTAATAAATGTTATACTAATTAACTGAGATCTACATATATGTAGTACAAGAACGACATCAGCATAGTGAATCATAACATATATATCCATACCAGTAGATCACATAGATAATAATGAAAACAATGTATATATAGAAGGCATCCACCAATATCAATAAGGTGTAGTGCCTAAGACAACCCTTAGTAAAGGGTTGGAGGCAGCAGTGGGGGGCCCAACCGCCCACCCGGAGAACAGCATGTAAGGAATGGGGGAGGAGAACAAAATAGGATACAATAAAATAAAATGAAAAATTAGAGAGGACCTCATCATGTTACAAAAAAGGTGAGTACTTCAATTCATCATTTAGACCGGGCGGAATGGTGGCTTTTAATTCATAGATCCAGCGACATTCACGTTGCATCAACAGTTTGTCTAGATTGCCCCCCCCTAGGATTGGGGTGTATACAATCTATCGCACTAAAGAAAACTTTATTATGTGGATTTGCTTTGCATGCGACTATGTGTCTTGCGACGGGTGAACGTAAATTGTGACCCTCAATGTCCTGTGTATGTTCGGAGATTCTTCTCCGAAAATTTCGTGTCGTTTTTCCTATGTAGAAGGCGTCACATGTGCATTTAAGCACATAAATGACCCCTTCACTCTCACAGTTTACAAAATGTTTAATGTGGACTGTTCTGTTTATATGTGGGAAGGTGACTGATCGGCCCACTGTTATAAAGGGGCATTGATTACACGATCCACATCTATATACTCCCTTGACTCTGCATGGGTCTGAGCGGTTGTTGCCACGGTAGTGACTTCTCACCAATCTATTAGATATAGTTGGTGCTCTCCTAAAGATAATTTTGGGTTCAGGTGGAACACATTGGTGAATTCTACAGTCATCTGTCAGGAGGTGCCAGTGTTTAGAAAGAATTTTATGGATCTGTCCCTGCTGTTTATTATAGGTGGTAATCATGGGGACCACATCCAAGGCTGCTCTAGATCTACCCTTTTTAGAACGTGAATGGATAAGGGTTTCGCGATCAGACGCGAGTGCTCTGTTATATGCCTTGCGGGTGTGGGTTTTAGAGTAACCCCTTGCCTGAAATCTATCATGTAAAGCTTCCACCTCTTGTTGGAAATCCTGTAAATTTGAGCAATTACGTCTCGCTCTCAGGTATTGACCTGTGGGAATGCTGCGTATTAAATGTTGGGGGTGGAAGCTATTCGCATGCAAAACAGTATTCGAAGCCGTGGGTTTTCTATACAGCCTTGTATTGAGGTCCCCATTTTCCCCAACCTCTATCAGTAGATCCAAAAAGGGTAGAGATTTCGAATCATAACTACACGTCAATTTCAAGTTCAGTGAGTTCTTGTTAAGGACATCAATAAACTCCATCAGGAGGAATTCATCTCCTGTCCACAGCATCAAAATATCATCAATGTACCTGTGCCATGCATCCACATGGCACAGGTACTCGACCCAATCGTCATTAGAGAAAATGTCCGCCTCCCACGCTCCCAGGTACAGATTGGCATACGAGGGGGCACATGTGGTCCCCATCGCCGTGCCCTGCACCTGGAGGTAGTGGGAGGAGCCAAACAAAAAATGATTGTGTGTCAATAGGAACTCGAGAAGTTCCAATAAAAAGAGAGAGTGGTCAGAGTCCGTAACTGGCAAAGTATCTAAGTATTTTGCAACTGCCCGTATTCCCCCAGCATGTGGAATGCTGGAGTATAGAGCCTCAACGTCCAGTGCCACCAAGAGAGTACCGGGGCGCACATGTAAACCGTCCAGGATACGCAGGACATGCATTGTATCCTGGACGTATGAGGGTAATGATTGTACATGTTTTTGTAAATGGAAATCAATATATTTGCTGACATTTTCAGTTAAAGAACCACAGGCAGATATGATTGGTCTGCCTGGGGGGGAAGATAAAGATTTGTGGGTTTTGGGCAGGGCATAAAAGGTAGGTACTTCTGTCTGTCCTCTGCTCCTCTATTCTAGTCAGGTTCACTGGCTCCAACCCCAGGCACAGATACATTTTACAGTGGGTCATCAGATCAGCAGAGAGGATCATAGGGAGACCCCTCCCCTCAATGGGCCTTCTCCACAACTCCAAACTGTGCACCAGAGCGATGAGGATTGCCAACAACCCCTCTCACCCTGGCCACTGCTTCTACAGTCATCTACCATTAGGCTGCAGATTTCGGGCCATCTCCACTAAAACTTCAAGGCATAGGAACTCTTTCTTCCCCTTGGTGGTAAACCACTTGAATTCTCTCTATGCCCTCCCACCTCTAGGGCATACTCCCACCACTTACTTTCCACCCTGAGAGCGCAGCCACTGATCCATGCAGACTTCTTTCGGAATGTTTCTTGCTGTCACTGATGTTTTTTAATTCTTATAATCTATGTTCTAGCTATATACCTGTTTCTGCTCTAAACTATGGAAGTGCCAAACCCAATTCTGGGCACGACCCAGTTGTGCTTGGCGAACAAACACGTTTCTGATTCTGATTCTGGATTTCTGAATTTTATCTTCTATGGATTGGTGCAGATTCACTGAGAGCCCTGCTGCAAATAAAGCGTATAAACTCCCATAATAACAAGCAGGCAAGTCCTGCTCTTACACTAGGAGACAAACTCCCTGCTATGCTTTGAGGGGGCTCTTCAATCAAGGTCTAGAGGAGTATGGTGTGAGACGATTAGCTAAAGGAACTTTATTACATATTAAGAATAAAAAAGTGTGCACAGTTTTTTTTTTCACTCCCCCTTATTTATACCTATTTAACCTTACTATACCTATTAACAGGGGAAGTTGCATAGATCTGGGAAGTGCCCATAGCCTACCAGAAATGGCTTCTGCATACGTGGGAACAGGCAGAGACCATGGAAAGGCCCTGAATAAGAGACCGAGGAGGTTTGCAATAGAGGATGATAGGCTGCCCAAATTATTTTTGTGCTTGATTTCTATAGCTGAAGCTCATTTAATTTTTTTCCTTTCAGAGAACTTGTGTTTTAATTAAATCAAAGATTGAATTTTCCTGCAATCTTGTTATTAATTAATTAATTTGACTGTTCATCATCCAGGATGCAATGATTATGGCATGTTTTAAAATTCAGTGTGTTATTTTCATATGTTTTATTTTAATCTTAGTTTATCTAAAGCTACTATTTTTTAAACAGTGTGTATGTTTGATTTCAGGCAATGTGAACCACATGTAATAACCATTGTATTGCCCATTCTCTATCTTGGCAAAGCTGAGTTCATTTATTGCTGCTCCTCAGTTCAGTTCAATCAATAATTACCAATGCTTCTTTTGACATTTTTGACTAATGAACTGCCTATTCAATTCCATTTTAACGCCTCAGTTGCTTATCAGTAACGGTGCAGCAAATAAATCAGGCAGTGGGATATTGCTAAAATACTGATCAGCATTACACTTAGGCCCCGTTCATATCACGGAACACAGGCGCGTTCCGTTCAGAACACAACGCACAGGAACGCATGTCATGTGCGTCTCTGTGCGTTGCGTGGCTGATCCCATTCACTGAAAGTGAATGGGAGAGCCGCGCGTTTTGCTAGGAAACGTGTGCAGCATGCGTTCCCGGACCGCACAGGTCCGGAACGCATGCAGTGTGAACATCAGACAGTGCACTCTATGCACTGTCTGATGTCGTGCGTGTCGGCCTCCCGCACGCGTTCCCGAAACGTAGACGGGAACGCGTGCAATGTGAACGGGGCCTTAGAGCTGCAGGATATGTACGACCACTCAAGCAAGCAATTCAAGCTTTAAAGAGACACTGAAGCGAAAAAAAAAAAAATGATATAGTGAATTGGTTGTGTACTATGAATAATTACTAGAAGATTAGCAGCAAAGAAAATATTCTCATATTTTTATTTTCAGGTATATAGTGTTTTTTCTAACATTGCATCATTCTATAATATTATTATTATTATTTATTGTATTTATGAAGCGCCAACATATTACGCAGCGCTGAACATTAATTTAGGTTACAGACAATATTTAGGGGTGACATACAGCAATATGACAATACAGGAATACAAGAAAACCAGATCACACAGCACAGTATTAGTACAAGGTAATGCTTAGTCACTGGATGAAGCATGGAGATTAGGCAAGTTAGGTTCACTCAAATGCATGGCATGGGTTCACAGTAATGGAGGTGCCAGATCAGGTAGGACACAAAAGGAGGAGGACCCTGCCCAAAGGCTTACAATCTAGAGGGAGAGGTAAGGACACGAATGGTAGGGGACCAGAGTTCAGCTGTAGGTTTAGAGCACTTGTGAGGGGTAGTAGGCCAGAGTGAAAAGGTGAGTTTTGAGGGCTTTTTTGAAGATGTTGAAGGAGGGGGCTGCCCTAATGGGTTTACATAACATTCAGCATTCAAAATGAGTCTTTCAGAGCAGTCTGTGCACTAATGACCTCTCCTCTAGCAGAGAAAAAGAAAACATTTGAGATAATAAAAGTCAGATAACAGCCCTCTCCATGACTAAACTTAGTCGGAGGGTTAATGACTTGTTTGCATAGAGATAACAACTGGAGTTTCTTAACTCTTCCTGTACTGGAAACAATTACACTGATGTATCTGATCTTAATGTTTTATTTCTTAGCTGTACTACACATACAAATCATAATATCATAATTTTTTTTCCGCTTCAGTGTCTCTTTAAACAGGGACTCTGAGAGCAGTGCAATTAATCATTACATTATCCAGATTATTAAAGGACCATTCTTCTGTGACATATCACAGCACAGAGCTTGAAGAAATTTTTTTTTATTAAAGGTTCAGGTTTCCTTATTATAGCTTCCAAGACAGACATATTTTACATGACTGCTGCCTTATTAAAGTCATGTCCTTCATAGCTGGATGCTAGATGGTAGACGCAGGTTGATCATACAGCATGGGATCACTAATCTTTCCTGCTTTGTAATGCATCTTTTCCCTGGGAGCCTTACTGTGTATTCTTAAGCGCAGCCAACATTTTTTTTTAATCTTTATGCCAGAGGACCATTAAATACATGGGGACCATTAAATTGTCTTACACAATATATATATAAAGTCCAATGGAGGTCAGAAGCTGTCACAGTGAACCCTCAAAGGGTGGGTGTGCACGCAACCAGCGGTGCCCAATCCCCTCAAGTATATAGAAGAAAACGCAGGGGTTGCAGCACACATGTGTGCTGCAACCCCTGCGTTTTCTACAATATATATGTATATATATATATATATATATATATATATATATATATATATATATATATATATATATTATACATGTTTTGCTAATAACTCCTACTACACAAACATCATCTACTATAAAGTAAAATAATACTCCAATTTCTCTGCTATCTTTCAAATGTATGGTAAGTAGTAGGGGAAGACTGGGATCTTTCTTTTGGACTGGGGGAAAACACAACCTGGTGTTCCTTCTATGACAGCCGTAGGCCAAATGCATTCTGTATCTTTCTTGTGAGCAAATGTACCAATGGAAATGTAAGGCAGCAATACATTATATTGTTACATTTTGAAAACATGCACCCATCCTTCCTTGTGATAACAGTTCGGGATGGTGGAGGAAGTATGATGTTGGGGACTTTTTCTTTGCATACTTTGGACCCCTCATTAACAACTGAGTGTTTTTTTTAAATGCCACAACCTGCCTGGATATTGTTGCTGACGAGGTCCATCCCTTTATGACCACAGTGTATCTGTTTTTCTGATGCGTACATCCAGCAGAATAATGCAAGGTACACCATGTCACAAAGCTCACATCTTTTTTAAACTGGTTTTGTGAATGGTTTCAAGACAATGAGCTCAATATTTTCCAGTGGTCTCCACAGTCACCAGATCTCAATCCAATAGAGGTGTGGTGGAATGGATGTTTGGCATCATGAATGCAAAGCTAAGAAATCTCTAGCAATTGCATGATGTTAATATGTCAAAACGAATCCAAATCGCTAAGGATTACCATGAAGAATTAAGGCAGTACTAAAGGAAAAATGAGGCCCTAAAGGAAGAAGGGGGGAAACCTGGTACTAGCAAGATGCACCAAATAAACTGGACAGTGGCAGTGGGGATATATATATATATATATATATATATATATTTTTTTTTTTTTTTTTTTTTTGCGTCATGTATTACCATACCATTCAGTTATCATGAGCCCAAAAAATGGCAAATGTAGCAACAAGGACCCTCAGTGGGGCATCTAAAGGGCTGCACCACTGATATAGTGCACCACTGATATAGTGGCAGCTCTGCTCACATAGCATTCAGACTACCTTCTAGTCATTCTCAGCTACAGAGCCGGATTTGTACTCTCCAGCACCCAAGGCCAGGTGTCACCAACTGCCGCCCCAACTGCCCCTCCCCAACATTATTCTGTCCAAAAACCTCACTAGTAATCACTGATTTGAATGGGGTCCTTTCCACTGTGCTGCTCTGCCCTCTATTCAACAAAAAAAGCAGAGCATGCTCTGTCCACTCATGCTCCCTGTAATTCCGCGCTTCTGCTAGAAGGTGCACAGCAGCCAATACAGTTCTGGGCATGCATCCTTCAGAAATGACGCTCATGTATGAGCAGTGCTTGTCAAGTACACATACCCATAACACTTGCCTCCTGTGCACATTCGTACAGGAGCGCCAAAATATGAGGAGTGCGAGTGGACAGAGCATGTGCTGCTTCTTTGTCAGTCAGAGCCACAGAAAGGTGACAATGCAGCGCAATGGAGAAAAGCCCACCCAAAACAGAGAACAGGTAAGTAACAAATAACAACATCTTGTCAGTATACAGGAAGAAGGTGGCTTAGTAGCAGAAAGCTTTTTCTTTTAAAGAGGAGCTGTTAGGTATAAGGTCTCAGAGAAAATAAACACATATATCAGTAGCTAAAGATTGGCTGTACTTACATTACATATGCATTTCACTGTCCATGTTTGTACTTCACATAATTTTTATATAGTATTTGCAGAGAATGATGCTCCTGACAGCTCATGGCAGGCCCCATGTTTGTCTGTCTCCTATGAAGCCAAATGTGTTGTCATGTCCTGCCTGCTTCCTGATGATTCCACTCTCACAAACGCTGGTAATGAATAACACTACTGTGCAGTGAATATTAATTAGCCATGTGGCTAGGAACAATAGCGGACTCCTGCAGTGTACTCTGCCCGAGATTTATTAGTGCTGTGAGCTAGACTGTTACAAGCTGTTGAAACTTGAGCCTCACTAGCAGCCAGGGGAGGGCCCCAGAATGCTTTGCAGTATCTGTTATTCGGCTTGCGTCCTCCTTAGGAGCCTGGGAATACGGAGCCTTGCTGTCAGCAAAGATCTAAAGTAAGAGAGATTTTTAACTGCAGTATTGCCTTTTTGGCTTCCTTCTAAACTGTTTAACACAGGAGAATAGAGGTTTAAATTAGCTTTTGCAGCCTGACAGTTACTCTTTAAGTTAACCATAATAGCCAATAAATGATAACATCCTGATTGAAAACTTTCTGCCTTCACTAAGGGCTAAAACGGTACAATACTTTACGGCTACAGGTAATTAGAAGGATCCTAAACTACATACAATGGCATAGATGTAGGTGTCCTTTAAACAGAGACAATGTAGTGCTTACAACAGAAAGACAGATCCTAAAATGAGTTAGGAAAGAGTTAACAGAAACAGAGATCACTGCTGCCATAAACATCCCTGGCTAGCTAAACAGTCAGAAATTTAGGTAGATAACAGAAAGTCTTTAAAGAGAACCTGAGGCGGGTTCTGAGAATAAAATCCCCATACAGAGGCTGGGTCTGTCTATAGAGCCCAGCCTCTGTTGCTATATAGATCGCCCCTAACCCCCCCTGCGCTCTGCAATCCCCCCAATAAAACACAGACGCGCTGCTGACACGCAGCTTGTCAGAGCGCGCTGTGTTTAACTCTCCTCTGTCAGTCTCACCGCTCCCCGCCTGCTGCATCGCTCCGGTACCCGCCCACGTCCTTTCTCTCACTGCTGATTGGAGGGAAGGGACGCGGGCGGGACCGGAGCGATGCAGGAGGCGGGGGAGCAGCCGAGACTGACAGAGGAGAGGTAAACACAGCCGCACAGCGCAGTTCTGAGTTATGGGGTATTGCAGAGCGCGGGGGGGGGGGGCTTAGGAGTGATCTATATAGCAACAGAGGCTGGGCTCTATAGGCAGACCCAGCCTCTGTATGGGGATTTCATTCCCAGGACCCCGCCTCGGGTTCTCCTTAACAGGTGTCATTCTGACAGCTATAGGAGAATAGAGATGGCCCGAACCTCCGATTTTCGGTTCGCGAACTTCTGCGGTAGGTTCGGTTAGCGCAAACTTTTGTGAACCGCAATAGACTTCAATGAGGAGGCGAACTTTGAAAACTAGAAACATTTATGCTGGCCACAAAAGTGATGGAAAAGATGTTTCAAGGGGTCTAACACCTGGAGGGGGGCATGGCGGAGTGAAATACACGTCAAAAGTCCCGGGGACAAATCTGGATTTGACGCAAAGCAGGCAGAAATCCTATTGAATGCTAAATTGCAGGCCTAAAGTGCTTTAAAACATCTTGCATGTGTATACATCAATCAGGGAGTGTAATTAGAGTACTGCTTTACACTGACACACCAAACTCACTGTGTAACGCACCACAAACAGCTGTTTGCGTAGTGACGGCCGTGCTGGACTGGTGCGCACCATGGCGAGAGTGCAGGCCGTGGCGGTTTTCAAGCCCATATAGCCGCCGGGCTGTGGTAGCTCAAAGACAGAACAACAGTGACTGTCCAGCTGATCAAATTTGGTCTGTCCACAATGAAGCAACGACCTTACAATCTTTGGTGTGCCACCCCCCAAGACACTCATATAGCCGGCGGTCATTGCTTCATTGTGATACGCAAGCCCCTTCACAGCGACAAGGTAATGATCACGAAGGGGAATGGGCACATGTACATGCCTTTTGTTTTGTTGTTGCAGTTGCAATGCAGGCAGAAAAATTGGGCAGGCGTGTACACACAACAGAAAAATTAGTATAGCAGAATCCACCTGGAGTCCTGGACCCTGTTGGTGGTGGCGGAGAAGGCAAACGGCCTGCAGGCAGAGATGCTGTGTGTGGGCACTGACTTAGTCTTCGGGCGGGCAGTAGCCCTCCGGATCCATGCCTCATTCATTTTGATAAAGGTGAGGTACTGAATACTTTTGTTACTTAGGCGACTTCTCTTCTCAGTGACAATGCCTTCAGCTGCGCTGAAGGTCCTTTCTGACAGGACACTTGAGGCAGGGCAAGACAGAAGTTGGATGGCAAATTGGGACAGCTCTGGCCACAGGTCAAGCCTGCGCACCCAGTAGTCCAAGGGTTCATCGCTGCTCACAGTGTCTACATCCATGGCCGGCCTTTGACCTGAGCGATCGGAGTGGTCGCTCAGGGCGCCGGCTTCCAGTGGGGCGCACATGATGTGCATTCAACTGGCCCTGTCCGCATTTCTACCTGCTGGCAGCAGGCTACGGGTCGGTCTGTGGCTACTGCGAATTGTAGCTCTGCCCCCTGGTGCCACTGGGGGCGAAGACTCCAGGAACCTGTTGCAGCCTCTTGCTGAGTCTGTGTGAGCCATGCGTGCCAGTCACGCCACCCCTCGCTTACAGGCGATGTCTGCACTGTGCCCTAATCAGAGAGAGACCTGCTTGTCACTCCTGACTCCTGGCCATCTTCTGTCCCCAGCTACAAGCAGAAAAGTAAGATTCCTCAACTGCCTCCCAGTTGGGGAAGTGTGTGTGTGTGTGTGTGTGTGTGTGTGTGTGATGCCTATACATGTTAAAGGGGAATCTGCTTGTATACTATACACTATTTATCTGCTTAGCTATATACACTAAAAGGGGGATCTGCCTACATACACTAATGGGGGGATCTGCCTATATACACTTAAAGGGGGGGGGGAATCTGACTATATACACCAAAAGGGATATGCCTATATACACTAAAGGGGGGGGGGAATCTGTCTATATACACTAAAAGGGGTGGGGCCTGCATATATACACTAAAAGGGGATCAGACTATATACACTAAAGGGGATCTCCCTATATACTAAAAGGGGGGAATCTGCCTATATACACCAAGGGGGGGGGGGGGGAGATGCCTATATACACTAAAGGGGATCTTGCAAATGGGGGTGTGTGTGCGTGCACGCAAAGAGGATGAATGGGGGGGCATCACCAAAATCTGGTTATGCTCAGGGCACTGTGAAACCTAAGGCCGGCCCTGTCTACATCCACACTTAAGGCCAGGTAGTCGGCTACCTGCCGGTCCAGGCGTTGGTGGAGGGTGGATCCGGAAGGGCTAAGGCGAGGCGTTTGACTAAAGAATGTCCGCATGTCCGACATCACCATGAGATCACTGGGGCGTCCTGTCCTTGCCTGCGTGGACATGGGAGAAGGATTACTGGCAGTGGTACCACCCTTAAACGCATTGTAAAGCATAGTTGCCAGCTTGTTCTGCATGTGCTGCATCCTTTCTGCCTTCAGATGAGTTGGTAACATGTCCGCCACTTTGTGCCTATACCGAGGGTCTAGTAGCGTGGCCACCCAGTACAGCTCATTCCCCTTGAGTTTTTTTATACGGGGGTCCCTCAACAGGCTGGACAGCATGAAAGACGCCATCTGCACAAAGTTGCATCCAGACGTACTCTCCATCTCCTCTTGCTCTTCCTCAGTGACTTCAGGTAAGTCCTCCTCCTCCCCCCAGCCTCAAACAATACCACGGGAATGTTGAGCAGCACAAGCCCCCTGTGACGCCTGCTGCGGTTGTTCTTCTGTTGCCGCCTCCTCTTCCTCCAAAGAAACCCCTTCCTCATCATCTGAGTCTGACTCCTCTTCCCCACACGACTCTTCCTCCTCTTCCTCCTCCCCCCTCTGTGCTGCCGCAGGTGTTGAGGAAACATCTGGTTCTGACGAGAATTTATCCCACAAGGCTTCCTCCCGTAACTGTTCCTGTTCACGCTCCTCCACAGCTTGATCCACCACTCTACGCACAGCACGCTCCAGGAAGTAAGCGTACGGGATCAAGTCGCTGATGGTGCCTTCCCTGCGACTCACCTCCTCAAATGGCTGCATGAGTCTGCATGCATTTTGCATGAGTGTCCAGTTGTTGGGCCAGAACATCCCCATCTCCCCAGATTGTGTCCTTCTACTGTAATTGTACAGGCACTGGGTGATGGCTTTCTCCTGTTCTAGCAGGCGAGAGAACATGAGCAGGGTCGAATTCCAGCGAGTCGGGCTGTCACATATCAAGCGTCTCACTGGCAAGTTGTTTCTCCGCTGAATGTCCGCAAAGCGTGCCATGGCTGTGTAAGACCGCCTGAAATGCCCACACAACTTCCTGGCCTACTTCAGGACGTCCTCTAAGCCTGGGTACTTTGACACAAATCTTTGAATGACTAGATTGAGCACATGTGCCATGCAGGGTACATGTATCAGCTTTCCCAAATTCAAAGCAGAAATGAGATTGCTGCCGTTGTCACACACCACGTTGTCGATCTCCAGCTGGTGCGGGGTCAGCCACTGATCCACCTGTTTGTTAAGAGCAGCTAGGAGAGCTGCTCCAGTGTGACTCTCCGCTTTGAGGCAAGACATGTCTAAGATGGCGTGACACCGTCTTACCTGGCATGCAGCATAGGCCCTGGGGAGCTGGGACTGTGTAGCTGGAGAGGAGATCGCAGCACCAGTAGAGTTGAACTTGCCACTCAGCCAAGGAGGAGGAGGAGGACGACAGTGAAGAGGATGTAGCAGGAGGAGAGGAGGTGGCAGGAGTCCTGCCTGCAAGCCATGGAGGTGTCACAAGTTGGTCCGCTGCACAGCCACGTACTCCCTGCTTTCCATCGGTCACCAGGTTGACCCAATGGGCTGTATAAGTAATGTACCTGCCCTGACCGTGCTTGGCAGACCAGGCATCCGTGGTCAGGTGGACCCTTGACACAACGCTGTGTGCCAGAGATGACACCACTTGCCTCTCAACTTCACGGTACAGTTTGGGTGTCACCTTTTTAGAGAAATAATTGTGGCCTGGCATCTTCCACTGTGGTGTCCCAATGGCCACAAATTTACGGAAGGCCTCAGAGTCCACCAGCTGGTATGGTAACAGCTGGCGAGCTAACAGTTCCGCCAAGCCAGCTGTCAGATGCCGGGCAAGGAGGTGGCTGGTAGAAATTGGCTTCTTCCGCACAAATATTTCCTTCACAGACACCTGGCTGCTGTGGGCAGAGGAGCAGGAACCGCTCAAGGGCAGAGGCGGAGTGGAGGAGGGTGGCTGTGAAGGTGCAAGGGAGAAAAACGGCTAAAGATGCTGCACCTGAAGGAGGAAGAGGAGAAGGAGGGTGGCTTTTCTTTTGTGTGCTGCTTTTCCTCTGGTGCTCTTCCCATTGCAGTTTTTGCCTTTTCTCCATGTGCCTTCGTAAGGCAGTTGTCCCTACGTGGGTGTTGGCCTTTCCACGGCTCAATTTTTGGAGGCAGAGAGAACAGATGGCATTGCTCTGATCTACGGCAGACGCACTAAAAAATTTCCAAACTGCTGAGCCCCCCTGGGGTGTGGGCACTATGGTGGCCTCAGCAGCTGACATTGAAGGGTATGTTGGCTGGCTGTCCATAGGTGGCGATACATGGCACCGCACACTGCCACCAGCTGTTTCTGATGACGAGCTCCCCCTGCTTCTTTCAGGAACTCATCTCCTCCTACTCCTCTCTGACTCCCCCTCTGAACTGTCCCCCTGTTCATCTCCTCTATTGGGAACATATGTGGCATCCGTATCATCGTCATCATAATCATCCCGCTCAGCTTCGCTTGCCTCAAACGCCTCCAAAACTGCACCAACAGCAGGTACTTCATCATCCTCCTCCTCACACGTTACGTCCATAGTGTCGCCTATTTCAGACATATAAGGTGGTGTAACTTGCTTAGTCCCTTCATCTGGTTGTAACAATAATGGCTGTGGATCAGTGATTTCCCCACCAACGCCTGCGAACCATCAAATGGAACGGATGTGGTGCTAGTAGTAGCGCTGGTGGCTGCGGAAGATGAGGTGTTCTGTGTTAAATAGTCAACCATGGCCTGACAATCTTGGGAGTTAATGGGACATGCCTTCCTCTGAGCACTGTACTGTGGTCCAGGGCCACACGAAATCACATCAGCGCGACCTCGCACAGACCTGCTGGGTGGCCTTCCTCTTGGTCTGCTTCTACCTCTGCCTCTACCTGTTTTGCCTGTTTTGTCCATATCGAGTGGGATGAAGTGAAAGGTATGCACTGACTTGACTAATACAATGTGCAGTCACACAGGTGCAGTTAACAGGTATGCACGGAGTGGTATATCACACTGTGTGCACTCACGTAGGTAGGTGGGTGCACTGAACACAACAGGTAGGTATATGCAGTGATGGGTATTACAAATGTGCACCTGTCACATACACATACCGTGAACAGGTACAGTGACTGGTGGTATTAAATACTTTATCACACTGCGTGCGCTCACATAGGTAGGTGGGTGCACTGAAGTGAACAACAGGTAGTAGGTATATGCAGTGATGGGTATTACAATGTGCACCTGTCACACACAGACAGGTACCGGACAGGCACAGTGACACTGCGTGCGCTCACATAGGTACGTGGGTGCACTGAAGTGAACAACAGGTAGTAGGTATATGCAGTGGTGGGTATTACATTGTGCACCTGTCACACACAGACAGGTACCGGACAGGCACAGTGACACTGCGTGCGCTCACGTAGGTAGGTGGGTGCACTGAAGGGAACAACAGGTAGTAGGTATGTGGAGATATATTGAGGTGCTGATGATATTAAGGATAACAGGAACATATTCTTTCATTTTTTTCTGCCAGAAGGGAGCAGGTTACCTTGAGTTGCTTGGGGCAAGGAAATGGGTGATTGTCTTGACCATATCAGGTGCTTTGAGTCTGTATGCAGTTCCTCTGAGAGTGCTAATGGGATTATCTGCCTGACTGTTTGAACTCAGGAGACGGCCTATTGTCTCAATACACAAAGCCAGAGGACCAGAGTCTGGAGACTAACACAGGAACGTTTGAAATGTACATGACAGGCTATTAGAAATGGGTGAAGTCCTGTTGATACCATTTTTTACCTGTGGAAATTAAATCATTAGTGGAGGTGCTATAGTACCCTTTTCATGTATGTGGATCTCTGGAAATCCCATTTATGTCTGAGAACTGAGACAGGAAAAAGCCGTAATCAAGTTTTCA